>NC_054401.1:5666281-5976995 GCF_017976425.1 Toxotes jaculatrix | reverse complement strand
TCTTGGACAACACAGTCTCCCAAAACTTTGACAAATGAGCTCAAACTCTGAAATGCAGACTAAATATGGTAGATATGCTCCGGGACCACAAATGTGATATCTAATTTTTAGGTCTTACTTCACTGTCACTTAACAATTAAAAAACTTTGGTTGCAGTTGGGAGACTTCTTCTTGAATCATGGATAGTCAATTGGCTTAACGCTTCATCAGTAACATAAAATTAATTGGACAAGTTTCCAGCCCAGCAGCTATTTTCTCACTGTCCACCAGATTAACTCACTGAGGAAGTTTTGTCTTTGTAAATATTTGCATTTTAACACATCAGGCTCATTCCACAAAGTTTTTGGAGACTTGGCTCGCAACATTACTCAGAAACTTTCTTTTCTTTAATGTTGCATGAATGGGAATAAGTGACATTTATGGAGAGTGAAAGAATGAAAGGCAATCAGAGTAAAATATAGAGCACAGGGAGAAAATCCCATCACACATTAGATCCCAAAAACCAGTCATAGACATTGTCAGGCCTGCACTGTGTCAGAGAAGGTTATCAAGACGCAGACTCCTTAAGCACCGTTCTCATGCCAAGTGTGTCCTTATAGTGATGTGATCTTGTAAAATCTGACCTTAAGAATTACATCTTAGAAAATGAAGTGACATTTGTAGCCCTGACCTCAGGGAACCAGCGGCAGCACTTGTGTGTGCACTGTTTAAGATATGTACACACAACTGTGCGGCCTTACTCTGGTGGCCATGTGTGAAATTAAATTGACTTGTCAGAGCAGGGATCATTGCACCCTCTTCTGAAAGGAAACCAATACATCGACGTTAATGATGCCTTCACCTTACACTCAATAAAAACTGCTCACAGTGCTACTCTTTGTGTAACAGAACATACAGTAAGGTCAGAGCCAAACAGAGTTACCGATTCATTCTTTGAACCTCTTAAAGCTCTCACTTTCCATTCTGCTCACATACTGCTTTCAATAATAATTATTTCTTCAGGCAGTATTCATGAGCAATAAATTCTCTTTGTAAAAAACATTGTGCAGCAGTGCAGCTGCTGTTGAAAAGCGTTTGTCTTATTATTTGAAGGTGGATGCTCTGTTGAGAAACTTTTGCTGGTAGTATCAAGTGTTGTGGTTCCGAATCAAAATGATCTTTTAAGATGCGCTGAAACCAGTTTTCTTGCTCAGATGAAGTAGGCTGTAAGTACTTAAGTGGTCATACTTACACAATAAAACAGCTCATTTGTCAGTGCTTTCTGAAGCACTTTCTGATCAGCCACCACTGCAGCGAAGGTTTGATTAAGTTTAGGCAAGTGAAACTATTTGACTACCTAAAAAATCTCCAAAATCTTCAGACTTCATTTATTATATATTAAAATTGTTTGCTTGGAAAAATAATCTGCTCCAAATTTGTTTGTTTTAGTTCAGTTTAGTCAAAGAAAATAAAAATACATTCAAGTGCTTTGTGCAAAGCAAGCCCCGATACGAGAGCACGCCATCCTCTCCCCTGCTGATTGCTGTGGCTGCAGCAGCTTTATTGAAGCACAGCGCTGCAGTCTGCTGGCTAACAGCTGTTTCCTGGACTGGTACTGAGATTAGAGTGAGGTGAGATTAGAGTTTAGTTCAGCTCTACAAACATGGCTGGAAGAAAGTTTGTTTCATTTCTGCTTTGTACAAGAAATGATCCCACACTTTTCTCACTTGCAACCATCAATTCAGTGAACTTGTGGCTTGTTACAGTGAACAGTAACTTTTAAGCTTGTTAGTTGTTGCTTGTGCAGGAGTTTGGCGACAGGAATTGATTACTTTTGTGCTGGGGGGGAGTCAATACAAAATATGTACACCATACGAAGGAAGAAAAACAAACTTATTGTTTTATGCGATATGATTTACTTATCATTTCAGGTCAAATTCAGTCTTCATGTTACAAAGAAAGCCACATTTGTACATTTTTCCTCATGAATCACTACAACAGAATCTGACCATGTATCCTCTGATTGCCCATCGCTTTATGCACATCCTGATTAAATTTCGAACAAATATTAGAATATTAAATTCACAAGATTATGCAGCCTTGTTGGCGCTTTGACCACTTTAAGGGCTGTCTAGTTGTTTTTGTTCTTATTTGAGTTTTTCTGCAGTTTACTTTAGCCATTAGCAGCCCAACCATTTACTGAAGTGCGCTTCAGCAAACAAACACTTGCCTTCATGGATGCTTAAAACAAGCTTCTAAAGCTAAACACTGGCCCTGCCCTTCACTCCTTCACATCTGCCCCTCTGGCGATTGCACTGACCTTTACCACAATAATGTTGTCTATATACTGCGCCCCATCAAACCCTCCACTGACTCAAACCAATCTCCATGAAATCAATATATGTGCCACAAGGGATAACGCCTTCTTCAGATGCTGTGGCCAATGGTGTGAGGTCAACAGGTGGGATAGGTTATTGATTTGTTAGGCTGATCTCATCTTGGATATGTGTTGATTAGCAATGCAGGTAACAGGCCAGGGTCAGACAACAACAGATGATATGTAAGTATATGAAACACATGACGGTGTGTGTCGGCGGGTGGCATTAAGGTGGAGAAAATCTAATCAAAGTCATTCATGACCTTGCGACTGGCAGGAGAGTTCATGCAGGAGAGGTAATGCAAGTCAGCAGTCTGTTTCAACTTCCTGTCGCTGATAAATATTTGATGCTGCTTTTTGCATGCGATTATGCAGCCTGGTTGTCAGAGTGTGTCAGAGCAGACAGGTAGAGAGATAAGAAAGAGGGAGAAAAGTTATCATACATCCTCAAAACGTTATCAATCAGCTGAAACACACAAACCTTCAGCAGCAGGTGACTAATGGTGGGTTTGAGGGAAACGTTTGGATTGATTTAGATCCACTGAAAAATTAAGGGTTCTTGAGTAACACTTTGTCATCCTGTCTCCTTTTCCTCTCATCTCCTACTAACTGTGAAAATCTTTGTTCTTATGTAAATGCTGTGTCGCAGCATCGCATAGCCACAAATTTTCTTTGCCGTTTGTGATCTCAGGCTCGATAAGTATGGTTATCTGTCTTCATTCACTGGTTTTATCTTTTGAATTGTTAAAGTGCAAAATCAGGTTGACGGTTCTGGAAATGTTTCTACTAAATTATCACACAAATCTATTTCTTGTAAAATGTTTTTAGTTTGCTCCTTCGTTCTGAACAGCAGCAGTGGTCAGCTTGGCTTTGATGGTTGAAATGGAATCAAATAATCACAAGTTTTCAAAAAAAAAAAAAAAAAAAATCCTAAACAACTCCCACAGGATAATTTATTTCTCCAGGGTTCATCTGTATGCTCTAACAGTCGATACTCTCCCCAAAATGTGGATAATTCTGTCTCAGTTTTGCATAACCCTTTCAGGTCTGTGCACATCTGTGTGACTGACAGTCACAGCACAGCAATGAATAAAAAAAAAAAGTAGTTAAGACTTGCACAGATTGCACAAATGTCTCTAGTGTTTTCCACATACTGCTGTTTGTTATACTCTATTTACGCCAAAAAAAGTAGCAATGCACCAAAAAGGCAAAAAAAAGAGGAAGACTTTTTACAAAAACATAAATGTAAGCAATGCACAATTGAAAACATTTAAAGATCTCCTCCAGACACATTTAAAGACATAAAAAATATTCTACTTTGAATAATCATTTGTATCTCTTTTTTTTTCACACGTCTCCTACTACATTCGAAAGTATTTTACATTTTACATTTACTATTTATGATGTCACAAAATAATTATGTGCATCCACATCTTAAACTCAGATTTAACGTGAGCGCAGAGAAACTTTCTTCCTGCAGCAGATGGACGTGAAAACAGCTTTCTGTTATCAAACTCTGCACAGATTTTATTCTGCACAGTGAAGGTCAAACATGCAAGCTTGACCTTCACGGTGCAAACAGTGAGCAAAACATTTTTGAGTGGAGATGGAGGTTAAGAAATCAGTTTTGCAAATGTTTCATAAGGAAGGACATTTGTCAAGGACACACATGATGTGTTTTCGTGAGAAACAGTGAAAGTAAACATTGCTTGTTTACAGTATTATTGGTACCAAAGCCATGAGCAGGAAGCAGAGGCAGGAAGTTAGATGACCAGTGGAAACATAAAATCTTAATAGAAGAAGAACCTGCTTTGTGAAACCAATGTGTTGAGAGTGTTTGCTGTTCGAAATACGAAGTTAACTTTATAACTGATGAATGAAAACATGAAATCGAGTTCCTTCCTTTCAGTTGACCTTTAAAGGCACCAGAGGCCAAAAAGAACCCGAAGAGTTATAAGAGATCTTTTACAGATCTTTTCTCACTTTTATCAGTTTTATCTTCTGTCAGTGGTTTAGAAAAAAAAAATCAGGTGACCTTGACAGCATGTACCTGTGTGTAGGCAACATAGACAATGTGCTGTATTGATTGTTTGCGTGTACCACGTGTGGTGTCCTGCTAAGCTGTCACACTGAGGTGAGACAAATTTCCAGTTCTGGTGCCACAGTAACCTTTTTTCCTTTTATTTTCCTCTGTTCTCAGACTCAGAAGCCAGCCATTGTTGGATCCATTGTGAAACACTGAATTGAGTTCACAGTGGGCAATGCAGGGTTCCAGCGTCATTATTTTTCTCTTCCCCTGTTTGTGTCATCACTTTTCAGCTTGACAATGTCCACTGGAGCGAGATCATGACCCTACTGAATGAGTCAGAGGAGACCTCCTCTCCCTCCTTCCCTCTCTCCTCCTTAGAGCACAATTTCTCCGTCTTTGTCACCCATGACCCCTCATACTCCCCCATATCCTTCCCCACCTCCTCCTTGCTGACCTCCTCCAACTGCACCAGCTCTCCTCCAGCCTCCTCTCCTCCTTACAACTTTTATGCGGTGCTGCTGGTGCTCCTGATCTTCTGCGTGGTGTTCGGCAATGTGCTGGTGTGCGTGGCGGTTTCTCGGGAGCGTGCTCTGCAGACCACCACCAACTACCTCATCGTCTCCCTGGCTGTGTCCGACCTGCTGCTGGCCACGCTGGTCATGCCCTGGGGCGTCTACCTGGAGGTGTGTGTGTGTGTGTGCTTTTATTTGCATTTTTGAAATTATGATGTTTTTCATTTATTGTATTTCGGTAGGGTCTCACTTTTTTTCTGTTTTGTAATTTAAAATGAAAAAAAAAAGGAAAGTAGACCCTCACCATGATGCAGTGGAAGCTGGATAAAAGCTGGCTAAAAATGTTTCTCTTTAGTGATTTTTTATAGCACAGTTAATCCACAGAAAACTCACTGGCAACTATTTGGACAATCAATTAACCACTTTCGTTGTTTTTGGGGGGGGGAAAAAAAGCCAAATATTCTCTGGTTCCAGCTTCTCAAATCCAAACTTTTGGGTATTGGACTGCTGGTTGGCTCAAACAAGCTATATGAAAACATCTTTCTGAGCTCTGGGAAATTATAACAGCCATTTGTTTCCACCTTTGAGAGGGTGGAATCATCATTAGTTTGGCATTTCTGCACAAGAAATGGTTAATCAGTGATCAAAGAGGTTGCAGTATACTTTCCTGTTGATTAACTTATTGATTAATCACTACTAACGAACTGTTTTAACCCCAGTCTCAGTTATTTATGTCAGTGGTCACAAAAGCAGATTCAGTGCAAGCTCAAGAAACAAATAAACTTGATTAATCAATTCAGTCTTCGAATGAGTGAGAATTGCAAGTTATGTCTCACGGACTGTACACAGGTAATGTCAGAGGGTAAAATATGTTTTACTATATTCAATACTTTTCAATGTAACAACAAACCTATAATTTTTAATTACAATATTAGTGATAAAATTAAACTTTTAAATTGAGGATAAATTGGATCTCTCCAGAATCAAGTCATGATTAAGGGGAATAGGTTTATGCCAAAGAGTGATCCAGCCAAACGGCCAAATATGCAAAATGAGTGAAGAAAATAAAGTCGCTGAAAAGCACACAGGTTAAAAATGAAGGTGAAGGAGAAGTGTGTTTACGATAATGTCACTTTGTTTTATTAAAGGTGGTGGGAGAGTGGCGCTTCAGTCTCATCCACTGTGACATCCTGCTCACCCTGGACGTCATGATGTGCACTGCCAGTATCCTTAACCTCTGTGCCATCAGCATCGACAGGTGGATTATTCTTTTGACTTTACTCTTTGCTTCTTCTTTAGAGCTTCGTATGTCAATATATCATTTCATTACATTGTAATCTCGCCCTAACCTTGATCTTTACGGGTGACACCTAGACTAAGCAAAGACCGGCTAAACAAAGGGTAGGCAACATATGTGCCTGCATTTACACACACCCACACGTCCACTAAAAACTTTAAAGATGAATCCACCATCTAGCTGTCACTGAGCCACAGGACAGAAGCCAACAGGTAATGACAGGTTTCCACTGCGTCATTTATGATGTCTTCTGCAGTCATTACAGTTTATTTTGTGTTTCGTGGATGAAGGAGACTATAGTTTATGATTTGGTGTTCTACCTGATGCCCTCTTCATGGGTCCAAGGGGAGGTGACCAGACACCCAGAGGGCAGGCCGTCTGCAGCTGTGTCCTAATTCCTCAGACAAAGTGACACATTGAGGCTGCACCAGTTCAGACTTGTGTAATTTGGTTCAGTAACTAAGGATAGAGTCTTAATTGCTTTCTCGAAGCTGTACACGATACAATACACACTGCAGTCAGAAAGCCTGGGCCTCATGCGTTAGAAATTTAAAATGAAACAGTGACTGCAAGGTTAAAGTGCTGACAGCTTTAATTTGAGGGTACTTACATCCACGTCAGATTAACAGCGTTGCAGTCATAGCCCTTTTTATGCATAGTCCTCCAATTTTAGGTGATAGAAAGTAATTGGATAAATTAATCCCCTGACTTTTCATCAGGGAAAGGTTTCTGTTTGTCCAAAACTTTGGTTTATTACCAAATACCTGCAAAACTAATGACATTCCCGTCAGCCTCAGATGTACTTTATGAGAGAGCTGCCATCATGGCTGTAGACTCAGTTTTTATTTATGTAGGGCGAGGGAAGGCAAACACGCACAGTTTCTTCTTTTTTTAAGATTTACACATTTTGAAATGTTTGACAAAATTCTTCCTAATCAGTTTTGGGACTAAATTCAGTTAAAATGCAGTGTTGTCCTTTTGTCCTTTCTAAGTGGCTGTATACAGCTACAAAAAATACCTAACAAAAGAGCCATATATACCTTTAGATCACTGACACATGTTTCTGAGGGGTTTTAGTAAGAATCTTAAGGAACGCAAAAGTACATCAACATCATCTCTACACTGTATGCTACAGACTCTACCACCTGAAACAACAAAGACTCCTGGAAATCATCTCATCTTGGGTAACTGTGATTTTGTCCGTGACCCTCTGCCCGCAACCGGGATTACAGCAGCTCGCTGAACAACACTGCTCCCACTTGCGCTTACAGCAGATGACTCTGAGTGGGTTTGACATGCTGGCAGTTACGTGTTTTGAGTCCTCGTGGCTGTGAAATAAGAACTGACAGCTTTAGTCTGTTTGAAGGTAAACTGGGAAATTGTTTGTCTGGGCTCTGGATTAACTGTTTTGGACAGTTTACTTTAAAATATGCGTGAACATGATGATGAGATAATAAAGTCTGAAGATGCATTAGTATGTGTTTGCTCTGTATTGATGTGTGTTCAAGTACAGGCAGCAGGAGAGTGTGAGAGGCATGCTAATGTGTCGTGTGTGTTTCATATATCTCACAGTGTTTGTTCTGCTGCAGATACACAGCGGTGGCCATGCCGATGCTCTACAACACCAGATACAGCTCCCGGCGGAGGGTGGCGGTGATGATTGCTGTGGTGTGGTTCCTCTCGTTTGCCATCTCCTGCCCTTTACTGTTTGGACTCAACAACACTGGTAACAGCTACATCTGATCTGTCCTCTCAAGTTACTCCCCTCTTACTAGTTTAATGCAGTTCAGAAACCGTTACAGTGAAATGCATCCCTGCAAAATAGGAGGCACTTTAAGCTCAGTGCTTGGAAGCTGTAGTGACTATGTGTTGGTCGTGTATTGCTTATTGCTGGCCAATAATTAACACAGTTATTTAAGGAAATGTATTTGTGCCATCCAGTGCTGGCACTGTGAAGACATATTGCAGCTGGCCAGCAGCATGATATCTGTCAAAATGTACTTTACATTGGCTGGTAAATCCACTGATTGTGCTGATTCCATTCAAATGTATTGGCTTTTGGTCTGAAATGTTACTGTTAAATTGTGAGTAGACTTTTAGTTGAGTTCATGTCGTACATTACCATGTTTGCATAATTAATGGAAGTCCATAGCTGAGACTGGCAGCATCTACATGCCCCAGCATTGACTTCAAAAAACACAGACATAGCAGTAAAGACATTAGGTACTGTACGTCAAAGCAGCAGTGACAGACCGAGACTGCACAGCTTTTCTTGGAGCCACCCTCAAGGAGAACTGCTACATACGACACTCACCGCAGTTCATTGTATAAATCGGAAGAGTGGGCAGTTTTTCCTGTGTAGAAGAAGCTAGAAGTATTCAGTTGTTCCAGCAAGGACCAGTGAAAATTTGTCCTTGGAAAAACAAGTTCATACATGGTCACAGTCACATCTATAATTACATCCTTTAATGATCTACTTCCTCATAATTGCTATCCAGCTGTACATTAGAAGACTTGACTTCTAATGAAAGGGAAAATGGGATTTTATTTTTTTGAAAAAGAAACTTGGGGACCTCAATTTCACTTTCATTAAAGAGCCTTGCTGCTGGTCCAATGTTTATTGTAGAAGCCGATGGAAGAAAAACATCTCTGGCTTTAATATTTATTTAAATTTAATTTACACCATTCAAGGTTATGGCGAAAAAAATGTTTCTTGTAATGTATACTCATTTGAGAAATGAAGATTGGGTCCTTCATGGTTTGTTTAGTCCACAGCTGTTAAGAGATGTTTTTTTTTTTTGTTTAAAAAAAAAAAAAAGGAAGGACTCAGCACACAAACCCTTTGAATTTTGTTTTCAATCTTTGATGAGATAGTAAACAAATACCATACATCTGCTCATTTAGCAAACCTCAGTATGTGGTAACTAAACACACTTTATACTTAAATATCCATTAGCACAGACAAATGCAGCATTCAATAACATTTCCACGTTGTTCCCATCAAGGGAGTGACAGGTGACGTCTGCTGCAGATGAGTGGGCACACCTAATCCTCGATTCGTTTGTTGTCTCACAAGAGGAGCAGGAGTGAAGATGTTCGGCAGCTAACCTCTGCTTTAATGAAGGCAGCTGCGAGGAGGGACTTAAGCTCTGAATGCGCTCACATTAAACTCAAAGGAAACCACTTTAAAACAAGTGGAAAACAAGATGTAAAATGAGAGTTCAGCAGCTTCAGCTGTGGGTCCAAACACAGCAAGATACTGAATGATGTAAGATCAAACTGTGAAAAATATTTCACTCTCCTCAGTCATGGGTTGCTCATAGATTACAACACACTACTTGAAAGTTACTGTTGTGGATTTTCATACAGAGTCTGTAATTAAATGATCAAATTGCATGGTCTGAGCCTCCTCACTGCCCTGCAACTGTATGTTTACTGAAACTCATGAAAACAGCATTTTAGTTGTTATACAACACAAGGTTCGTTCAGCTCTGGAGCACATGGTCATGGTTTATTTTTTAACCATTGGACAGAGACCAGTTAGCCTTTCCCTCCCATTTCCAGTCACAGTGCTGACCTACACTAACCATCTCCTGGTTTTTGACTACATTTTTAACTTATCTGTAACTCTGGGGTAGAAACGCAAGAAGAGATAGTTTGGCAGACCTGAAACCAAACTGACAGCTTATAAAATCCCCTGAAAGTATCTGTACAATATTATTATCTCTGTGTTTTCCTTTTTTCCATCTCTCCATTAGCCAGTCGGGAAGGCACCACGTGCAGCTTTGCCGACCCGGCCTTCGTGGTGTACTCCTCTGTGGCCTCTTTCTACGTTCCCTTCATCGTAACATTGCTGGTGTACGCGCAGATCTGCGTGGTGCTGCGCAAACGAGGCAGACGCACCGCCCCTCCACGCAGACACGGTCTGCACACGCAAGGCGGGGCTGAGGCAGGAGAGGGTCATCGACACAGAAAGGTAGAACCTGAAATTGGATGTCAGCTGAGAACTGTTTTGATGCCATGTACTTTACATAAGATTTCAGATTTCATTTATTCTCCCTTTTCTCTTCCAACAAACATTTTGGCATTGATGGATGTTGACCCACTAGTGTGCTTGGCTACATCCAAGACACTGGTGCCATTAAATATTCTGTATCAGCTTGCTCCACCTCTTTGTTGAGGTTATGTGCTGCTTTTGAAATACTCTAGAAGCTATAGCTATTTTATTATTTCTATTTCAATCATAGGAGGTAAATGGTGGATTTTAAATAAAGTTTCTCAGACTCCTTGGACCACCACCAATAGCCTTATTGCATTGGCCGGGCTCTTCTCCAAAATACTTCTTTTCACTGCCCGTTCTCCTATCCTTTCAGAATAAGTGTACACAGCCAGAGGATGTGAAGTTATGCACTCTGATCCTGAGACCCACCACTGCAGCCCCACAGCGAAAGAAAGTGGTGAGTTTCTTGATACAAGGGGAAAAGTCTCTTCACTGTTTTTCCTCATGCAGTCTGTTACCTCTGCAATGATGCTCTGCTTGCTTCCTGTTATCCCTCCTCTCCTTCCCACATTCATAAATGTCCGACTGTGTCCCCTTTTCTTCCTATCCTTTCATTTATGTAATCAAGCATCCACATCTTTGTTTGTCTCCCAAGGCCTACCTCCCTCACCATCCTACCTCCGTCTCTGTTTGTCAGACCCTGGTGAAGGAGGCAGTGGTTCACCCCCTTGAAGTGGAGCCGGGTCAGTTCCTGCCGCAGACCGAGCAGAGTATGGCTCCTCCTCCTGCTCCACAGACCTCCTCCCACCCGGGACGGGCAAGGATCTCCCTGTCCATCTCAGTCGGACCTGCCCCTGTTCTTCCTTCAACTGTGACGCGATCGGCCCTGACGCCGCGCCCCCCCACCCTCGAGGACGGCATGAGGGGGCGTGAAGGATGGAGGGAGCGTAGTGGAGGCAGAGAGAAATGGGGGATCACCAAGGAGAGGGTGAGGGGAAGGCTGTCACAGCAGAAGGAGCGGAAGGCGACACAGATGCTCGCTATTGTGCTCGGTGAGCGGAAGGGACGTTCATACTAATTGATGAGGTGTTCATCTTTGGGCCCTGTACATATTCTCCCTGTACTTTTATCCTGTCTCACTCTGTATGTGTGTGTGTACGTCTTCATTTAGCAGTACAGTTCATTATTTTAAGTTTCATTTTTCAAAAAAGAACATGTATATTGGTTATATATATATATATATATATATATATATATATATATATATATATATATATATATATATATATATATATATATATATATAATAGTAGTAATAAAAAAGACTTATGTGGCATGAATGGGAAAAACCGTTTATTAACAAACTCCATTGGAGTTTTCTTAGATTAACAAAAAATCTTATCTGATATAATGAACTTGTTCTTAATAACTGTAGCAGCTTACATTTTCTCTGTCCTTTATCCCTTAGTACCAAAATCCATTTGCCTTTCTTGAAAATATCATTGTAATTTATAGGTAAATACCAGTTAACTTTTGGGAAGTTATGAGGAAATTTTCTGGGAAAATAGCTGTAAGATACAGGACTCATAAAATAAATTATTACCAAAGAAAGCAAAAATGATATCTTCCTTTTAAAAAAAAATCACCTTATTTTTCTCTTCAATTTGGTACAAACTGAAAACAGTGAGGTTGATGGAAGGTGTTGAATGCATATTTGGAGAAAACCTTTGAGAAAAAAAGTTATTTCAGTGAGAGACTCATTGTCAAATCTTCACATCCAAGGCACCATTTTTTATGGCCTCTGTTATTTATGGCTTTTCATTTGATTGTATTTTGTTTCTCGCCAGACTCATCTGTTTTGTGATTTATGTGACTTGGCTGCTGCATCGCTACAATTGAGACTGATGAAATACCCTCTATCTGTCTAGCTGCCTATCCGTGTGTTATTTCAACAATTTCATTACAAATGCAGAAGTTGGCAGGATATGTCATTAATTATATCCCTGAATAATTTGTTCCACATCCATGTAGGGCAAAAACACACACACACACACACATACATATACATGCACCCTCTAACCCACTTCCTGTCCTGTTTCCAAGGTGTGTTCATCATCTGCTGGCTGCCTTTCTTCCTGACCCACGTGCTGAAGGCCCACTGCAGGAGCTGCTGTATTTCACCATCACTGTACAGTGCCGTCACCTGGCTGGGATACCTGAACAGTGCCGTCAACCCCATCATCTACACTACATTCAACATTGAGTTTCGTAAGGCCTTCATCAAAATCCTGCACTGCTGAGAGCCACGGAGATTAGAAGTGTCAACTGTGGGAAAAAAATGCAGCAGCTCAGACAAGACTGGGGAAAGACACTAAGAAACACACTACTAGACGATCGCAAAACAAGAGTGTGTGTAAGTAAAAGACAGCTACAAGGAACAGGCTAAGGGGAATATGTGAAGACTCACAATCTTGCCACAGCATCTTGACTGCAAGACTCCACATATGTGAGACTCCCTGAGAGGGGAATGATTTTCTAGTTTACAGGAACATTGTCAGACACTTTCTGTTCCATTTTCTTGTAATCTTGACAAACAGAATATTGTTATTGGCTTGCATGTGCTCATCCTTTTTAAAGGACTGGAATAAGTCAAGTCAAAGCAAAAAAAAAACTTTGATGTAAGAATCAAGCGCAAAACTTTTTTTTTTTTAACTTTCTGACAACCCACTGAAGTTACATCAAGTCAGAATTATTGACTGATTTGGTGATTGAGCAGACAGTGAATTCAATGTGTACATTAAGTGTACATCAAGTGTGCATATATATAAAGTTAGGTGTACTGTACAGACCATTGATAATAATAATATCATTTTCTTTCAGTATTTACATTGTTTTCACCATTATAATGAATTGAAATTACATTCCTTGTTCCAACGAATGTTTTTTTTTTTTTTTTTTTTTTTTTTTAACCCAGGGTGCTTATTATAGATAGTATTTCAAGTGAAATAAAATAAGTAGAATAGAATAAATAAACATATCTGCAATGCATGAAAGTGCAGCTGATTACAAAATAAAAGCAGTTTATTAGTTTTTTATTATAGAATTGTAAAGTGCATTTTACTCACCCTCTGCAGTGGCACAATGTAAGTGAAAAGCACTAAGAGCCCCAGTGACTGTGTAAAGTTATTCAGATATTGCAGACATTCGAGCAGCTGGTATTCAGACAGGACTCCATGTGAAGGTTTTTTAAATCCTTATCCATCAGTATGGTGCAAAAACATTTTGGGATATTGTCATTGTCAGAAATCCTGAAAATGCAAATGCAAATAATGATATTTCCCAAATTGTCAAAATATTGCCTTAAAACCCATTACTATCATTTTTATACTGTAATACCGCTCAGTGAAATCACTAGAATTTAAAGAAGCCAAAATGTAGTCTATGGCGAAACCTTTAGGAAAAAGAAGCAGAAGTCATTGCAGGACTTTGACAGTGGTGATATTTTTAGGTGCCTGATGTGGGAAGTTGAGATATAAAAGTCTGGCTTGCTGTCTGTGACTGGCAGCTTCCTGACAGTAACTCTGCTGTCCTGTCAGCAAACCCCACTGATGTTCCTCTCTGCACAGAATAAAACAAATGCTATTAAGTTGCAAATGCTGCTACTCCTCGAGGGCTGCTGTGGAGAAGCTGAATTAGAGGTCCTGCTCTCCTCCCCAGTCTGATACGAGGAAGGGAAGCTGGCAAAGCTGTGTGTGTCTGAGGAGTTTAGATTGGTGCAAGTTGCCCGCCAGCCTGAGCGGAGTAAACAAGGACTCTGACACCAATACAGGTGCAAATGAAGCCTGCCCGCTTTATTATTCATTCAGTGTCATGAGCAGGTGAGGAGGATATAACTCGCTTGTGTTATAAACAACAAGCAAGCAGTGCTCAGACATTTTAAAAACATCAGCACAGGAAAGTGTGTAGTTGCATTATAAGTCATTTATCTGAGGTGGCCCCTGAAATACACAAAAAAAAAAATAATTTGACAGAGTAAATAAAATCATACAGCTCAGGAAATAGAAACATAACACAACAACTATGGGATGGATTGGCACAAAATTTAACACAGACATTCATGGTCTCCAGAGGATAAATCCTACTGACTTCAGTGATCAGTTTTGAGTTAAATGTCTCCACTGCTATGGAATAGATTGCCAGACAAATACCTGTCCACAGGTGATGCAGTCATGTCTCCAGCACCATGCTTGATCTTTGAAGTGAATTCAGCTATGTAATCTAGAAGATGCTGAGTAATGCCCTGACTGGGGTTCCTCGACACCGCCAGCACCTAGCACTATGCGGTAACATGATAGGACACACAAAATACCCCTGAGAAGACTGGACACACACACACACAAAGATTCATGCATACAATTATGCCTCTTCAGATTCATAATAGGAGTATAAATGTTGGACACATATCTTTCAACTATGTGAAATTAAACCCGTGACTTTGTGTATTTGTGTCCGTCCGAGCAGCCATTATGTTCCTCAGTGCTTGTGAGTGGGAGCAACTCAGTGGGGTGGTGTACATTACCCTCTGTTGTTAAACTCTGACCCAAGCTCACAATTATCCCCATGCATATTTCATGGACGCCTGATGACAAGAGTGCACGTATCCATTACTGACCTGACTGCTGGAGCCTCACCTGTTCTGACCAGAAGAGAAAGATTATGTTGGAGAGGCATGAAGAGTAGACTGGAAGGAGAAAGAGGATGGTGATGAAGGGTGTGACACAAAGAAAGTATTAAGTGGTAACTGAGGAGAGGAAGAGGAGAGCACCTGAACTGCAAGAGAAGGAGGTGGCAAACCAGTGTACGTTGCAGACGATGAATTCACAGCAACGGCGAAGATATCTCTGGATTTAAGATGCGCCAGAGCAACCGGGCATCTTCAGAATCTTGTCACTGACAGTGCAGCAGTGATGCATTTGTTTTCCCCACTGTGGTTCAAGCGGGTTTATTAAGTGGAGGAGACGCGCTCGGATGAATAATCCCATGCATACAAATGAAGTCGATACATGCAAATCTTTACGGCTGATATTCAGGTGAGAGCTCTTGAAAAAATGTTTAGAGTCCGGAAAAGTACACTGATGTGATGAGATGTAATACCATCATGGAGGGTGTAGTACAGTGAACAATGTGTGTTCAGTCTCAAGAGTCCTTTCTTGTTTAGTTATTAGAAATCACGTTTAAAAAGCTTTATGTAACTGATCCATTTCTTTTAATTTCTTTTTGGGAAGATCAGTTTAGTTCCACCTCATAATTTAACCAGGCTTAATTACCATGATCAAATGTGACATTTGTTTAAAAAGAATTAATTCACGAATCTCTTGAGTAATGTGAAATAATAAAATGCAATTTAAAAGGCCATTTTAGACTTATTGCATCTTGTGTAAGAATGGCAACATGTCAAAGTGACTCACAGATGCATGATTCCAAGCTTATGTTTGCTTGCTGTCTTTATTTCTTTTGCAGGATTCAGCTGAGGTTTCAAGGTTTCCTTCCAGTTCTGTGTTTCTCCTCTCAGCTCAGCCATGTCTGAAGTCCAGCTGATCTTACCCTAACAAAAACGTGTATACAGTTAGGCATTATCAAGCTATCATCCCATGGAACATCAGCCTTGAATGTACACACATTCTACATTTCATGACGTTTACCAGCAATTTTACAAGTATGGATTTGCAAATCCAGACTGGCAGCACCAGCACTTCTGATGCACAGCACCCAGCTGATCCATCAGTCTATCCATCTCCTGAGCACTGGTCATCAACATCTTTTCAAAGTCCAACCAGTCATGGAGTATTGAGCATATCATCTTTGGTCCCTTCTACAGTCCTCACACTCATGCCCCACTGTAAACCCACAACTAATGGAAACTTATACCCACAATTTCCATCTTTTTCTGAAGTAACATCAGAGCCTCAGCTTCCAGAAACTTCACCCTCTTCCTCTGGTTCCTCAGAGACCCAAGATCAAAAAACCCTGACTTCACCACTCCCTTGTAGTGGTGATAATCTCCAGGAAACTCAGCAGAGGAAACCGTCAGATGGGGGGCCTCTGGAGGAGGGATCAGTGGGTCTCATGATACCCAAAGATCTTCCTGATGAAGAGCCAGGTATGGTAATAATTAAGGGAATTGGTTTAAAAAGGAGTTTTGATGAGGCCCAAAAAAGTCAGGCCCGACATGAATTCTGTATTAAACCAACCCAGGCCAAAAGCACAGCAGCGTGTAATAAACTCAAATGTAATTCATTTTTAGGAACTTATTGCTCCATTGACATTCAAGAAAATATGCCACTAAAATGTTAGTGTTTAATGCAATAGTTGTTCACCTTTCATGCTGAGTTGTTCCCCTCTCATTGAGAAGGTTGATGATTAATTAAGTGAACCTCACATTTAGAGTAAGACATGGGAAATTAAGAAGAATAAGTGCCTGGACCCATTTGGTTTGGTTGGAACCAACTGACCAGTGTGAGAATTAAGGCATTTGACTTACAATTCATGGAGATGCCTTGCACTTTGATTACTGGCGTTTTCTTTTACCATGCTGCTTTTAAAATGATCATCAGCGGCTACATCTCTGAAAGGCAGTTAGCTGCTAAATTCTTTAGTGTTTGCAGAGTTGAGTGAAAGCAGCTAGTTTAATGATCTACACTCATCAGCTTTGCACCACTGAAAATCTGATCTGTGCCTACAGATAATTAATCTCTGTGGATGAATTATTCAATCTCTGTCTTAAAACAAAAATACCTAGGCCACAGTCTATACGTGAGAAGTTATATATATCTTAACAAATCATTAAGATGTGGTGTGACTATTTTATTGTACACCCATCTAGGTTCTTTTTCTTCACAGCCAGGCCGGTACATCCCATTCCTCTGGCTGTTCTTATCTTTTCAATTGATGTTTTTTTTTATCCTTTATTGTAATTTTAATAAACAGCAAAGATTTGGCCCAAGATTTCACCACCTGCTATATTATATAGTGATTTTCTGCCTCGCCAGTTCTTCAGAGGTGTTAGAGAAACTTTTGCTCCATCATTTTTGAGATCGTATTGATACAGTGACCTATTGTCATGCTTCATTTGACACACAGGCATTTTTTCTTAAAGCGGCAATATGTAATTATTCCAGTTTAAGACAAGACAAAATTTTCTAAGATTCTTAATAAAATGTGAAGAAATAACAGTTTTGAGATTAGCGCACTCGAATGTGCACCTTGAATGACAAGCACACAAAGAGGGCTGGTGAAAACTGGATTTTGTTTGATGGTCCACCAGCCCGCCAGGGTTTGTCCCCATATGCACTCCAGTTATAGCACAGGGGATGGGGAGAGGGCAGGAGGGACCAGAGTGCACTTTTTGGTTTCTTATTATGGGGTGGACACCCTAACTTTCTGCCACTATTTGTTTGGAGTATGAATTTGACATTTGGTCAATTCCCACACATTGCCCCTTTAAAGATAAATCATTGGTATGTCCTGTTCTCTTACTGCTGGACACATTTTTTCATACTTGGTATTTTTCAGCTTCTCTTGATCATTTGCCTCTAGAAAATAACAGAGCCACAGTTCCTGACTCCAACTCTGCCTTCTATCCAAAGAGTGGTTTCTTATCAGCTCTTAGATACAATAGATACAGAGACAGATACAATAACATTTCTCAGAGTACCTCCAAACGACAGAGTGCTGAGACCGCTGTTTGAAGCCTCGGTAATCACACCATAATGTGGGATAATGCTGGTGTGAAATCTATTTCATTGCTATTCAACTTCAAACTGGCCTTTGACACTATTGATCATGATGTCTTTTTAAAAGGCAAAGGCTGTGGTGACTGGGATTTCTCACACCACCTCAGATTGGATTGCATCACAATTAACTAATTGAAAAAAAAATTCATTATCCACTGGTGAAAATGTTTCATCATTCCCCAGAGGTCTTTCTTAGATTTAGAGTATTAATTACACCCTCTGTTGTGTCATTTGTCAGTTTAATTGTGCTTTTTGTTGATACCATGTCAGCCATGTGAACAGTTTGATCTATTTAATGATAAATAATGATGTAGGCAGGTTAGCTTTTAGCAGGGCTGGGGGTTAGATTGATGGCATTTTACTTTCCAAATGATACTGGTACATCACACCATTTAGTAACTCAGTACCGTGCAGCATGTTGAACAGTTCTCACCCTCTTTTTTTCCATTAAACTATGAAACTCTTCCCTAATCTGATCTTTTATGTTTTCAGGATTTGGGAAGAATCAAAAGAAAAGAATCAAAGAATCAAAAGAATCAAAAGTTTAATTTTCATTCTCTATCATTTGTTTTAGTCAATCCCCTCTGTCCCAGCTTTAGCCACGCAGTGGAAGATAAGCCCAGTTTAACAGCTTATTCTCTCTTTCCAGTAAAGGAACAGTTTTTCTTTGCTTTTTTTTTTCTTTTGATCAAGCTCTGTTTATTGAAGATTTTCACATCATACAAAGCACAAACAGTACACTGTATCCAATCTAATCCCATGTATCTGGGATTTTTTTACACACTTGCGGAGGAGGAGAAACACACAAACAAACAAAACGAAAACAAAAAGACTGATAAACACAGAGCAACAGTCAGAAGTTTATACATATTACGGGGTTACATTTTCTGCCTCCCTTTTTTTCCACCAATGTCAAAAAAGGCAGCCAAATTGCACAGAATCTCAGAACAGACCCTTGGACCCTTATTGTCTTCTCTGAGATACTGAATAATGTCTTTGTGAATACATAGTATGGAGAGGGTCTTTTTCATCTGAACTATGAGTTGCCTGGCTAACAAAGTGCAGGAGGCCCACATGTTGCACTTGCAAATGCCTAGATTCACACACTGTATTGCCTGTCATGCCTTTTTTCATTTGGTATATATTATTATAATGTAAATTTATAGCACATGTGACAGTATGTAGCATCAAACTGAAAAGTTCTTTTAGGTGGAGAAGCGAAAATTACCTCCCTGAGTTCACAATTCACTCACCTTAAAATTTAGCATAACATCACTTTCAGTCCCACTGCTGCCGCATAGTGCATCTGTGAGGCTTTTATCAATAACTGCTGAGAGGTTCCACTTTACACCGGTGCTCATCCGCCTCAGGTGGATATCAGTCAAGCATAAAATTGACTTCAACTTTTTTTTTGCAGCTCATGTTTTACCTCATAATATGGGAGTGTCCTCAGTTCACTCAGGTCCTCTGAAGAAACTGTTTTGGTGATTGAACTTTAAACAGCGCCAGCCCGACAATCCTCGGGCAGCTTGCCTCTGGACACTACACTGACCATCTCAGTCTCGTGTCTTAAGAAATTTACAACATGCCTTTGCCATGAGACGTTCTTTTTCTCTGTGTTGTGCCTTATGCATACATTTTGTGCTGTGTATCTGTTTGTCACCTGAATATCCATAAATGTACTGTTTTGATTCATTCTTGCTGGTCTCATAGCATTATTTGCAGCTGCAGCAGGCAGCTCTAAAGCTCAATAATCCTGGGCCGAAAAATGAGGAAAGTTGAGTAGATCTGCCTTGCAGCTCTTCTCTACTGTTGAAAGATTTATTTATTTGTTCTCTTGTTTTTTTGTAGATGCAGAGTCTCAAGCCTGTTCACCTCGTGACTTGTTACTGATTGTGAGCTTCCCTATCATCATCATCCCTATCATCACCTCCGCTCTGTTAGGTAAACTGCTTTACCTGTCTCCATTAGTGATCAGATTTTTATACAGGTTCTCATGCACTGACTCAATTTTTGCTAGAAATTCTGTTAATACACCATAAGTACGTTGCATTCAGCAGGTAAAAACAGTAACTGTAGACTTCACCTCATGTCCTCACATGTTTACCACTCAAATCACAAAAGAACAGATTTATAATAATTATTTTGTTTTGTAAATACTTAATTCTTTCAGTTCATGTTAAGCATACATATTAGGAGGATCAAATTCAAATAAAATAAGCAGAAATTATCTCACTGTGTCATTACACTTTTTTCTTATCTCTTCCTATTAGTCAAGTTCCTGGTATTTCCCTCTGAGGCAGGTGAATCTCCTCCTCCTTGTGGCACAAAAGGGAACTGCAGTGTCCCAACCCACGTTCCATTTCTGTCTAAGAATCCAGTGAACCAGACAGGGAACATCAGCGCAGGTGAAAAAAGAAATGCAAAAATCACACGGATTAACATGCAGGTCTGTGGGGGTTGTAATTTTAATCTTTCACTCTAATTCACTGCTTATTTGTCTCAGACAGAAGATGATAATTAGAGATCCAACAGCTGTCTGGCAGTTAGGGCCATACGTTTAATATCCTCATCATGGAAGGGGTTTTACTGGAATACCACAATCATTCATTATATTAAACTGCTTTATACTTTGACTGAATTCAACAGTCTGTGTGGACAGCTTTGTACAGATTTACAAGTGCTGTTGCATGTTTCACATAATATTTTTGCCTTTTTAATTAAATTCTCACACCCAGACTGCTCAGTTCTGGTGAGTGATGGCCGACGCATTGTTGGGGGGACGTTGGCGGCCCGTGACAAGTGGGGTTGGCAGGTCAGCATGCACTGGAAAGGGAAACATGTCTGTGGTGGTGCCATCATCTCCCCTCGCTGGATCATCACAGCAGCTCACTGCTTTGTTGAGTAAGAGGTGGACATGGGGTATGAAGGTCAGGAGTTTAGGTAGAAACAAAGTGTAGTGCAGTCACAGAGCTCAAAGTTAGACGCCCACAGCTAATACCACATCTGTGTTTCTACAGTTCTTAGTAGAAAATTAAGACCACATTGGTCAAGTTTGAGTGAAATCCATGTTTATGAACTGATTAGGTTCAGGTCAAGAACAGGTAAAAATCTGTAAATCTGTCTGCAGGGGCTCTCTACTACTATGATGTACTTGCATTTTTAAGCAGTTATATAAAGTAATTGCAATTAAAGGAAGTAGATTTAAGGATTATCATTCAAGTGTCATGTCCTCCCTGCTGAGAACTCACAATGCTGTCAAAGGCTTTGTGTTTTCATGGCTCTGTACCTGGTACAGAGCCACTTTGAGATGGAATCAATGCACCTGCATAAAACAATGTGTGCCTGACAGAGCAATATTACAATTATATACAGTTTTCTGGGCTCAGCATTTGGACAAGAAATATGTGTGTGTGTTTTCCACACTGATTTATAGTGTTGTTTTGTGTTATTTAAGCCAATAACACATACTTTGTACTAGAAACAGCATCAACATAGTAGACAGTCACACCTGATGAAACATCAGTGCACACTGGGTCTTCTTGAGCTGAACTCAGACCACAGGCGTCTCTGTAACACTGCTGTTTCTGCAGGAACAACATGGTTGAAGTGGCTGACTGGCTGGTGGTGGTGGACACAGTAAACATCGCAGACAGCTCTCGGGGTAAACGTTATAGAGCACTGCAGGTCCTCTACCACCCACGCTTCAACACATACAACAACGACTATGACGTGGGCCTGCTGCGCACCATCACTGACATAGACATGAGAGGTAAGAAAGATCTGGCTCCATCTGTCAGCTGGGCTCAGGAAAAACACAAGAAAAACAACTATTCTAAAGTGAGTTAAATTTAACTCAACAAAGTCTTCACTATTCCAATACAGATATTTCTAAAATGTCTATTAACAAGCCATTACTATTTCAAATTCATTATACGGTTTGCAAATTAATCCTAAATAAAACGACATGGTTACCAGATTTTGGAAATATGTTTAATGCTGTATGAAATGTGGTGAAACATGATAAGTAGTCAGATACCTGCAGCAAATGCTAAGAAACTGTTCTCTTTACTCACTGTTTTCACCATCTATTATTTTTTATTCTCCAGTGTTTGCAATGATCATAGTACTTCTGGGGTTGGGGTTGGGGTGGGGGGGAGGGGGGAGGGGGGGTATTTCCCATCACTGTAATATTGCCAAAATGAAAACACAAATTATTTTGAAATACAAATTCTTCACATCTGTTCTGTTTTGCAACATGTATACCCACAATATGTTTACTGCCTAACTAGTAATAATTAACTGTTTAGCTGTAGCACTTTTCCAAAATCATGCCTAAAAAGCACTTTATCAGCAGTTAATAAATAGTTAATTATTTGTAAGTAAAACAAGTGACACATACTTTCCTAGTATGTAGAGGAAGTTGGACCTTGTATGATAACTTTTATGTCTTTACCTTGCTTATAAAGATAAGATTATGTTTCAGTCTGGTTACTGTGTGCTGTTTGTAGGTGGAGTGCGACCGGTCTGTTTACCCCGTCTGAGCGAGTTCTTTCCTCCTGGAGCAGCCTGTTGGATCACAGGCTGGGGATATATTAATGAAGGAGGTGTGTTACCATGAACAAACCCTTTCTAACTGTGCTTTTTGTACCTGACAGCACCATCTGTGGTCCCAGTTCTTCCATCGTCTTAGTCCTTCCACACTGAAATAATTTTAAATAAAAGCAAATTCTCAGCTGTTCCTACATCCCATGATCTTTATGGCCTTTATGGTTCTTTTGGGGACCTAAAAATAATTTGACTCCACCAGCTACGCTTAATAATTCAATCTGGGACTTTTCAAGACCTTCAAGTTATTCAAGTCATTTCTTTTTCCCAAGAAACAATAAATACTAATTTTACAGTATGCAAACATTAGGAGTAACATGAAAGAAAACTGAAATCAGACAACAAATGGCACACTGATTAAATTTAAAAACATATACTTTCATTCAGTTTTCTTCTTGCAGATGAGAAGTTGTGAAATACAAATATTTGAAAAGCGTGATTTAAAAATGGAATTGATGACACAAAGTGAAAAGAAGACTTCATTCGTGCACCCAAAGGTTCCCCCTGGCAATTGCAAGGCCTAAAACAGCTTCTCACTTTGCAAGTGATTCATGCTTTTACATCACAATTGCTGTCTAGTATTTTATTAATTTCCATTTATTTATTTTATTTATTTTTTCATCAGGCTTTGTGTCAAACGAACTAAGGCAGGCACAGGTCAAGGTAATAGCTCAATCCGTCTGCTCACACCCCAGCGTCTATGGCATATACCTAACTCCTCGGATGATTTGTGCTGGCACAATGGATGGAGGAGTGGACTCTTGCCAGGTATATAGCCAGTGACAAAAAATCTCCTCACAAACCCAGCTTAAAACATAGGTTTATATATTTTTAACTTTACAATAGATCACCAGGTGAATAAGAAATCCTTTATTAGTCCCTCAGTGGGGAAATTGCAACCTGAATCACTTTCACTTCAAATGGGTATACATTTGATGTGTGATCTAAAATGTTCATTAAATGATTTGTATCTGTTTTAAGGGGGACAGTGGTGGACCCCTGGTCTGTGAGACAGCCAGTGGGGACTGGAGGCTGGCAGGGGTGGTGAGTTGGGGAGAGGGTTGTGGACGGGAAAATAAACCAGGCGTCTACAGTAGAGTAACCCAACTGATCCCCTGGGTTGAAAGATATATAGAGGTACAGTAAAAAGTAATATCCATGTCTGTTCCCTTTTGTCTTTCCCCTTATTAATGTGTTATGATCACAGTCAGTCAAGCTTTATTTTAGGGCTGCAACTAACAGTTGTTTTCATTGTCAATGGTCCTGCCAACTATTCTCAGTCAATCAATTTGGTCTGTAAATTGTCTGTCTTGTTTTACTTACTTGATAAAGGATCTAAAATCCAAACATATTCAGGATATCATGATATTAAACAAAGAAAAACAGAAAATCTTCAGGTGGGAGAAGTGTTTTTTTTTTTGCTTAAAAAATGAATGTGTTCATCAATGTTCATCCTTCCCAGTATCTGTTGATCGACCCAGGTTATACACACCACAATGCTGACACCTTTCAATAAACCATTCAGCGATTTGCTCAAGTGAGGGCAACAATAGCTGCATTAGTAACAAATAACGGGGAGTAAGGTGTGCTGAATGAGGCCACTGAAAGCCATGTGTTGTACATGTGTTGTACATGTGTTGTAGACGAAAGGCCTATACTGTAACTTTTTATAACTTGGGTTTCTTTATTGAAACACGCACTCTAAAGATGCTATAAATTTAAATACATTTCCTTCATGCAAATGTAAAAAACTAGATTTTATGTTGATGCTTGCATTTTCATTTCTCTATTTTTGCTGCAGGACAAACCAGAGCAACTGGAGAAGACGACCACAGCCATCGTTGACACTTACAACTGAGACACGTGACGGCAATCACCTGTATCTGTTTGCTTTTGTTGTTGGTTATAAAATGAACAAAGATCACTACAATATTATGATAACAGTTATCTCAGGGCTCTTTTAATACAGAGAAGACCATACACTTTATAACAGTAGTTACAAAGGCCCAACATCTACACATAAAGCCAAAGATGATTGAGATAGTGTAGCGGAGACTGTAATTTGATTAATAGCAAATTTTGCACTACTTAAGTACAATAACAGTCATGACAAGTCCACCATCCTCCATCTTGTAGTCCCTGTCGTATAGAGGGACTTTGTGTCAAAATATAGTTTGAAGACCTAAGCTCTTTTAGTTCGTGTCAAGCTCTTTTATTTCAAAGTTGTGTTTCCATTTTTTCTTGTGTGTCAAGTAATACACACACTGAAAACATTGGGGAGGGTAGCTTTATTCCATCATGGGAATACATAGGTCTGCAAACAACAATTATTTCAGTATCAATACATCTGACAACTATTAATAACTTACCATAGTAAAGGGGAGAAGAGAGCGTTAATTCACAGAGAATCTGCCTACTTCTTTATATTAGTTTAATCACTTAATATAACTTCCCCCCGCCCCTTAAAAAAGGCATTTCTATATGTCAGGTGACCGGATTTTTTTTATGTTGCATTGTAACGTGGTTTAGTTTTGTTGGTATGAGTCTGTCTGATAAAGTATATGACAACAGTCACGTAGCCTGCAGTTTGTTATGTGTATGTGTGTAGCGTGTCCGCGCGTGTTCTGTGATAGCGTGTGAATGATGCGCATGCACTGCAACAGACAGCAGTGGGCGCGCGCGTGCGTGCAGTAATACCTAAACTAACCTGTTTAAGGCTGTGGAGAGACCTGACCGGCATGACTCCAGTGGAGTAACTCACTTTTTTTTTTTGCTCAATAGCGCAAACATTGGCTATGGCACCAGTTACAGCGGCAGTAAAAGTGAAGGACACTATGACACGATTATAGCCTCAAGGTTCACACAGGGTGAGATTGTAGCTTCCAAACGACAGCTAAACTCAGAGTTTACCTGTAAGGACATTATTTGGCATAAGCTCGGGGGAAGCACGGCTGCATATCGTTGCCTGCTCGCGGTTGCAGCCTCTCGGGTGCCTACGTGCCGCTACTGGTTGTCAGCATATCTCATTTGAGATAATTGTCTGGTTGTGCAGTCGGGAAAAAAAAACAAACCAACGACAATGTGCTCGGTTATAAACAGAGTGAAACCGGTTCAGCGGGCTTTGGCTGTCACGCTTCGCCTCCGAACAAACCCCGAGAGCTTGAGTTATACGGCAGCCGAGAGCAGGCGCTTCTATCCCGGCTTAGGTACTGGCGCTGATCCGCTGCGAACGACCATCAGAACGTATTGCTCCAGGATGGCATGGACCGAAGGACTGATCTTCAGACAAGTAGGGTCACATTAACGTACAACAACAACAATGTGCTGGTTTGTTTCGGTTGGGGTTATTTTTTTACGGCCCCACACAAAACGAAAAAGTAGCAATGTTTATAAATATGTTTGCTTCTAGCTAGCAGGAAGTTAGCTCGGTGGAGTTAGCCGTTAGCTTAACTATCACTATTGCTGCGTTCAAAGTTGTAATTTGTTTAAACTGAGCCAATCTAAGTTGTGATATGCGTCTCTGTGAGCAGTAGTGGAGTTTCTCGGACAAACAGATCCCTTACTGTGCTCGGTCTTCACAGTGTTCAGTGTTTTAGCAATAAAAACGTTTGATAATAACAGAGGAACTGCAGTGTTATTGCTGATGAATGGTGACACTGCATTGGACACAAAGGAGTTGTCCCTATCCTGAAATAGCGTTTTGACAGAGGAGAGATGTTTTTAATTCAGTTGATTCTTGACCTTGGCAACAGCAGCTGATAAACCAAACTCAACTCAAGGTGCGCTTACTCGCTTATCCTACAGTTGTCGACCAAATCACGCAATCGTCATTAAAAGTTTGAACATTTATATTACGTTTATGTGACAGCTGAGCACATCTAATCTGCTTATGAGTACAATGCAATATGTTCAAAAGCTCGAGAACAAGTGAGTTGAGATTGTTTTGTCAACTAGATTGTGTTTAAGTAAAGGTTTCATTTTGAATAGTTGGCACATAGGTTGTTCCAAGCATTATGGAGAACTTGTAGCTCCACATCATAATCTGTTCAATCTCTTTCTTAGGTTCTTCCTCTCCCTCGCTATCTGACACACATACACATACACAAACACACACTATCTGCACTGTGATGGGGCGGACGTGCATCATTACCAGCCGTTGCCATACTTTGTAATTTATAGCTGAGTCATTCCTGTGCCCTAACTTGTTTTTTTTCTTCTGTTCAGCTGTTTGAATCAGAGAGCAGCACCTACACATACCTGCTGGCAGACGCAGAGACCAAGGAGGCCGTCCTCATTGATCCTGTACTGGAGACCATCGACAGGGACCTGAAGCTCATACAGGAACTGGGGCTTAATCTAAAAGTGGCAGGTATCTAACCAACTGTGGCTGGGCCATAGATATGATTTTTATTCCTTGAGTTCAGACAACTTAAGAAAATATGTTACCCATCTTTTTCATTGTTAAATACATTTACACGCATATTATCCTATTAACTGTATTAAATTGACCATTTTAGCCCTTCTACTGCAACAAATAGGTCTGGGCAAACTTATAATAACTGATACTAATAACTGATCCAGAGATATTATTATAGGCCTGCTTCTTATGGCCCAGGAATAAACTCACATCTACATTCTGTGTGTTTATATGAGACGTAATTTCTAAGATCTAAGTTAGGCCAGACACATAGACAGCTGTACACTGTATATTGTTGGTTACTCATGTCAAAAGACTCCTCTTTTTCTGATAGTAAACACCCACTGCCATGCGGACCACATCACAAGCACTGGGCTGATGAAGAAAAGACTGGTTGGCCTGAAGAGTGCTATCTCGAAATTCAGTGGTGCCTCTGCAGATATACTCCTGACAGAGGGGGACAAGATCACCTTTGGAAAACATGTAAGAAGGATGTGTAACACATTACATCAGATATGATCAATCCATACAACACTCATTTGAACATTTGAAATGTGAACTGAAATATAGTGCCGATCTCTTCTGGTATGTTGCTTGATAAAATAATTTTTACATGCATTCAATTGACCTTTGTCCCTTCTACCTGCTAGTATCTGACTGTGAGAGAGACACCCGGACACACTGATGGTTGCACGACGCTGGTGTCAGGGGATCAGAGCATGGCTTTTACTGGGGACGCTCTGCTCATCAGAGGCTGTGGCAGGACTGACTTTCAGCAGGGTAGACATACACTTTTACTTTGTCCTAATAATATCATGTCAAATATTTTGTTTTTCTGGATTTTTATTTTTCGTTCACACACTGGGTATAAATATTTATATTAGAATTTATTTTTGTAATGTTGTGAGATGAACACAAGAGGGCAGCATTGTATTATTTTTATTTTTTTGGATTTGTGTAATCTCTGTAATATGTTTCTCATTCAGGCTGCGCCAAGAGGCTCTATGAGTCAATCCATCAGAAGATCTTTACCCTGCCTGACCAGTGCCTCATCTACCCAGCGCACGACTACTTAGGTTGGCTGAAAACCCACACATCTGAATGTTTATATGTCACAATCACTGGTGTGAAAACTGGTTATGCAAATAGACAGATTTGAAGTACAAATTTAGTATTGTAAAGCCTTTGCCAGCATTTCCTCACCCTTAGCAACCAGTACTGCTATGACACACTGGTTGTGCAAATGCTAATATAAACAAGTTAAGCTTTTTAGATACACCTTTTGTAATAATCATAATATACCCTTGTTAGTTTCATTAATTTCCCTTATTACTGTTTATTTGATATTTATATAAAGTTACACAAGAGTAGAGAATTGCCAGTCCCACAATCTGTAAAATACAGCATTAAAATCATATTAGACAGTATATCATGCCGATACTGTACATCAGTGCATACGCTATCTGTCAGTAGGTACGGACAACACATCACTTGTTTGTGTGTCTGCCAGCACCATGTGATTTCTGTCCATGTTTTTAAAGTGATATTCCTTTTGTTTGATCAGTGAAGTTGAACATCTGGTAAACGTTAAGACCACGGTGACTGTAGATGACATATTCAGCTGTGTCTGTCTCCGTGTATCAGGTCAGACGGCGTCTACAGTCGGGGAGGAGCGCAAGTTTAACCCACGCCTGACCAAGAGCCTGGAGGAGTTTGTGGACATCATGAATAACCTGAATCTCCCCAAGCCTAACAAGATAGGTATCAAAAAAGAGTTTCTTCTACAGTCAAACTGAAATCCATGCTGACACAGAGGTGATTGAAATGTATTGCTTGTAGGCACCACTTCTCCTTCTGACTGACAGTTGGTTGTTTCTTTTCTTTGTTTGCAGATATTTCAGTGCCTGCTAATCTGGTGTGTGGAGTACATGAAGTTTGAATGTCCCGCACAAGGGAGGATTCTAATCAAATCATCTACATCATAGCAAAGTGATTGACATTTATATATCTGTATTGAGCAAGATTAACCAAAAACTGTTAACCATAACATGCTTTATTGTGTGGATGTATATTAATATTACGATGTATATTTTAATGGCTGTTGTCATTTGGAGTGCAGCTACTGACATCATTGTGATCATGCTTAAAATAAAAATGCTGTGATTTGTTAGAAATGAGTGCTAAAAAGGAGTAGATGAAGAAAAAACACTTCCACAGTTTTTCTGTGTTTTTTTGATTTAATATAAATGTGAGTACTCTTTACTCTTTATCCAGCTGTGTTATTATGAATTGCAGAACTGGGGATGAACTTTACAAGAAGGAAAGCTCAGATGGGAATGTTCCATTCAAGGTTTGGTTTAGTATTCATGAATGCTTAACTGGGACAATTGAGTTCTTCCACATGGCCTTTGCAGTGATTCCGGACTCCTTTAGCCAAGGCCTCACACACACCACCCATACGACTGCCAGCCACAGCCTTTTTGCATAGCAGGAAAATGAAACTACACTATTTGCATTCAGAATCACTGAGGGTGAAGTTTCTATTGGAAAAGTTTGAAATACGTCATGACCATGTGTTTGTACTCTTAACTCTCATCTGTTCTCTAGATGTCTTATAGATGAGGGCGTCCATGCCAAGTGAAATCTGCTTCCGGATTTCCAGATGTCCTGTATGTGCTGTTCTCAACTGGCGTTTAGCAGCTCATCAGCCAGTAAGACAGGTTTGTTTGGGAGTGTCAGCCACTGACTCAGCCACATGCCTCTGCCAGAGAAACTTGCGCATGTGACAGTAAGCTGTGCAGTAGTATTAGACTGATCATGAGCTTTTGAGAGCCTGTAACAAAATGTACTTACTGTGCTGTTTTAAATGGAATCAAACTATTCATCCTCAGATTTTTTTTTGCCAGCAGCACTCCACCAACTGTACACAGAAAGTTTAGTTTGTCATGGGGAGTACTAATCAGCCTGTGGAAACTGAAAAAATACCTTGAGTTTGAAGGCTACAAATTACAGGAAAGTTACAAACCGATGTTACTGAGTTTTAAAGATATGGGAATTTACTAGCTGGCGGTGGTCTAATGAAAGAGTTTGTAGGGTAATGGAAATGTAGGACCCAGCATAGTGGGAGTTTGGCCCTTTCTAGGGACTAAAAGTCAGGATATCTTGGCTGTGCTGCATAGATTTTCTCATGTGAGTTCCCTCAAGTTTATGGAAGTGCAGTGTTAAATCACTGGGCACCACTTTAACTTTCAGACCATTGCAGGACACCGAAATGCTCCATAATTCTTTTGTGTGGCTCATAAAATTTTGAATTCAACATAACCATAGCAAAGAACAGGAAAACCGAATTATATATTATTTTATATATTATTTTATCTGGCAACTCAGTTATCTAACAATGATTTGATTTGCAATACATTATAAAGTCAGCATCAGTGCAATACTGTTGCCTTACATAAAAATAATTCTCATGGGTTTTACACAGTGAGGTATACTGACTCCAAATTTGAGGACAAGGGAGCACTCATATGAGATCTCTATTTAGTATTAGCAGAGGTATCATGTGTAGTCTTGTGGTACAGAAAGAAGTTGCAAAAGACCAATATTGTTCTGAAACTCTGTCGGTCTGATATAATTAATCTGATTTATTTCCTTTCAGCTGCCCTTGTTACTGTTATCTGGGTGGGTCCTTACATAAATATCTTTGATGTTTTGGTAGTGAAAGGCCTGCTGGGCTTTAAACTCATCTAAAGATGCACAGAAACATTATAAAGGAAAACTTTATTTGAGAATAAATGTCAGTGGAGAAGAAAAGGTTTTCTGATGGTGGTCACTGGCCGATCATATGAAAGTTAATACTGTTTGCCCCTGAAAATTAACATTTACCAGCTGTCTCTGTCAGCATTTGAGATAAACAACATTATTGGACAACCCTTCTGCCTCACCTAGTGTACTCGCTGACAGACACCTGCATTGTGTTTCATTCAAAACAGGAGGTGTGTGACTGTTGTCGACATCAAGCTGAAGATATGCTGCTTTAGAGGCACTCAGTCATTTCCACGTAAAATGGCCCTATTCTCTTGATCCTGTTTTTCTGCTGGGAAGCGAAGGTGCCAGCTGTCCTTTCACCCAGTCTGTGTCACCCATCTGCCAGCGCTCTTTCAGTTTCTCTCCCTCTACCCACTTAAACTGTGCCACCATTAACCTGCTGCCCATTCTCTCACACCGGCCACATGTCACTGGAAAGAATCTATTACACTATCAGCTCATTCAGAAAGAGCTGTAAAGAGGCCAGTCAGGGTGATAAAGCCTTCAGAGTGAAGAGCAGGTTTTTGCTCAACAGGCCTTAAAGAAAATTCTCCTATAGAACCTTAGTGTATCTTGCCCTGTATCTCACTGTGTTCAACAATACTGTGTTCTCAGTGTTTTTTTTTTTTTTTTATCTCCTTCAGTGTCAATAACAAGTGAAGATATTCATAAACCTCCAAGGGTATCACTAATATTTCTACAGTTTACAGCTACTGCTGTGCTACTGAAGGGTAAGTGTACAGTGACTGTCTAATGCTTTATGGTATTTTAATCTCTACTGGGATCAATATAAGACTGCCATAGGGACTTAGAGTGTGCTTGTGGTACTCAAGCGTTCTTAAAGTACTTTATATTTGCACACTCTCAGTCATCCAGGTCATGAGATTTCTAATAGTAGTAAACCCCCCCCCCCAATGGCCATGAAATATCTACTAGTATATATTTGTATTAGCATTCTAATAACCTGTAGGGATCTTTGGTGAGTTTGTTGTATTCAACATGTAGCACTTTATACTATTTTTTGCCTCTGTCACTGTTCTTGCAGTCACTAAGCAGAGCAGCATACTTCTAAAGAATTATTTTGCTGTGCAATTCTAGAAACAAGGATATTGATGTTCCCTGAACGGGCAGTCTGTCCCACCCCCGTCTCTCAAGCTGGCTGGACAGCGGAGAGCCCTGCAATTTCATGTGTCAAAGTTCGGTCTGACTGAACTCTGTGAGGGTCAGTTCCCTCAGCAAATATGTCTCACTACTGTTCGCATAAAGTAAATAGGAAGTGAAATCTGGTCTAACTACCTTTGGGACTGTTTGGGCATGCACAGACTGTGTTTGATTGACATTTCTCGGACACTCCCCTCACCATGAAGGCCAATTGGTCATTTATGTGTCTAATTAATAGTGCTTTTTTTTAAAGTGCTAATTTACCCAAACACTTTCTGAGGGACAGTCAGACGCCTCATGCTGTAATTCATAATGGTAAGTGGTAAGTTGGTAAATGGTAAGTTTTCTGTTTAGGCATCATCTGTCAAGGGGTACATATTTGTAGTGTTACAGCTGACCCCGTGCCACTGTACTTGCTTTTGCATTGTTACCAATTGTACAGTTTATAAAAAAAAAAAAAAAGATTTGATTGTGTATTCCCATGGATGGAGGTACTGAACAGGCACACATAGGCTAAGGGGCCCAAGGGGACAGGTGGCCTCTGAGCCACAGAGTCTGCATAGAGGCTATTTATATTTCTCATTGCAGTGTTAAAGTAGAAAAAAAATGTCCCACTTAAAGTAGTCAAAATAAATCTACATCTGTGTGGTCACTAGACCACCTAGGACCAAAATAACTTGTTTCGTAAAAAAAACATAAAATATTGAAAATGTTGCCCCCCTACTCAACTTGGACTTCTAAGTTCGGTTTCCTACTGTCTCCCTATGAAAAAACTCCAGTGGGAGTTTGTCATCATTTAAGAAGCCCTTTACTTCACAGTTTGGCAGTATGACATGATTACTCTTTAGTTGAGCGACTCCACAATGAGAAAGCCCTGCCAGTTCCCAGAATAGAAATCTCATTTCGGTGCAGGACTTGAGCGGGACTCGGACTGTTGTCAGCTAAAGCACAGACACGGTGAAGTTTGTTCGGAGTAAATATGTAATAATGACCTGTTTCTTTTGTGTCTGCAACACAGAACCCATTTGCTGGTCGCTGTTCGCCGCCTCCGTCGTCGCCCTCCTCCTCATGCTTTCAGTTCAGTCTCACCTGTTGACGCCGACGGGCAGCTCACACTGACATGTCATTTTTCCTGGGAGGGATTGAATCAAACCAGGTGAAGATAAAAACACAACCACCAGAAAGTGGAGATAACGAGGCTTTGAGATGCACAGAGAACAACAAGTGAAGTCAAAGTAACTTTAACTTGTGTCTGGAAAATGAAAGCGCTTTAGAAGTGGGCTGAAGGGACGTTTCGCTACGGTTTTTCGCGTCTCACCCTCTTTCATTTCGTGCGGCTTTGCCTCTGTGTTATGAGCCGGAGGACCCACAGCTCTTGTCGCTGAGGTCGGAGCAGGTTTCCCAGGTAAGAGTTGGTTGTTTACTTTTTGTTCGCTTTCCTTGTTTTTTGCAGCAAATCAGCAGAAATGAATCCTGCCCTCAAAACAACTCAAAGAAAACAAAGCGTATGCAGTTCCTGTCGTATATTGGGCCAAAATAACAACTTTCCACACGGGATAAATTGAGTAAGTTGGCTCAAACGGAAGACCTAACATCAGTGTGTGTTAAAGGAGCTCACTGGCATGGGAAAGTTTGGAGTTCCTCTATAGTGGAATACAACACATGTACTTTTTCTTAGTGTCTCTGCACCCCCATAAGAAAAGAGGAATTACTATAGCTTCCTGAAATTGAATGCATTTATATAGAAAAAAACGCCCTCTTGCTTTAAACTAAGTGAATTATTTTGCTGTGACTGTAAGTCAGGGTTCACTGATTAATACATTATGTGTCATCCCACCCATTGGTCTAAATGCATCCTTAAGATTATTCATCTCTTATCTGTGAAAATGTTCGCAGTAACTTTCTCCGAGCTAAATTGCTGTTTCTCAGTCAAACCTTGTCCCATGACAGTAACCTCTGTTTACTTAAATTCCCCTTTTGTTTACAGTGACCCTAGGATATCTCGCCTTTTATCCCTCCATCAGCACATACAGGGTAAACAGAGTGGGTGGGAGCATAGGTTGAGGGAGGACTGTGAGGAGAGAATGCCTTGGGTAGGGAAGGTTTGCTGCCTCTCTCTCTCATACACACACACACACACACACACACACAGTATGTCTTGTTTTAACTGGCATTGGACAAATCTATGTCTGAGCCCTGCATCCTCAGAGGCTGTCATTAATGGATCACTCGCCCTTGCATCACAATTCCCAGAGATTTACTCAGGCCAAAGGAATCTCTGTCAGTGCAGTGGAACCTGTCCTGGTGCCAGGAGTTACTCACAGTAGAAGGCTGGGAATTGATAAGTGCCCTGAGAGATTTTCTCACGTTATACATTATAAAAGGTGTAAAATAGTGCCCATCACAATTTCCTAAGCGCCCCTGGGTCATGTCTTTAAATTGCTTGTTAACTGCATGCAACAGTCCAAACACCAAAAGATATTCCATGTACAGTGATATAAAACTAGGCAAAGCAGCACATTTCCACATAGGAGAAGCTGGAACCAGCAAAGGTTTGGTGTTTTTGCTATGGTTTGCAATATAAATTATTAAACTTGTTGCCATTTAATTCTCTACTGATGGCCCAATTGATAAATTGACTTCATCTGGTTTCCTACATTTCCCAGAGTGCCATTCACTTCTGAGAAATCTGAACTTGTGAACATCTACTTTTAACTTGAATCTTTAAGTGAGAAGAGTAATGTTGGCAGTTGAAGTGGAACAAGATACTAATTTGGACACTGTAGTGTAACATATGTTGTGATTGAATTGCACTGTGGTGATTAAACCTGTGGTGATTAAACTTTTTGGTATTGATTGAATTTTTGTCCAGATCCCAAAGTATGTTGGTTTCTTTAGTTAAATTTAAAAAAAAAAAGAGCTCATGTCACTCAGAACAAAGTACTGAAAAGGGTATTTATTTGGAGTTTGTACTGAAATTTGAATTGTGTTAGTATCACTTTTCAAATTCAAACAATGACCAGGCGTAGTTACTTGGGGTGCAGAAACCAGTCTATCAGCTTCCTCCACATTGGATTTCTCCTAATCTTTGAGCCTAGACCTGGAAAGGAGTCTGATATTTTATTCTGTGGGACTAACGCCAGAACCTGACATGTACAACTGATGATGGAGATTGCTGAAAAATCTTCTACTTATAAAGCTGCCATTGTAGTCACTGCAAAACATTTCAAACCAACATCAGCTTGTCAGCCAATCTTCCACAGGAATGTAGGAAAATACACCACGAAACAACAGAATGAGCCCAGAAATGCAATGTCCAAGACCACTAGATTTTTGTTTGCAGTACTAAAGTGTTTTTGGGCCATTTGTTTTTCTTTTAATTGTCAGCTTCATTTATTTACTACAGTAATTGGCCCAGAATGTATAGACCTATGCTATTGCTGTTTTCTTACAGTTGACACTGAGCATACCTAGCTGCATGGTTAGTTTTGTTATATGCGTTGTAATCCAGGTGGCGGGCCGAATTTGTCAGTTTTTCTCACAGTAACACAATGACAGCTGTGTGACAGCCAGAACTCTCTCCTCTCACCTGCTCTTCCTGCTCTCAGACTTGGACTGTGACGACAGCTTCCTCCGCTTTGGCGCCGAGCCAACGAGAGCCACATGCAGCAGGTCCAGAGGTCACTGCAGGGTAGTCCACAACATTTAATCTGTCAAAAGACAGTGTGCTCTTTGCCCAGATGTAAGGACGGGTACATGATGTGTCAGTCTAATCTGTTTTAAGGAGGAAAAGCTAGCCTAGATAAACATTGTACATATAGTTTGTGCTTTGCCTTAACTTGATTTCGACAACTTGACATTGCAGCCATTATTTTTCCTTTCATACAATTTAGTAGAAACCAATTGGTGTAGTGTGGGACAAAAAGTTTGTAATTCTTCTAAAATTGAAGAAGTACTTAAGTGTTTTTATTTTGATTAGAGTCAAAATGCGGCAGGGCAAGAGCAAGAAAGTGACAAAAAGGGGGACCTCTGTGTCTCCACTTTGACAATGAAAATAGGAAAATTACTTATGCTTTCTGGAAACTGTGTGTGTATAAGATACTGATGTGATGATGTCAGGCCTGCTACTGAACAGAGAGTTTAAAAGCCTGGAGATTTGGTCTGTTTTACTGAAGCCACAGTCTGTAATTGTGGCCAATAAAAAAAAAAATTAAAAAAAAGTGACTTATCCAACCAGTTCATACAGCTTAATAGCTGGTTTTGGTCTCATTGCTTCTGCAGATGAGAGGCAACCACTTACAGTAACTAAAGAAGCATTTTGTCATCTGGATTGTAGATAACCCTCTGGTCAGTGCCATGCCACTGGCTCATGAAATGTAAATGAAGTGAGTAGAAGTGATTGACAGTGTGCAGGATTTAATGGACAACAAAACTGAGTTTTTGGAGCTATCACTCCTTCTCAATTCCCGCTTCAGCCCACAGAGCTAATACACACTGCCATCCCACTGTTTACACTGGTAGTACCTAGCACACAGATGTCAAATCTGGGTCAGGTCACTTTCTATCATTCATTTAAAAAAAGTTTCCACTTTTTCCAGTTATTGATTAAAAGGTGAAAAAGATCAATAATGTAGACCTTTATATATTTTGTGTTGATGAGTGTTGATGTCTGAGTTTGCTCATGTGTGCTTCCTTTATAGTGATTATTTAAACTGTATCAGAACAATAAAAAAAAAAACAAAAAAAAACACACCTTTAATATGTAAGAATAGGTCACTGCTGTCATTGACCTGAGTGAACTGAGACTGACTTGACCTCTGAACCTGGCCTCTGTGGATTAATTCTTCATTGTACATTACACCCCTCTTTACAGGGCACCTTTGCTCTCGCGCTCTGTGTGACATGTTTTCCCTATAGTGCCCTTGCACCGAACGCATAGTGACAGGCAGCAATCAGCATTCACACCCACACAGAGCATGCCGCCATCAGAGCTCTTTTGTCCAGTATATGGCTGGTGGAACATAGCTGCTGTCAGTGTTGACACAATGCTTAGCCTCACTTTTCCTTTTACCAATGCACCAACGAGGGGTCCTGACAGGGACCAGGTCATTTTACAGTGCTACTCTGTGTTATTCCTGCTATTTAAGAGCTACATTATATACTGTTGCACTATGAATTATCTTGTGTACGAATGGTGCTATATAAATAAACCTTGCCTTGCCTTACTGTTTCCGGAACAGATAAGTCAAACTTTAGATATGCTTAGGCCCGGGTTTTAACACCAGTGGGTTTTAGACAATGTAAAAAACGTGTTGCAAAGACAGTAGTATAGTTGTACAGGGGGCACATATTAAAGGGGCAGCCCACTGTTTACTTGTTCACAAGGAATACTATTCATTGAGTGAAAATGGTTGTATAATATTTTCTCCGACTCTGCAGGAAGGTTTACAAAGTTTGAAAAAATTGTTATCAGTGTGATGGCTGAGTTGGTAAACTGTCTGTGCAGAAAGTGGGATTTCTATCGTCGCATCAACAAACAGACTTTGCATAAATTCAAGTGATGGTCTTGTTTGTATTTTCAGGATTTAATCAATTTATGCAGCAGAACACAAACTGTTTATTGGTCGACGTCTGTCTGGATTCACTGAGATCAAACACACTAGTGACATGGATGGAGGTGCCTGAAGCATCAGTGGAGCCTCACAGGGGAAGAAAGAGTGATAAGACTTTATGAGTGCACAGAGAGATTATATGACATGAGTAGCATTCTGTTGTGTTGCTGAACATACATAACTCTCTCACAGTGGTCTGATTGTGTGCATGCATGCGTGTGTGTGTGTTATGGTGAGTCAGGTGTTGCTGGTTATTGCTGATCAGTGGTTGATAATTAGCACTGCAGACTGATGCACAGAGTCCTGAAGACTCTTCGAGGAGACTTCGGTTTGAGAGTTGAGGGTTATGTCTTGTATACCCATGGATAGTCATTACATAACACACACACACACACACACGTAAAACTCATGCACAAACACATTCACACTTGATGCTGAACTGTGTCTCCTTTCATTCCCTCTCTGCTACCGTATTCTCCAGAGGCGCTCCCCTCCCCACAATCAAGCCCAATTATTTTGGGCTCAAAACAGTTTTTTGTTCTTTGATGTGGCTCCTAGGCTTTTAACTTTGCCTGCTTTTTTTCCTGCATCTGCTGATTTATTTATTTTTTAATCTATAATTGGGGCACTCCTTATTGTCTCACTCTCTTTTGGCATGTTACCACATTGTGTTTGTTTAGGCTTTTGTTTGGTACAATTGACAAACCTCTGTGCTAACATGAAAGCATGGACTTTACTCCTGAATGTCCCTCTTCCTCTCTCTCAGCTCTGCTGCGTTCATAGTGTATCGGAGTGGACTTTAGCTGGAGGACAGATAGCAAATGCTTGCACTGATGTTTGTTTGGATAATAGTGGAACAGTGTGGAGCTCTTTCTGCCTTGTTTTCCTTTACATGTTGACAGTTTGTACTGGACAAGTACAGTAATATATGGTCATATGTTCTCCTGAGATGGTTCAACATTCAGTTGTTTTTGCATTATTTTATTGTTGTTTACTGCATTATTTGGACATAGAGGGACTCCCACATTTTCTCTGCATTTATGTTCATCACTTTCTAATTCAGTAAGCATTTTCTGAGCTGCGCTTGTTGCAAGATGACCTTCTTTACTATAAACTACTGAGGTCAGTGACTTTTTACTATGAAAATGTAACTTTAAAAATATGTCTTCTGTTGACATTAATGTATTTCTGTATTCATGGACACCTTTCTTGAGCTGCACAAGACATTGCCATTGACATTTTACACTCCACTTCCTGCCGTTCTCTGTTCCGTCTGTCTGTCCATGCCTCCCCTTCTCTCCCCCTCTCCCTTGTCCTACTCTCTCTCGATGTCAGTGTGCCAGTCGTTGTTTGGAAGCGCTCACTCATATCTCTGCTGTATATTTATCTCTGCTTCCACTCTGCCTGCAGCCTAATAAGGTCTGGATACAAGGAGAGAGGGAGGGCACAGAGGGCAAGGGAAGATGGTGGGAAAAGGTTGGACAATAGGAATCAGAAATATTTTCCCATGAATTGGTTTTGGTCTGTGCACACATGCGTGTTTTTGCTAGCTTGCATGTTTTTGTGTAAAGAGAAACCACATAGATGAAGGTGAAAGGGTGAAATAGAATAAAGCTAGCAGGATAATATAGGCCTTTAGGCTAACATATTACCAAATGTTGGGAAACGCTTAGATGTAGATGAGTGTAAACACTATATAATGATATTTGCTGGGGTGAATGCACATGAATGTGACACAGGACAAAAAGTACAACACAAAAGTACTTCAAAGTCTGTCCTGATGCTCTCAAACATTTTTGTGGCCGATTCCTCATTGTAGTATTTAAATGATTGTTCTAGTTCCTTTCATTTACTGTCTCTCTCCTCATGCACATCAAAAGCCTTCAACAGAAAAGACTATTATTTTTCATACTTGTGTCCACACACACCAGGAGTCCTCTACAAAGAGAAAGACCCTGAAATACAACCACAAACCACATTCCACATCCTGTATTCTCTCCTCTTTCACTGTTGCGCCCTCTTTACTGTGAGATGTTAGCGGGGGTTCTGTGTGCTTATGCAGTATTACTCAGCTGTGATATCCCCTCTGTGAACTGTCACCTGATCCCTCATACGCCTTCAACCGTGCAGCAGATTAGATTACCATAATATTCACTAAAGTCAGTCAAACCCCCCTCTCCGCTCTGTACCTCTCATTAATTGCCTCCCCCGTCTCAGCGTTTAGAAATGCCCCAACATAACATGGAGAGCTCCCGGAGCCAGTGGCAGCAGGGGCTGCGACCGCCGTGGATAACAAGAGTGGCTGGAGGTCAGAGTCCCGCCTCCTCTGGGGCAGAGTCAGACACAGAGAGTAGCAGCACGGAGAGTGAAAAGGTAAGTGCTGATGATGGTGGTGATGTTGGAACGTCCCAGGCTGTTTAAAGTCAAATTATGTGGTGGTGGCAGCACATGAAACCAGCTTCTGTAGCTCCTACGTGTACCAAGAAAGAAAGATCTTCTTGCATGCATTTAAACCAGTGACTCACACACACATTTATAGACTAAACTGTTGACTGCTTTGAAGCTTGCATCTGGTGACTTTGTCAACTTTTTCTTCTTCTTTGGCAGTCCTGCATTAAAAACCTTGAAGTGGGCTCACTGAGGGCCCTGCCATCCCCCTCGATGCTCCAACAGCGAATCGCAGAGATCGACCAACAGAAAGAGGAGCTAAAGATTGAGGTGAACATGTTAGACAGCTGTTGTTTCTGTTTGTTTTTTGCATAAATGATAGTTAACCGGATATCTTTGGGTTTGGGAGAGTTGTTTAGACACTACAAGCTATTTAAAGCTTTAAAAGCTGTTTAGAGCTCTGAGAAATTATGATTTTTGTTTTAATGAATTGATATATATTATATCAAATATAATATAAGGGGTGGAAATGAAATGCTGCACAACAACAGGTGGTTAAAAATTTGTTTTATTCACTATGACTGCTGCAATAAATCAACAACCAAGACAGAGAGTTCGTGGAAACAATGATTTCAGTTGTCTTTCTGATGAAGTCTGCATTTTTCAAATCACCTTGCCGTTTCCAAACACCACCATGGCAGTCACAGTAAAGGAATGCATACCTCTGACTTGCTCCAGCTCTGGTCAGTACGAATCAGCTGAGTTGTTTCTCCTGTCCTTTCAGCTGCAGCTGGAGATCGCCCTGCTTCGAGGCGAGCTGCAGACAGAGAAAGACCAGCTACACAGACACACACAGAAGCTGCAGGCTCTACAGCAGGAGGCCAGACAAAAAGGAAACCACAGACATAGGGTGAGAGAGAGAGAGTTATTTATTTATTGATTGATTGATTGATTGTCATATCTTCATGATTCATGACCGACTGAATTTCTTTCTTTGGGGCAGACTAAGCTAGAGACGACTAAGATGTCTTGATGTAACATTTAATGGCTTAGTGTAGGAAAAAGTATGCTTAAGAAATTCTTCAGAAACGTGTAGGCTTGGTAATAGTCCACTAACATCAACAAAAGATTCTTTTAATGATAAGTCAGTTCCCATGAAATGATTGTTGGATGTTGCAAGCTCCTGTACAGAGCTGGTTGAAGAAAACATATCTCTGGTTGTCTGGAACAAATTGTGTGAACATGGTTGTGAAATAGACTTGTTATTATTTCTCTTCTGAAATAAGTTTTGTTTTGGTTTTGAAAATTGGGTGATGACTGTGGTCTTGCTTCACTTTTTTCTCACCACGCCTGTTACTGAAGGAGCGAGAGAGCCTGGAGAAGGAGAGAGGCAGGGTAGAGGAGCTGAAGAGAAGGTGTGAGGAGAAGGAGAAACTGATCCCCAATCAGCCAGAGAGCCAGAGAGAACAGCTATCCCTGCAGCTGCAACAGGTGCGTGACTGAGTGAAATACAGTATACAGAAATGCAGCATGGATGATTACAAAAAGAAACTGTTTGAGTGAAGACCATATGATCCACTAAGTTCAGCTTTGTCAAAACATCCATAAAACTAGCAAAGAGGGATTCATGATCATTACCTGCACTCACTGGAAATGCTTCTATGAAAATATATTAAGTGCAAACATAGAATGTCAACACAACTGATCAGTACAGGTGTAGTCTGACAGATAAGATTCCTAGGAATTGTCATAATCAGATTAGCGAATTGATGTAATTTAAATACAAAATCTATTATTAGTGATCCAGTTATCAGTCAAACTCAATAGAGTTTGGGTTGTAAATCATATTTAGAAACATGTGAAGGTGTTACTCTTCCAGCATGGCACAAAAAATGTTTGGATCAGTGTTGCTTGCTGAACGTGTTTATCAAAGAGGATATTGAAAATGTAATTTTGATCACATTGGTGGCAGCTGTCCAAATAAAACATGACACTGCAACCGATACTTGCTGTTTTGATAAATGACTGTGTCTCAGACAAAAGGTGTGTTGAAATTTTGATGCTGGTGTTGAGTGCTATACATGATGGTGTGTTTTTTTAGCTACACAATGTGAGATTGTTCAGTTCCTGTTCAACCTGATGTGTCAAGGCAGAAGTTTGCATACACACACACACACACACACACACACACAGGATATGTACTGTTTTTTTTGTGAATGTGATAGAACAAGATGGGAGGGTGCTCTGTTTAAAAAGCAGTGTTTAATGATAGGTTTGGTGCAGTCCACCAGCAGCAGGTTGTTACTTTATGTTGTGACATGTCAGATTTATTTTGAAAGAGCTTCTAGAAACAGGTTTGGCACAAATTGCTTCACAAAGAAAACCAAACCACACACATGCACACAAACAAGGAACTTAAGTACACACTGCACGAGAAAAAGACAGCGGACATTCCACTGACAGGACAGAGAGGCTCATGAATGGAATACTTGCTAATGAGACGATAAGGCTGTATGAGTTTTTATTTTCACTTGCACTTTTATGTGCTGGATATGTCTTGTCTCTTTTTGAAAATGTTCTCCAGGTCCATTAGGCATTGAATCATCAAAACCAGTGATTATAGAAATGAATTACTAGTTGCCAAAAAAGTTTGTTTCAATCAACGAATCGATTCATTGACTAATCACATGCAGTCCTACAATAGAGCAATGATCTTGGAAAAACACCTGTTATCCAACTGTAAAGATCACAGATTATAGAATCTGTAAATCTGAAAAAAATTTCGGTTGACCTTTAAAAAAAAAAAAAAAAACGTCTTTTTTTTTGTCTTAAATGCAGGAAAAAGAGGTGATGGAAGCAGCGGTTCGGGCCTTTGAGGACTGGGAGTTTCGTGTTCTGGAGCAAGAGAGTGGCATTGACGAGGAAGACGAGAGTGCAGCTGACAAAGAGAAGGAGGGAGAGAGTGAAGGGGATATGGAAAAGGAAATCTCGTGTCAGCAGCGCGCGGTCAGCACAGCTCAGGTGAACAACGTGATTTAGAGGGAATTTTACAGAGAATTTCACAGCTGCTCTCTGACGTGTTGTACGGGTTTTGCAGCTTATCTGTATGTCATGCGCCTCCTGTCATTGTTTACCTTTGCTGGCAGACACTAGATTAACCTTCACATAAACTTCCCCTCAGTACAGATATGTGATGTCAGAGTTAGAGCAGGTGGACAAATTAACAGGAACGCTGCCCCCCAATCTAAGAAAATCCAGCACAATAGCATGGCAAAATTTACATTAGTGAAGTTCATAAAGCTTAATTTTTTTATTTAGACCTTATCTGAGACAGTTGTTTAATCTACATTGTGATGTGTTTCTGTTAATGTACTCACACCCTGGACACCTAATGTAAAACTCTCACGTGAGTTCATGAACTGGTTTTCTTGTGCAGCCACCCACCCCCTCACATCTCTAATATTTGTGACCACTAGTTGAGACAAAAATTCATATTTTCATGACTGTGAAGAGTAGAGCAGAGGTCCAACAGATCTTTGATGAGGCTAAAGTTGCTTTTTGCTGTCATGTTTTGCACCTTCCTCCATTAGGAGCATGATGATGAACTTTGTTTTCTTCTTTTGAGAATTAAAGAGGGGGCAGAACAGAAAGTTAAAGCCACAAATATGTGCTCCTCCTGAAATAATCTGAGCTGTTGGCATTGATCACCAAAGCTATCAGTCTTGCACAGATGTTATTTTTGTGCTGTAGTACATTAAACATTGTCATGATTTAGTTATTGCCCACTAAGAATTAAAGTACACACATACACAGCCTCCTTTCCTGTCACAGTCCACGGTTGTCATTACAGGTTAAGACTGGCCCTCCTTCCCTCCCCACTCAGTTGGTGGCATGAACATGAACTCTTTACCTCACACTCACCAGTATCACTCTGACACTGTCACATGTCTCTGTGCAGTGAGCATAATTATATCAGAGGCCACCATGAGAGAGAAGTCAAAGAGCAGGACAGAGGGAAAGCAGAGGACAGACAACAGTGGAGAAGATGGAAAGATAAAACATATGAGGGGATTTGGAAAAAGTCTGTGCAGTCGTGTTGTTTTGTTCAATATTGAGTTTACAATTATTACTCTGTTATTTTGGAACAAAATATAATAGCTACATAGCCCCACCATGCGACTAAGTAAGAAGGATTTGTCGATACAATACACTGGCCCTAAGCTGGTTGAACAAATGCAGGAAACAAATGCCTGCGATTCAGCAGTTTACCAGTGAATAGAGAGGGCTTGATATGATCCAACACAACAGGCACTCTAAGTGCACAGAGACAATATAGCACCCAAACAAGTATGATTCACTGTGGAAACCAATGTAAGGATCATCAATAATCTCTCTCATCAGTCTCTTGACACTCCTGTAACTAGATTATTTCTTAAGCTGTCACTGTTTCCAAGTTTGTTTGTTTTTTTGGGAAAGTGAAAGCAATTGTAAAATCTTTTAATATGTGGTTTTTGTTTACATTCTGAGAGAGGAAGTTCCAAATGGCTGCTTTTCCATTCAGCAAAGATAGATGGTGAAAATAATATGGAATTGTTGACCAATTAGTGCAGAGATGAAGAGAGTGATTGTGTGACAGGGATGGTCGTTGACTCAGCTGCATTGTGTCCTCGCTGCAGATGACAGCTCATCTTAAAACCCTCTGTCTGTCTGTCTGTCTCTCACTGTGTCACATTTGCTGCCCTAATATCAGCCCATCATTTTTTTGAGTTACACTCTCAGTCCTTCTGTCGTGTGTCTCTCCCGTGCCTCTCATTAACTTGCAAAATGGACGTTTGATTTGCATTGTGTCTCGGCAGAAAAGACAGACTTGTCTCAGGGCTCTGCATTTACTCACACAACACACATGCTGACACATCAGGGATATTTACCCAATAATACATCACAGCATAATGAAAAGATTAAGTAAACTCAGGCCAGCCAGATGAATCAGCTACAGCACATGACATTTCTTTTGAGGAGAAGAAACCATATGGCAGTCCACGCTGACGGGAGGTATGCTCTGAATTTTCAGGAGCGAGTCCAGCAGTTAGAGAGGGAGCTGAAGGAGATGGAGCGGGAGAAGGAGAGGGAGCTGAACGCCTTGAGGAAAGAGAAGCGAGAACTCATCCACACAGCTCAAATGGTAGGAGCGATTGGTGATATTGTGGTGCATTGCTGTTACTACTACTACTGTTGCTACTTAACAACAAACTAATATTTTATTGTGGTGGTTCATTCAGAAGTCTTTCATTGATATTTGATATATTTTAGAAACAGTATTTGAGTTTTGCAAAAAGAGGTGAACTGCCCAGCCCCTAATTGCTTTTTATTTGATTGTCATGAGGTTCCCCATATCAACTATATGAGTTGATATTATGTCTGTGTTGTTTGCAGCTAGCTGTACTGTCCTCAAGTGGCCAAAACAGGTTGAGCAAGCTAACTAAATAGGGGATCAGGTGTGATAACAAGCTAATTTACTGAAACTAGTAATATAATATTTCATTCTTATTAGTGGCTTGTTAGTGGTTTTAGAGGATGAGATGAATCATCTTGTGTTCAAAGGGTCCTGACTTAAATTTTCCCACAATTCTACAAAAAAAACGATAGTGAACACTCAATGGTTTATACCTCAGTTATAGTGTATATACCATAATACACCTTGCAGACAGAAAAAAGGTAAATTTACAGTGGCTTCACAAAGTATTCAGACTCTTTCCTTTTTGTGTTTTCTGTGTTGTAGATTTAGTTTTAAATGGATAAAATTTGTGCCCATCAAACGACACTTGATAATCCACAATGACAAAGTGAAAACATGTTTTTAGAAATTTTTCCAAAGAATGACTTTGGCAATCCAAATTATGGTCAGGCACATCCTGTTTGCTTCAGTTTTCCATTGAAGCAAACATGGGGTATTTGAGTGTAGATTGATGAACAGTGTTATAGATTTACAGTCTGCAAAACAATAAAGTGTGCAAAAAGTGTAGGGGTCTGAATGCTTTCTGAAGTGATTGTAGATGGTTTGCCTGGTTTGAAAAATGAACTGAATAGCGTCCAGAATTACTTTCTGATTTTGCCGTCTGATGCTCCATATAGTTTTCAACACAAATTCCCTATGCAGTCAATAGTGACTAATTTTCTGGGTTCAACTTTGTCTTTTACCTTTTTCCTTTTTCACTGGACAGTTTTATCAAAAACATGCGATGTCAGTTAATAGGCTAAACCTTTGAGGACAGCCCACACCATATGTTATCAGTGTTCAGACAGTCAGTCAGATCAGTCAAAATAAGGAGGAGACAAGATGTGGATGAAGAGAAAGCAAATCAGATATGGGGAAAGGGAGGGTTAGAGAGTGAGTGAGAGAGCTTAACTCAAGCTGGAGGGAGGGAAGAGACAGAGGGAGGAGCAAGCAATGTGAGGGAGTGTGCTGCGTTTGTGAATGTGTGTGTACATGTGAGAGTGTGTGTGGATGTGTGAGAGGGAGAGAAGGCAAGCTGGGAGAAGTTTCACATCCTTGCAGCGAGTGGTAAGCGACAAAAAATGCACTCAAATTGATCTGCATGGCTGAGGGGCGTTAAAATTGTGTGTGTCAGAAAACTGCCTCAATATTTAGTTCTTCTGCTCTTCTACATGAGCGAATAGAGACAGATGGAGGGAGGGCAGAAGGGAGTGGCAGTACTGAGGAGGAGAGAGGGACAAGGCAGCATTGGACAACATGACCCAGTGTGTGTGACTACAATATGACTCTGCAGGATGTGGCTTACCTCTGACGTGTACTGAACTTAAATGGTGAGAGTTCATTCTGTCTGAGAGAAAATGACTTGTAGTCTTGGGAAGATGAATCTGATTGGATCTCATTGTAGCAACAAGGGACAGTGGAAGCGTTTGTTACAGATTTTAGTCTTAGATATGCTCTAAATCTTGGAGAATACTGTTGCATAAAAGCTTTCAAGTCTTCACTGTCCACATATTCCCTGTGGGCAAGTACAAGTGTAGAATGTTGTAAGAGACTGATAAGGGTTAAACACTGGACTGCATGTGGTGGCTGAATTGCTCATGTGTTTGTGAGTCAAGCAGGGAGGGAGGGAAAGATAGTGAGGCAATGATAATTTTTTAACTCATTACGATCCCTCTTGGAAGTGGAGTGTTCATTCTCAGCCAGATGTGGTATGTCTAACGCAGCAGCTTTCCTCAGTCACTGTGTTTGTCATCTTCCCTGCTGCTACAGCTCATATAAGCCGTTTAGTGTTTGTGCCTAACAGCCACTTTTCATCCCAGCTATCTTACCGATTTTCAAATGAAATTTAATCTGCTCATGCAGGTTCACAAAGAAAAGAAGCCGCTCACTGACTGGTCAAACATCACCGGCTCTGTTCCCTGCATGATGTCACTTTCCCCTCCGACCATTCACAAGCCCCCTCAGGTATGCAACCTGTCACCAGGGATACAGCATGTTTTTACATTTGGGCTGCAATTATTGTCATTATTGGAAAAAAAAAGTTGCAGATTAATTTTCTTACAAGAGACAAATCTTGCTATAGTTTTTTAAAGATTTTTCACTCTTTTCTCTCGTTTTGTAGGAACCATGCAAAGAATCTTCCAGTTTGCCCCGAAGACGGAGCTCGCATCGCAACAACAAGCTCCACGACAGGCCGGTCTCGGCACAGGGTGAGCTATTCGCTCGTTTTCTATTCTCTATTGTGCTCGTGATTGCTTAAGCTGAGAGCACCGCGATATAGAACAATAAACACTCTCTCCCTCCGCACTCATGTCCTCATTTTGCCAGTCTGTTTGTTCAGTTCCCTCCCTTTTAGTCAAATCAAAGGTGTGTCAGTAGAGTCGGCAGGTTGTTATTACGTTTGTAGAACGTAGGACTCACCTGCACAGACTGGAAGAGCCAGAGAAGTGCCCCTGTACTTAAGCATATTTTTCCCAGCCTGTCGTTTTTTCACACACACCTATTCATCACCATTTGTCATGTAAGGTCTTGCCAGGTTTGTCCTCCACCTTACCTTCACATACACTAATCTGTTCCTTAATCCCTTAACTGAACATTCTTGATCTATGTGATTTATCATCTTGATATACGGTCACCACTTGCAGGATTTCTCTCACGCCACACCTTATATAAAACTATTTGCGTTGATCAACTCATGTTGTTCTTGTGTGTCTTTTTCTATCTCCTTCCTCTCTCAGGGTTGGTGAGGACGCTTCCAGACAGCCAGACGCCAGAGGCTTTCACTTCCCCGCTTCCCTCCCTTAGACTCAGCAATGGACACAGCAGTGGGCACAGACCTGGGACCAGCAACTGCAGCGGGCTCCTCACTCCGTGCAACAGTGCCACAAGCTCTCGTGCTGCCAGGTCAGTTACTTCACTGCTCGTTTGATGAAGACTTTTTACATAACTTTGTTTGAGGTTGATATACATCTTATATTGAGCTTTGGCAGGTTGTAATAATCTTGGACGCATGATTTGGCCTATGCTGAAAATGTCCATATCAAAATAAGGGAAGTTCTGATGGACAGATCTTCTTTGTAGCTCCCAAATTAACGTGGATTTGCAGTATTGATATTTTATCTGGTTCTCACCTGTTTAAGCACTGTGTGTAACACTGTATGTTTTACTGTAATGTTTGTGTAAATGACTTGATCAGTGGAGTGATTCTGTTCCCATCAGTAATGAATGTAACTCTTCCTCTCACAGCCCGTGCCTGTTGGATCTTGTGGAGATCGAGAGGAAACTGAGGGAAGCCAAGGCAGAGAGAGAGAGGCTGCTCAGAGAGAGGGTGAGTCACCTGCCATGGGAAACACTGGCTGGCACCTCTAATCGCCCTCAACACACTGCATTAGACATGGCTGTCTGATCACTGACACCCACTCAGCTCGCATATGATAGTCCAAGAAAACTGTCAGCAGATGTGTGGATGTCGTTGTAATGCATGTTTGCAGTATTGGGAAATGCCAAGATGGAAAAATGTGCATGTGATTTGAGTTTATGTGGAGAAACTGGGGAAATTCACATATGGATGCATAAATCAATGAAGTCATTGTAAATACAACTGTGTTAGTGCAGCATTGTCATTGTCTTTTTAAATTTATTAACCTAAAAGGGTTCATCACATTTTGTGGAATATGGCTAATTGTTTTCTACGAATCATGCGGTCACCCAGGAAGAGCGACGGCAGCTGTTGCTGGAGGAGAGAAGACAGAAAGAGCTAAACTCTTCCAGAGCAGAACCACTAGAGCCAGAAACCCCACCAGGGCCAGAAATGGAACCAAAGGAGCAAACAAATGTCAGTTCTACCCCAAACTCGCCAGAGGTGTGTATGAAATGAGGGTTAGACATGAACACAAACATTTCAGCCACAGATCTTCTTATTACAATTGAGAGATTTCGGTCTGTGCCAGTGATATAGTTACAGTTGTAGGGGTAGTATTTAAAAAAAAAAAAAATAGAATATTTAAAATCGATGAAACAGAGGCTGAGGTATCCTAACCTTTAGTCTCTAATGTAGGTAAAGCTCAGAAAACACGGAGTCCTACATTTCCCATAATGCAACTATATATATATAAATAAATAGAGAGAGAGAGAGAGAGAGAGAGAGAGAGAGAGAGAGAGAGAGAGAGAGAGAGAGAGAGAGAGAGAGATCCAGGATTGTTAGACTCTCAATGCCAGGTAAACACCCTGTTGACCAAGAGATGGCACTAGAGTAATTTTCTTCGACTTGAAGAAGATCCTCCACAGCCACCAAAGACATTATACAACTGTTTCTGTTTTTCTGGGTGTTTGAATCTTTAACCCTTATCAGTGTTAAGTCATTATTTGTGAACAAAATCAGAAATGTTAAATTAAAATGAGTCAGGATTTTACACAGTATAGGGAACAAGGAAAATGTGAAGCAAACATTCTATTTTGGTATGTGTAAAAAAAAAAAATAATAATACAGCAAATCTTTTTAGGCCAAATAGACATGTCTGTACCATGATCCAATTTCAATCAGCTTTTTATTATCTTATCACAGAAGGCTCTATCTGAGAAAAAACAAGTGTAAGCATGATAAAAGGGCACTGAATGCTAATAATGTTTCCTCGCTTTTTCATGGAAAATGGAGTGACTGTTTTCAGACTCCCTTTTAAACTGCATTTGTCTCTGCAGCAGCGAAGCCTGCCACTCTTCCTCTCTCCAAACTTTGACCTCCGGGCCCATGTGGAGTCTTTGGGTCACGGGGTGACCAGCTGCACAGACCTGCGACTGACATCTCGACGCTGTGCAGGGTTCCTGACCAAACGAGGGGGGAGGGTCAAGACCTGGAAGAAGAGATGGTTCCTATTTGACACGGACCACAAACGACTCGCCTACTATACAGGTTAGACTACCTGGAGGCCGGGTTGTGTGTACTCATAAAGACTGCATGTTTTGCATGAATGAAAGCCTGTCAGGCATGTTTTTAATATTACTTCAGTAATTGTTTTCCAGCCTCCATTCTCCGATTGTTTTGTTGTACTGTTGTATCTTATAAATTACTTACATAGCTGTTTTTATTTACTGACATTTAACTACAGTATACAGTAGAGAGAAAGAAAAAGACTCAAAATGATAATGAATCTATTTTAAATTATTAATTATCATTTTAAATTTACAACAGAGCTGCAGACTAGTAATAACTTTTATGACTAGAGTAGATTCAACGAGTTGTAATGAGTGTGCTGTTACCACATTGTTTTCTTTCTTGCATCTTACTTTGCTGCAGACTGCGATGAGAGGAAGCTTAAGGGAGTCATTTACTTCCAGGCCATAGAAGAAGTTTACTATGACCACCTACGAACAGCCACATCCGTGAGTTTTTTTTCACACAGTACACAGACTGACTTAAAAAAGGATCCATTAAAAGGACTTGGAATCCACAGAGATACAGTTTGATAAATGAAGTTTAAACTAAACTTCAGGCTACAAGGTCTTTGTCATGGTAAAAAGGGTCTGAGACCTGGAGTCTTATATCTGATCTACAGGTCAGTGTAACTCTGTCATGAATCCCAAAATCTACCGAAACATTGAACTCTTTGCACTGTGTTTGCAAGACCGTCAGCCATCATTGAAAGTATTGTAAAAGATACTGTTCTCAGAAAAGCATTTGCACCGGTTTAAAAACACAAATAACCTCTTTAATTATTATAAAGGGGGTTTCAGGTAACACTAGTACTGCTGAGTTGAGCTTTATTTGCTGCTGGCAGGTCTCAAATCTTGGAAAAAGTGTCACAAGACACTATGGGTTCAAATTACACCATGGAAAAACCCTGTTATTTAAATTCAACGTTGATTATTTATAGTCAGCAAACAGTTTGCTGTTCAAACGGTTCATATACTTCTGAGGAAAGTAAAGACAGACGCGTGAGAGCCAAGCTAAAAAGCTTCAAATGAACAATAGGAACAAATCTAGTTAACTTTATTATTATTATTGTTGTTGATGTTTTAAAACTTTTGTGTTCAGATGGCTGATGAATTTGAAGTTCTGCACTCAGAAAGATAAAATCTTGAACAAATCAATCACCTGTAAATGTATAAAATCTGATTCTTCTTCATGGCTTATCACATTATCACTGTGTGCGTTCTCTTCAGTCTCCACGGCCCAGTCTGACCTTCTGTGTGAAGACATACGACCGTCTTTTCTTTCTGGTGGCTTCCAATGCAGTGTCCATGCGGATTTGGATGGATGTCATCGTCACGGCAACAGACGAGCACAGCCGTTATTGACCTCTTGCATATGTGACTGTACAATCCTTGCGCAAAGCTACCAAGCACTGAGTCATTTCCCCCCCATCTGAGGGGCTGGTTTGGCTGAGATCCACCTCAGGGGCTGATTCTGTACCTGGACTCATGAATCTGTGCGATGGTCAGAGCTGATGTGCTGGAACAGAGTTTCACATTGGAGGAAACTGTTACTGGAAGAGTGATGCTTCAGTGGCGGCTGAGGTTCACCGCTGAACCAGCGGTGAACCACAAGCAGCTTTCACGCACCAGTCAGCACACTGGGCATCTGTTACTGGGAAGTTTCACTGTTTGGGCCTGACCTCCCTCTGCTGGTCATAGTCCAGCACTACAGGACTGGTGTACACTTCTACACCACAACACACTTCAACAGGGAGTGGACACAGTAATAGTAACACCTGTTCAATATAATGCAATTCTATGTAACAGTCAAGCAATAAGCAGACTGTCAGAGAGAGGTTGAGGTTAAACACTGTGATCATTTTTTGTGCTGTATTTTGTGTTGGATTGCTTTATATCTTCAGGTATTTCCATTAAAATGTCCACATCCTGTATCTTTTATTGAATTAAGTTATTAACTGAAAATTTATATGAGTTTCATATACAAATAAATGAAGGCATACACTGTCATGAATGAACTATTAAATGTTTATTTGTTAAAAAAAAAAGAAAAAAGTTGCTTTTAGTTTATTTTCTTTTTTTCCTACAGAAAGATTTGCAACATTAAACAACAACAGTGAAAAAAAATTAATGTTCAGGAAATACACTGACTTTCCATCATTCATGTGGCCTTGATAGATTCATATATATAGCTCCATTGCAATGTCAGCGTATTGAGTCTTGTATAATTTGTGTTTTTCCCATTTTTCTTCCAGTTCTGCTTTTTGAAATCTCAAGATATGTTTCAGTTTTATGATTATGAAGGCACTGTTTATCCCTCTTACTTGCTATTAACAGTTTTATTATTGTAGTCACTTCTTATTATGCTTTCCTCAGGAAAATGACAGAGATAAACTACCATACAACTCATAGGAACACAGCCATTTTCTTTCTTAGTTTTTTTTAAATATCAAGCACATGATCTCAAACAAGGGGGCTCTTTGTAACTGCTTACCATCTCTAGTATTTTTCTAGCATCGTTTACAATTGTTTTTAGTGATACACAACACAAAGTTCCCACTTTTATCTCTTTCATACAACCATTTCAAGTTATGTCAGTACTGTTCGAAAGAACTTAATAGGTGTTACTACGTTTTTTGTTTCTCCATCCCTATTGCAGCTCTTTTAGATTCTGTTCACTTCTTCTTTACTTCCAAATAACAGGATGAAATAGTGAGGCTGCAACATTTCGCAGATGTAAATAATTCACCTTGTTGTTTGAATGGCTGAATGGCTGTACTGCAGTAAATTCATTGTTCAACAAGGTATTCTTATCTCATGCGCTCCACAAAAATAACATCACACATTTGTATTTTATGGTAAAATGCTGCTTAGGGTTTAGTGTTAATCCACTAGAAGATATTTGCATTGTCGTAGGGTAGAGAGAGTATCAAAACCCTGTTGTGCTGAGCGCCACTCCCCAGACAAATCTTACAAGAGCCGAGTGTGCCATCGAGACACGCCACCAGTCGGACATGACACAGTTGTTGGATTATTACCACTGACCCCTCAATGCTGGTAAAAATTCTTTCTTCAGTTTCAAAAACACTATCAGTATGTACTTTATCATTTAAAAAAATATTTTGTGTTTAAATCTCAAATATGCTCTTTTTTCCAGAAAATAAAGACACCGTATGCTGAATATCATTGTTGGCTTTAAGGTAAGACCTCATCTCCAGAAAACTTAAATGATTACCAGAAGAAAATATTGTCACATAACTCTCACTTATCTGTTTAGGTAAAAAAAATATGTATATAATATGAAAAAATCATTATTCTTATTTCTTTGTCACAAGCTTCCAATTAAATACTCATGCACACTACTGGAGAATAATTTTATTACTTTTTCAGTCTTGCATATTTTTACTAAAATTTCACCTGTTGTACTTGTTCAAGTTGGGTTTTTTTCTGCTTTGGTTTTGATGGCTACTTTCCAGAATACATCTTTGAAAAACATATGCAAAACATATGCCGATGTAAAAGATGAAAATACGTTGGCTTCGTAATCATATGCTATTTTCAATGTAGACAGTAATAACCATCTTCATGTTTGTTCTTTAAAATCTTTATCTATGCACAGTTTTATGATGCATCACAGGTGATCACCTTCCTCTTTCTATATACTGTCAGTGGAGAGAAGCACATAATTTCCCCCCTTTAGTAGTTTGACCGGAGACAGTATTATATATTATTTATCTGTATTTAACGGTTATATAAGTTAAGCCATTAATTACATAGATTACTCTAACTTTTGATCATTTATAAATCCTATTTTACTCTAAAAGCAGGAGTTACTGCAGTAAATGAAATAGGAGATAATTAATAATTAATTGATATCATTTCTTTGTAGGATCATCAGTGTGACAGAAAAGCATGACAGGTGCTATAAAGGTTTTCTTTATGTGCTGTCTACTTCAAGGTAAGCTATTCCACATTTGAAAAGCTTGTCAAAGCTTTCCAGATGTCTGTGCATTGTTTAAAATTACTTGAAGGTTTTGCAAGATTTGCTTTTGTCTTAACATTTACTTTTTGGGGTTGTCTGCTTGGATTCTGGATAGTTTAATTTTGTTAATAATTTTTTTGGTTTATTTTGTTGCACCTTAAGGCATTAATTTGTGTCACCTACAACTTGTCGGATTACTGATTTTTGTGTGCACCCTTACAGATATTTATTTCTCTATTGTTTCACCACAGGTAGCTTATGCCAACATTGGGCAATCTCCATTCCCAAGACAGTAAAGGGCCTGAGTGGATCCTGTGTGATCATCCCTTGCAGTTTCAGCATCCCACCAGAGTATGATGTACACCTGGATGATTCGTGTAAAGCCATATGGAAGAAAGGCAGCTGGAGCCGAACACAAGTGTTTGATTCCAGTCTCACTGGAGAAAGTGCAAGTTTAAACATACTGCAAGGAAGCCTAACAGGGATCCTGCAAGAGAAGGACTGCACCACCATCTTCAACAACCTGCCATCAAACCTTCATGACAACTATTACTTCAGGCTGGAGTGTGACAACGCGCTGAAGTTCAACTTTTTAACGAGTGTCCTCATCACAGTTCAAGGTTTGTGTTATGTCCTGCTTCTTTTGTAAATGGAAATCGACATCTTTTGGTATCTCCGTTGCCAATTTCTCATTTTCCTCACTCCTCAGATTCACTCTCCAGACCTACTATAAATGTAGTCCATTCTAGGCTGGAGGTAAATCCGTCCAGGCTGGAGGTAGAAGAGGGGATTGCGGTGAGGTTGGACTGCTCGGCTGCTGCTCCCTGTCCCATTCTTCCCCCAGCCGTGACATGGACACCCAGTATAGGTGACATTGAGGAGATCACGGAAAGTAATTCTGTGACCTCTGTTATGAACTTCACCGCTTCTTACCTCCACAATGGACAGAAGATCTCCTGCACCTCTCTCTACAACCGACAAGCTGGCAACAGCGACCTTCTGTATGAAGAAAGTTTGACCCTACATGTTTTTTGTAAGTATGTTTCTGGCATTTCCATGTCTTATTGTTGTTTTGGGTGTTCCATAATAAATGCTTTATTAACAATTATAATGAGAGTAGTTACAACCTGTAAAGGTCTTATAAAGCATTCATTATTACTAAAAGATCGACATGTTACTCAGTAGGATGGGTTCTTTAATTGGAAAATCACATCACATCACACTTGCTGGTTTAAAGAAAATTTTCATATGTATACATTTTCAAAATTCTCTTCCAGATCCTCCAAATAACACATCAGTCAGTTACCCTGGTCCTGTAAAGGAGGGCAGCTCAGTGACTCTGACTTGCCACACAAACGCATATCCAGCCGTGGACAGCTACACCTGGTATAAAGTGGATGGAGATCAAGCGACAGCAATGGGTTTCAAGATGACGCTTTCAACCACGGTCACAGAAGTCGACAGTAAATTTTACTGCAAAGTCAGTAACAGATATGGAACCCAGAACTCATCCATCACTCAAATAGATGTACAGTGTAAGTCAGACGAAAACAGAGACACAGATGACCACAAATAGATGGCAATAAACATGGATTGCGCTCACACTTCGTGTTTGTTTTTCCAGTTGCTCCCAAGGACACGGCAGTAATTGTGGATCCTACTGGTCCAATACTGGAGGGAAGCTCTGTTTCTCTGTTCTGCAGGAGCCGTGCCAACCCATCTGTGACCAACTATACCTGGTACATAGGTGATGAAGAAGATGAAGAGCACGGACAAACCTTAGCTTTACACAGTGTTGATCCAAGCCATAGCGGTGACTACCACTGTGAAGCAAAAAATGCCCTGGGAGAAGAAATCTCAGCAACAATTCAGCTGGACATTCAGTGTAAGTTCATTTAACACAGTGAAGTTTGTTGATTTACACTCATAACAAACAACACAACTGTATGTTTCCAGTGTTCTCATATGCTGAAAATGGCTCTACTGTACCATATATCCAGCCCAAACATGATCTGGGGCCAAGACTCAGTCACAGAGTATGAATGTCTGGACTGTGGACAGTAATGCATTGTCATGTTGCGTGTCAACCTCAGAATCCTTTCTGTGTCAGTGGTCCATCCTGACTGAGCTCTGCTGTGTGTCCACATGTATGCCAGTGTGTTAATTTATGTGTGGATGTCTTGTTTGGTTTGTGTCCTCATTAAGACGTCATTTCCATCCACAGAAAATGAAAAGGTTGTCTCTGTTTAATAAAAAGACAACTCGGTTTTATATTTACTTTGGAAGCTTTTACACTTAAACCTTTATAGTGTCAACTGTGAATGCTCAACTCCCAAAACACAAATTCAGTCAGTCTGCCTGTGAGCCAGGCACTGGTACACAAACCTGCAGTTTTCTCCTCATACATTTTGTTCCTGTTGCTAATGGTTTCCATTATTAAAATGCATTCTAGCTTCTAACACTAATTCACCTCCAGTTAATAGGATGGTCAGAGCACTAAAATATGAAATTCATCACATTCATCACAAGCATGGTGAAACAAACACTTCACTTCATGAGGTTCAAAATTAATTCTTGACCTTGGTAACAGTAGTTGTGTAAACCATCTCAACACAATGTCAATTTGTCGTAGTTGTCATAGTCTGAAGCTTTCAAACATATCATATGATCTTCACCAGCAGATGCCATTGGTCCAGTTGTTTTTTTTGTCATGACATCTTGTTGTTTTGTTATTCAATTGTAAATCTGCTTCTATGCTGCATAGACACTGCCCTATGCCCTCTTTTTTCTTATATTTTGAAAACAACTTATGAAAACAAATGAAACTCTGCACACCGTTTCTTTCAGATCCCCCTAAAAACACCTCAATGTTGGCTGACCCCGCTGGTCCGGTGCTGGATGGCAGCTCTGTGACTCTGACCTGCACAAGTATTGCCAATCCAACAGTGAAGAACTTCACCTGGTTCAGAGTAGCTGGAAGAGACAAGGAGATGGTGGGCTCAGAGCCAGAGTTCACCTTCAATGTGACCAAACTCTCAGAGGATCAGTATTACTGTGAAGCTCTGAATGTCCACGGAGCTGAATACTCCGAGCCTGCCAGTATTGATGTCACATGTGAGATTTATTTATTTATAATTGCAAGCTTTTATTTTTCCCCTGAAGTGTGATTGAGCATGCATAGATATCTAAATGCCTTCTCCTTCTCAGTTGCCCCAGAGATCCTGTCGTCCTCCCGCTGCATCAAGATTTTATCGCAATTTCGATGTTCCTGTGACAGCCAGGGGAACCCGCTTCCTTCCCTGGTTTGGGAATTGGCTGGGGAGCCTGTCAATCACTCTGCTGACATCCCAATCAGGGAGGTTCCCCTGGGGAGCATGAGTATGAGGAGCCTCATCACCCTATACCGTCTGGATGAAGACATGCCCTCCCTAGTCTGCCTCAGCATCAACTCTCTGGGATCTGATAGTTTGGCATTCAATGTGTCCTCCAGTAAAACTCAGATAGGTATGGGATTCTGCAGGATGCCGTTTTTATATTTATATTTTCTTTTTTTCCAGTTTGCCTCTTTCTGATATGGTGTGTGGTGACTTTTCAGGCCTCCATTCTGTGTCTCTGTTGATTGGCTCTGCAGTGGGAGCGCTGGGAATGCTGTTGGTGTGTGTCCCGCTGTTGCTCATTTGCAGGTGAGGATCCCATGAACACAGCTGATAAGGGTTTGCCATTGCAGGTGTGGCTCAAGCATCAGTGAGCAACCATGACCTGCCCTGAAAATTGCCACAGTAAACATGATCATAAAATAAGAGATTTTTAAGAAGAACAATAAATAATGTATGTATAACAATGGCTTTTTATGTTTGTCTTAGAAAGAGGAAAGGCAGCCTTTCACCCAACCAGGCACTGGTGGACACTTCAGAATTTTTAGTCACTAATGAGGTGAGTTTATGTACTTGCACATATGTATGTACAACAGATGACAGATACACTGTCAAGCAAGTGCCAAAGGCACTGAATTTAAAGTGCCAGTTAAACATTTCAGGAATTTAGCTTTTTTTGCTTTTAAACCCACAGTTAGATGAGAAAATTGATATCAGTGTTATGTGTTTGGGTCAGTTTAGCTTAGCAATGACTGGAAGCTAGAGGAGTCTGTTAGCCTAGTAACAAAACGCCATGCAAGAACTGACTTATTTGCATGTTGGGTGCTTAGAATCAAACTGTGTACCACCTTTGAGATTCAAGTACTTTCTCACTGTAATCTTGAGAGGTAGACGTTTCATCCTTCATAGGAAAAGAGAAGCTGTGGTGAGCTTGAATTCATGTTGGTTACTCTTACTCTCACTTATTGAGATATTACCATATCAGTCTTGCTTGCAAGCTAAAATTATAAAATGTTGGTTTCATAGTAAGCAAGCTTGTTTACCAGAATGTTGAACTGTTCCTTCAACCGTGGTGCAGATGTTATCTAACTGGGTAAAGAGAAATTATTTTCTTCTCCATTTTTTAAGCATATTGCTCTTGTTCTCCTGTAGTCTTCTCAAGTGGATATTGTTCATGCCAATAAAGTCATTGTGGAGGAAAGAGGAGGAAGTAAGATGGACACTCTCCACAGTGCAGATGTGGACTTTGATAAAGCCAATGGAAAGGGTAAGCTGGGGGAAGGGGAGATCAGAGGTGGGGCCTCCAAGACGATATATGCTGAGATCCGTCTGGCCACCAGAGGATCCAATGGTGGAGGCGCAAAGCAAGAAGAAACTGTTGCAAATACTCATTTTGGACAAGGAAAAGGCATTTGACACAGGATTCAGGCCTTTAAACTGATACAGAACTTTACTGGATCAAACCGTGGTGTTCAGTTGTCAACAGAAGCCCAGCTAAGAATTCTGAGTGGTCTAACATCTGCACTGCAGGCAGGATTTTTTTTTTTTTTTTTTTTTTTTTTTTACAAATTGAGCAACAGTGATGCCACACACCTGTGGCTCTTGACTGCTGTCTCTATAACTTTCAATCCTTCTTGTATCTCTTTACTGTAAAACACCTACCATAATAAAAAAAAAAAAAACAATAAAAATGATTTAGAAATATATACAGTTGGTAGATATGCTGGGGCTTTACCTTTAACCTCCCCACAATCGACTGTAATGATAAATTTTCCCTCCTACCTACAGTGTCTAAATGTTCCCTTTAGACTCTTCTATGTAGTTTACTTCTATTGATAAATGCTGCCGCATTTATCATGCTACCGTTTATATTCAATATTTCAATGTTAACTTTTGTCTTAGAGTAGCTTCTGTTAATTTTGTTGTTTAAAACCTTTGTGCAGAGTGAAAAAAACACATAGGCTATAGTGTGATATCTGTAAAACACTTAAACACTTTAATTGATAAATTCATATTTGGTTTTTGCTAAAATACATAAATGTTTGTGCTTATTAAATAAACACAAAAAGTAAATCTTCCAGCTTTTCAGTTGGCAGTTATACAAAAGCTACAGTCAAAGCAGGTGATGGAATGAAGCATAGTACATTGTTTGAACATGCGTACTTCAGAAACAAGCCTCCTTACAGCCATGTCATTTTGTGCTTCACAGTAATATCAATAAACTTTAAAGTACATTTGTCGCGACATATTTTCTTTATACAGGACTTTAAAAATAAAATCTTTTACAGTTGATCCATATTTACATTTCAGGTGCAGTGGGTTTGGATTAAGTTCACAGCACTAGCAAGCAGGAATGCACAAAAAGTGATATTTTGGGGATGAAACTACTGCAAAATACTTTAGAGCAGTGGTCTGCCAACGTACCCCTGCTTGGGAATCACTGCTGCAGAGTAGTAAAACCCTTATTTTCTATATAAACCCTGATCATTGATTATGAACAAAATTCAGGATATCTCAGACTCTCAGAATTGTAAAGTAGAATAAAAATCTCTCCCAAGTCAGATTTTGACCTCAGAGTAGTGAATCTCATCTTCATCAGAGGTGCTGGAGTCACTGTCGACTTTCTGATGTCCTGGTTTTACCGAGAATGTCACCCGTGAATAGTTGAGGTCGGCTTCATCTTCACTGGTGTCGGAGTCATCGTTTAATGGATTTGGAGATTTGGGTACATATACTGTATTGATGTTTTCATAGTCCTCCAGCCTTTCTTGTTCATTCTTGGATGATAGCAGAGACAGTTAATAGATAATTTGTGACATAATTTTTGATAGTATCTGGATGTAATGCAGAGCAAAATTCATATAAAACAATTTAATTCTTGTGAGGATTTGAAGACAATTTCCTTGATTTAATGATTTTGTTTGATACACAGAATGAATTTATAAACAGGAAACAGCCTCTTTGCTTCAGCATTGTGGGCACACAGCTGTACCACACAGGAAATACTTCTTCTTTTCTAGATATTTAACAACTGATATAATGTCATAAAATCAGCCTAACAGAAGAAAAAAGTTGACGGTTTCTGACCTTTTTAAGGGGCCTCGGCTTGGGCACCGTTGAGTACACTGTTTCCTCTTCTGCTTTCACCAGTATGTTCCTAGAAAAACAAATAGCATCAAAAACTGTGCAATGAAATATCACCTTTCTTGTTCTGGTATTATATGCAAAACATAAATTCTCACTTTGACTCCCCAAATTGCAGAGAAGCATAGTTGAGAGAATCACCCGGGCTGTGTCCATCTTGCTGTCTTGTGGGTTTTTGTGCAGTGGGAGCCTGAGCAGGTGCAAACGGAAGACATTGGTGAATATACAGCAGCAAATGAATTAGTTCATTCATGCTTTAAAATGAGTGCTGTAGGTTGTCTGTTAATTCACGGCGCCGTAATACTGAACAATTAGTGTACTCACAGACAGCAAATGACAAGACAAACAGTGAGAGCACAGCTACAGTGGACAGAGGGCAAAGCAACAGCTTGATCATTGAAAGCCACATCCACCTGTCTAAAACAGAGCTAGACAAATATTGTATCCTGGTATCTTTTGCAGTCAGCATAGAAAAATAACACCCCTTGGGAATCTGTAGTATTGTCATAAAAAATGTAAACTTATTTTTAAATAAGAGATCATAAGGGTTGTTTGATTGCAGTCACAAGAATTTAATATTTCTCCTTAAATAGTAACCATCCTTATGTTTTTAAATCCTGTATAATTATAGGTAGGGAGGGAAAACCTGTTATACACTGGGCCTTTGCTCATTAAAACATAACTAAGAGGTTAATCAGGCATAATTAGTAAAGTCTCCCATATTGCTTTTATTAAGTGTTTTCTTAATGAAGTTGTTGCATTCAGACTTGCTTGACCCACCTGTCCTCTAGGGGCCAGATTCACAGTGGAGTAAACAGTGCTGATGTTGGATGCAGGCCTGTGGAACAACAACAGTGATAACAATAAAAACACGCAGTGACTGACTATAATAAATAACAGGGCAGACTCTCATTGTGCCATTCGTGTCTGATGGATCCTAAATGGATGCTTTGACTCCTGTATGAGTAGCAGTCGACCCGACTCTCTGTCCTACAGAGTGTTCCTTGTCCTGTGTGGGGACAGAGTGTGTGGCTGCTGTCTTACGTGCTGTCTGGATGAGGATGGCGTTGCTGGGCGTTTGAGTGCCACGGCTGGTCTGGCAAGAGGTCATCTCTGCTCCTGAAAGGCTCTGCCAAGATAGTCTCATTCATCAGATTCCCACTCCTGGAGCCATTCCACCAAGTCTGAATTGGTTTACACAAACACACACACAGGCAAAGATATATGAATTGTATAGATGTGTTTGGTAAAGAATAAGAAAAGTTTGCACAAATCACCAGTTACCAAAAACCCAGATTGGGGGTGTGTGTTTGTTGCTCTTTGTTGAATTGATTTTCTCTTCCTCTTTCTGAAAACACAAACGGGGCATGACAGTGGTTACACATGCCAATCACACGTGCATTATTATTATTATTTTTTTTTTAAATCAAAACTATTTCTTATTCATACTTTACCTGTTAACAAGGAGAATTAACAAAATAATGAGCAGGATAACAAGACAGAGAAAGAACAACCCCAGGATCTTCATTAAGTCTTCTGTGGTTGAGAGAGACAAAGCATCAGTATGTAGACACTGCTTTAATACCACGTAGCATAGTTTCAAACTGCTGTGATTTTATCAGAGGGGGGAAATGTTTTTTGGTCAAGTCTGATACCACAAAACATCTGACATGTCCCTTGAATGGAAGCACAGATGCAGACACGTTGCCTTGAAATCCACTCACGCTGAAACAGGGGCACCGGCTCAGACGATCTTTGGTTTATATCATTTTTTGCGATGCAGTAGTAGTATCCTGGTTTGTCCGAGTACACTGTGAGGTTCTGTTGCGAACCCACTACTGTACCCTTTCCCTTGCCATTTATCTTCTTGTACCATGAATAGTGGCTGACGGGGGGATAGCTGTGGCTGCTGCAGCTCAGCTTCACGGAGCTCCTCCCGTCACGCTCCCGCTTCTCTGCTTCTCTGAAGATTTCTGTGTGTTTTGGAGCATCTAAGCAGAGAAATTCAGGAGAAAGGAAAGCAGGACAAAATCATTTTCTTAGTGTTTAAAGATCATATATGAATGACACCACAAATATATACTTTTTTTTCTCTACAATTTCGTGAGACACAACCCTGTAACAAAGGGTGTAGTGGTCATTATTTTTATTTTGAGGGATTTAAGGCCGGAAATTTGATTCAGACATGTATAACTGCCTTGTTGACTAACAACAAGTGTTTGACACCTACTAATGCAGTGGAGCAAAGGTTTTATGACGAGGTTCCATTTTTTTCTATTGCGTAAATGCGCACAAGGACACGCATATATGCGTTCAAGTGCATGATGATTAGTGACAGTTGGTAGCGATAACGCACCAAGAAACATCGCAACACAACAGTGGAAAATTTGGTTGTTGGTAACACATGGATTTGAACAGATTTACAATCGGTGTTTACAATCTGTACAGTAATGTAGTATATTTCCTCCCCATTTATCCATAAACCATGATGACGGCATCATTTTACTCACATTTGACTTTAACCTCAGCTGGCTTAGATTTTACAGTTCCAATTTCATTTCTCGCTTCGCAGCTGTACAGCCCGCTGTCAGAGAAACTGGCAGACTTTATGGTGAAGTTCGCATTCTCCTTGATGGTTTCATTTTTCCCACCAGTCATCTTCATCCATGTGACAGAGGTCACCCGTGGGAAGGACTGGGCACTGCAGTGCAGCGTCAACGACGTATTTTCAGTCACAAGAAAATCAGGCCGAGCTTGAACTGTCACGTCTTTGGGAGAATCTGCATTTACCAAAAAATATAGTAAAAAGGAGAACTGTCAGATCCAAACACTGTCTGATTGTGTCAGTTAATAATGAATATAGACGGTGGACTATATATATATATATATATACAAGGGAGTAAAATACAATATATTCCTATACAAAATTAAATTATAAATTTGACTGGTAATTTGGAAGTGGAAACACTTTAACTGAATTGGATTTTTACATGAAAGTAAAAAAAAATTGATTTTATCCAAAGTAAATGTTTAGTATATGTATTTGTAGTAATATAGGAAGTATAAGTATTAGATGCCAGTTTTATTTTACTAGATCATTATCACTGATACATTCTTTTGTAAGCAGTTTTCAATGCAGCATGTTCGATGAGCAGGTTGAAGTACTTTGTAAACTGTTTGGTAGTTTAATAAGGCGTCATATTTCTGAAACTGATCATATGTTTTGAAGTTCAAGTACCTCAAAATGGTACCCAAGTATGCTCTACAGTGCATGATTAAAAATAAGTAGTTACTTTCTGTCACTAATTTCTCAGGTGTTTAAGGTGTTGTGTCAACCCCATATGCATTATGATTAAGCCAGAACCAATAGTCACCAAAACAAAAAATAAATAAATGGGAATGTATTCAAATGACTTAATTTTACATGGAAAGAATAGATGAGAAAGATCTACTTTTGTAAAGTTTTTTTTTTTTTTTTCAAGATAAAATACCAGTAAGTTAATGGAAAGTTTGATCTGTTTGTTTGGTAAAAAGACAATGCAGCACTGAATCACTCACATTTCACCACCAACGTCCTTTGTTTACTTTCGTTTGAACCCTCCTGGTTCTGGGCCTTGCAGGAGTAAACGCCAGCGTGGGCTGAAGTCACGTTAAATGTGAAGCTGAAATTGTTGATGGGGTCATGATACATGTTGTGCTGAGGGAATTGTAAAGGCTTAGAATTTGTCCTTGTCACACTTAAAGTTGATGCTGGATGACTTTCAGTGGTACATGTGATGGTCATGGCCTGACCTTCCGTGACCTCAGCAGCCATAGAGAGTGTGGGTTTGGTGGGAGGATCTGTTGAGAGGAAGCACGTGTATGCTTGAGTTTCAGGAGGACTTGATTATTTTTCAACATGCTGCACAATATATTACAAGAGGAGCTCATGAGAGGGAAGTCAGCCTCTGTCCAGCAGGCTTAAACTCTTGAGGGTTTCACATTTTAGGAAATGTTAATCGTTTTCTGGTGGAGAGTTAGATGAAAAGGTCAATACCACAGTGTATGGCTGCAATCAGAAACAGGTTAGCTTAGCTTAGCACAAAGAGTGGAAAAAAATTGAAAGAGCTAGCCTGACTCTGTCCAAAGCCCTAAAGTCAATCAACTCTCCAGTCTTATGCTAAGCTAAGCTAACTAGCTAGCTGCTGGTTCCTGCTTCATATTACTGCACAGACATGAATGAGAAATCAGTCTTCTCATCTAAATTTAGAGAACAAAGCAAATCACCTCATTATCTAAAATGTCGATCAATTAAAGGAAATCCAATTATAAAGTGATTTTTTTATGACTAACAGTCAGTCAGGTATAAATGCAGATTTTTTTTTATTCAGTATTCAACTTCATGTAAAAAATTTAACAAAACATTGACATCACAGAACATTGTCAGTAGAACACAGTTACTTACACAGTACTTCGATGCAAGATTCTTCACTGTTAGGTCCCGTCCCAATGGGATTGGTGGCATTGCAGAAGTAACATATTTCATCTGCTCTTTGTACTGTCCCCAAATTTAGGCTGTTTTCTCTAGTTGTGTTGGACGTCCAGGAGTCAATATTTTTATCTTTGCTGTAACGGTACCAGGAGTATGTGTCTGGGGCAGGACGGGCAGTAGTGTTACAGTGGAGTACAACGGGACTATTAACTTTCACTTTGTTGTCAGGAAAATTAGGGTTGTCAATTTTTGGTTTCATGGGCCGGTCTGTAAAAAAGAAACGACTTTCAGTATGCTTTCGATGGTGGTACAATCTGTACAGCATCAGTGCTGATTTTTTTTCTTTCCTGTGCTATCATCAAGTCTCTGACACGCACAGTACAAGGAAGTGTGAAACGTACATTGAACCTCGATTTGAAGTTCCTTTGATGTTCCGGTACCCACACTGTTAGTGGCTTCACATGTGTAGTTGCCTATTTGCTCAGGCTTGATACTGGCAACAACATACGTCTTCTTCCAATCAACAATTGTTCCATCTTTTTTCCAAGTGTAGGTGTCGGGGTTTGGCTGGCTGCTCATCACTTCACATGTTAAATTCATTTGATCTCCTTCTCTCTTAGTCTGATTGGTAGATGGAGTCATCTTTATTGCAACACGAGGTGCATCTAAATCAAAAGATTTCCCCATTCTTTTAGGTTAATTCACAATGACAAAATATGGTGATTATTTGTTTGTGGGAAAATGAAGTCTTAAGTGAATTAAAGTAAAAAAACATGGGAAGTACTCACATTCAACAGTAATGTTGACATTATTTGACTGAATTTCTCCATGTTCGTTCCGAGCTTTACAGTAGTATAGTCCACTCTGTGACTCATTGATTGAATTAATGGTCCAATTTGCATTTGAGGACTGTTCCAAGTGGTTAATGCCTTCTCGTTTAAACCAGAAAAATTTTGGAGGAGGACGTCCTTTGGCAGAGCAAGTGAGAGTCACTGAATCTCCCTTCTTGACATTTTCAGGGCTCTTAGTCAATATGTTTTTAGGAGCATCTGTGGAGACAAAATCAATACAAGTAATCAGTCTACATACAACAAGCACGGATGGATTGTTAAAGGACATCAAATATACACAAGAACTGAGACATACTTGACTGAGCCGTATTTGATGAGTACATTAAGCAGGTACAGATATCCTCTCTTCAAGTGGTAACACAGTCAAAGAATGCGTCTTTCACAAATTATAGTTATTGCAATTGTGTGACTTTAAAAATTGAGATTTCTGAGCCATTACATGTCTAGAGGAACAACACCTCATTACCAAATGTTGATGATGATTTCTAAACAGAGGGCACCAGTTTCATTAAAGGTCTGACCTGTATTATTTATGACCTTGTGAATTAGAGGCATTTAGTTTGAGTTATATCAAAGCTATATAACTTAGATTTCAGTTGTTCCAAGTATTAGCTCATGTATTAAAAGACCTGTGAATAAATTTGAGAGGAAACGTGTTGTCTTTAACTTACATTCAACAGTTACACTAATGTTCTTAATAGAATATTTGTCCGTGTTATCCTGTGTTTGGCATGAAAACTCCTTCCCATCATCCTCCCAGCTGGCTTTAAAGCTGACCGTGATGTTCTTCTTTTGTTGAGAGTTTGTGAGCAACGGTGGATCACGTTGTGGCAAACCTTCAATTTTTGGGTCTGAAGGACATGAACTTAAAGTGGAGCATGTGAGTGTTATCGTGTCGTTTTCCTTCACAGCAGGTGGTTTCTTAAAAGTGAGCAGGCATTGATTTCCTGAAAATGAAAGAAAACAATTTGAGAAGAAATGGAATGAGCAATATATAGAATTATTATAATACAGCATCATCAATAGTTGAATAATCTCAAAATTTCTCTCTTAGGAACTGCCATGAGATGGTAGAGAATAACAAGTGCTGTATTATAGTAATATTTCAGTATATAAATACCTTTATATATTCGTATGCCTCTAATTCTTTCATAAGTCTTTTTCTTGTGAAAGTATTACTTTTCTCTCAGTATTACACATATTCTTCATTTTATTTTCTAATAATCCTCATTTTAGTCTTAACCCAACCTAGTCCAGATCAGCCAATTATTATACATACCTTCAACTTTGAGGGTCACATTTTTCCTAGTTACCCACACATGGCTTTGTTGTTTTCCCATAAATCTGAAAGAATACTCTCCACTGTCATTTATTCTCAGGTCACAGATCAAAATACTGCACAGCGGCCGTGGTGAGTATTTTTCTCCCCAACTTGAAAATGGAGTGCCGACATATTTCACTCTGTCTACAAACTCTGGACTGACCGGACGGTTTGTGTTATTTGTGCTGTAAACAATAGTGGCACTAAACTTCTTGGTGTCCTGTATCCATTCTGCATCCTTCATCCAAAACCAGTATGCATCATTAGCATCAGCGGGAAAAGATGTTTTGACTGTGCATTTGATTTCAGTGCAGGATCCCTCTTTAGCTATAAGCTCAGAGGGTTCTAGTTGAAAGGGAGCTTCTGAGCCACTTGCAGAAAAATCTGTGGTGGTAAAAACACAAGTGGAAAAGCCAGATAATATAATTTACTTCACTGCAAATGTTGTAAAAAGCACTGCTGTCAAAGTGGAGTAATAAAATTCCTACTTTTTATGAGGGCCAGAAATATCAACCACCCGACAGTCTGAGCATCCATTTTCACATTGGACATCAGCTGGGTATCTGAAACAAAAAAAAGTGTGTGTGTGTGTGTGTGTGTGTGTGTGTGTACATAATTGTTTACATCATAACACCGCAGAATCCTTATTTTTTACTGTAACCTAGCCTTGTTAGTTTTGGGTTCATTTAAGTTTTCACAGCATATTAGCTAGTCTCCCCCATTTTCTCCTTCCTGTTCTTGTTCTTTGTCAAAGTAGTTGTCAGAGAAACTTAATTTTCTTCCTCATTTCAAGGCAGTTGTGCATTTAGAGAAAATCTGAAGCACTGAAAACAAATACGTTATCTTCTCTCACTTAACTACAGTGGCAGATTTGTCCTTTTTTTTATTACTTTTTTATTAAAATGGAATATTTAGGCTACATGAGTTTCAAAACTCACCTTTCTCTAGATACAGACATTCTACCACCTCAGAGATAGTGGTGAACCTTTACAGATGGAGATAACCTTCCCAGTTAAAGTAGGTAGTGAAATAGAAGACTAATTTAGACTAATTTAAGAATAAGCTTGCTCTTACCTCAGAAGATCCACATATAGAAGTCTGTAGCACACACCATCCCTCCTAGCTCAAGAGTTTTTTGTTTTTTTTTTTTAAAAAAAGGAAGTTTTCACAGTTGACTTAAAATCTTAAAAAATTTGCATACACGGTCATGCAAGCCAGAGAACACAATCTTTCATAGGTGTCGTGATGAAGGTGACAGAGTATTTTTTCCTTCGATTTGCCCCATTACAGATAAGCATGCAGTTGAACTTCTTCTCACTTCCTCTATTGAATGCTTTTGTTACTAGTGGAAGTCACTGTTTAGCATATGTGGCGAAGTCTTTTAAACACGCACAGAGCAGCTTACAGTACTTGGCATTTATTTGCAGAATTGATGTTTACACGGTATTTACAGAACTTCATGCTCATCAAAAGCAGTGAAACAGTATGAAAAAATTTATGAAGCATTGTATAAATAGTGCATTTCTTGTATCCCAAAACATCAAAGTGAAGGTGAACCACGCATAAACAGGAAACATCAAGCAAACAGAAAAGCATTCGACTTCACTTCCCCTCCCCAACAGCAGCAGCCACTATCTTTTCAGCATCGACCGCCATTTCATCAATCGCGCCATTTAAAGCCTGTAGCATGGCAGCAAAGGAGCGGCTGGCAGAACGGGCATGTCTGGGCATTGCCATCTCCACTAGCTTCGATGAAACTGTGGCCAAGTCCTTTTCTGCCGCTGCCAGTCGCTTCTTCACTTCGCCTTTGGTGATCTCCACTGACAGCACACAAGTCCGCAGCCCTTTAAGTCTTGCGGGTTCTATGCCTCGCCGTTTGGCCAGTTTCTCAACTGATTCGTCATCCAGGCACAGAGATAACTGAGCTTTTGATAGGATCCGCACTGCTACACTTGAGTCCACCATAGAGGCCACCAGGGGAACAGGAATAGCCGACATTCCACCAGATAGCGAGGCAGCTGCCCATACCAGTGCTTTGAATGCCTCCTTTTTCTGGGTGACCAGATTTGATGTGAGTGTTGGCAGGGCCAAGAGAAGAGCATGGGCTCGGATTTCTGGAAGGTCTTTGCTCATGTCCTCCAACAGACCAGGGAAGTCAAGCTTCTCCAGTGTGGAGGGTCTGACCAGATAAACTTTAGGCTGTGTCACACCCTTTGATGTCAGTATTTCCAGACTGACTTTCCTCTTTTCTTCCAGGCTCTTTTCTGTATCTTCTACTGAAGCTAAGAGAATGAAGTATGCCGTTTGTCGCTGCAGTGAACGGGCCTCCAAGAACACCTCCACACTGTTGGGGTGTGGTGTACGTGTGAAAGTCATGAAGACAGCATTGTAGCGGAGGAATTTAACTCTATCCATGTATCCCTCGGGTTCAAATGGGGAGGTGTCTGGCACAGGTGGCAGGTCCCACAGGCGGAAGTCAGGATGTTTAGGGTTAGGATAGCCTGCCACTTCTTCTGTGGCAACAGGGGGTGAAGACGGAGCTGCCCCCTCATCCCCAGGTCCGAGGCCACGGAGTGAGTTTATGAAAGTGTCTTTTTCATCCCCTCGGACACCCACCACAGCTAAGTTGATCCTACTGATCAGGAGATCTTCCACTGCATCCTTGACATCTGATAGTTTATTGCTCTCTATGGATTCTTTGAGGGTCTCAAGCAGGTTCAGGCCTCTGAAAACATCAGCCATTTCTGTGGAAGGATGAAGTTTGCAATTATTTGAAAAGTCGCGACAGTCACGACACGAAAGCTCACATGAATACTCGATGTCTGCAAACAAACCTTTTTTTTTTTTTTTTTAAACCTGCCTGTAATGGAAAGGTTCAAGAAATGACAGGTTTAAAAAAAAGGGGTGAGGAAGTTTTTTAATGCGAACAAACTAGTCCTCTTATATCCACCAACCAATAACACTCCAGGGTTGAACTTTTAAATTTCCAAGTATTTCAGTGTTGCTTATAGGGAAGAGTGCCTTATAAAGGGTTAAGACTGATGCAATAGTTCCCAACAATAAAGCTTACAACCCCTCACAATATCTATTGATCTCTTGCTTGTTAGCGGTTCCCCCAAAGAGACTCAGGTGTTCTTCCTGATTCGGAAACTAGCTAGCTAGTTCATTCAAGCTAGCTCCACTTCAATCAGCTTCAACAGTAAAATGATAATTAATTGATGCATGAGTGTTAAAAATCTCATATTGTCATTCATCAAAGAGAATATCTTACTGCAGGATGAGTAATTTTACTTTTGATACTAAACTTTTACTTCTGAGTTTGAGTGCATGACTTAGGCCTACTTGTAATGGTGTGTGTTTCACATTGTCTTATTGGTACTTTTACTCAAGGATTTGATTATTTCCTCCAACAATGCTGGTGTACATTATTATTCATACCTGAACTTAGAGTTTACATGGTTCATTAATAGATATAAATACATACCACAAGCTAAACCCCATCCAGTAATCCTAAAATTAAATATTAAACATGCATTGCTGTCATGCTGTCTCTCTGTTTGACTATGTTTCATTCAACACAGTACTGCACACACTCACCTACACCCAAAGAGTAGAAGCAGCCCTCTGGTTGAAATATTTGTTCCCAGTAGTGAAATGCTGATTATTCTGCAGCTCTGCAGCACTGACAGCTCCAGGCTGATCTATTTAAGGTGTTCGTCCACCTAGTGGAACATTCTAATCCTTTTAGCTCAGCCTTAATCCAAAAATCACTTTAAGCACATACGTGCACACTCTGTGTATATGCAAAGCTACTGGCTTTTGGGTATAAGCCCTCAAGAATGCACACACATTTAGAAGCACCTAAACAAACACATACAACTATACATGTTGGTTTTTAATGAAGCATTGTTCATGGTGCACTAACGTTTATTTTACAAGACAGCTTAAATTATTTGCCAAAAGTTCCAGCCAACAATACAGTTAAACAGCAGCACAAACTGCAGACTCCAAAATGATCATGGAGTTAAATTAACTGGCCCACAATGTTGAGATCTGACTTAATATAAGTTTCAGTGAACTTAAGTCTGCATAGTTTTAGCTGTCTTAATATAACTACACATTTATACCATAGGGGTGATAGTAGGTGATGGGTCATTTTTTTTCTTTTCTTTTCTTTTTCTTTTTCTTTTTTTTTCGGTTGTGGGAACCTCTTGTCTCTTTCAGTGTGGCCAGAGAAACTACACAGTCAGCAATGTGACAGTTTTGATTTCTATTCGATTTACTGTGAAGGCCGTTAGAATGTTGAGTTTCCCAGCAAGACATTTAGAAAGAAATCAGTAAAATAAAGAGGAACAAAATACTGGCAATAAAGTTGAGGGAGGAATGTATACTGTATGTGGAAACCTTATAAACCAAGATGCTGCATCTTCCTTTCTTCTCTTTTAAGAGGAACCAAGTATGCAAATCATGTGACACCTGCTTGGTGTTTCAGATGTTATTTTAAGCTAACATCCTCTCACAAAATAATTTCCCTTTCTGTCTGACAGCAAAAGACCGTGTTATGAATTTATATTTTTTCTGCACGAAAATACATGTGAGCTAGTTTCAAATGCAAAGTAATGGGACTTGATTTCAGGATTAAACATTTTAAATCGAATTGCTCTGGTTCTCTTGTGATATAGGCTTTATTAAACAAATGCAACAGAAAAGGGAGTTCCAGTTTTTTTCAACTGTAACCACCACTGACAGCTGGGTGCAGGGATTCCCTGTTGTCACTGTGAGGTTGCTGGGCAACAAGCACATGTGACCATCCTATAAAAAACAACAAACTTTTTTAAAACTTCTGTTTATGTACGGATTAGCTAAACGAGATATGTATTAATAATGTGATTTTTTTTAACATTGTATACAAATTCTGCAATTTGTGGACCTCTCTCCTCTGTAAAACAATGTTTTGTCTCCTCCTCGCCCCCCCCCCCCCCCCATTGTCTCCTCCTGTTTGCCTTCTCTGTCTGGTTTCTCCTCTGCTTCTTCCTTCTTAATTTCAGTGAACTCTGTTTCCGTGAACGTCAGAGAGCTCTTTCTTCTCAACACAGAAATCAAAGTCTTAGTACTCCAGTTTGTAGTTAGAGCCATCTAGTGGTGAGGCTGTAGGTTGCAACCAATTGACAACCCCTGCTCTCACCCCTCTCTTTCCATGGCTGTAGGAGAGCCTAGGGTAGCCTGAAGGCTGAGTAAAAACGCAAAAGGCTCTCTCTAAAGCTAGTGTTTGGTTTGACCGCTATGGGCTACTATAGATAAAAGAGGGCCCACTCTCTGTGTAGAAAGAAGGGCTCATCATAAGCTAACATAAACAATTTTTAATTTCAGGTGATTATACATATTATATTATGAAAACATAAACATGTTGATTCTGAGGATGAATCCAAGTAGATGTCTTCTAAAGGCCTTGGTAAGCCTGAAATTGTTTGGGTGAAAGAAAGGGATTAAGCTGATAGTTGTAAGATCTCAGGGTTAGTTTTGTTATTTTATTATGTTTTTACTTTTATGAATTTTTGGGGCACTTCATGCCTTTATGAGATAGCCGCGCCTGTAGAGAGACTAACGAAATGAGGGCAAGAAAGATGTGGAATGGCATGAAAAAAATAATCTCTAAGTCACGAGAGAACCCTGGAACTCATTTTAAATTTCAGTTAAATTTTGGAAATGTTCTCAGTAGCTGAGACAAAATGACATTAGAGACAGAGACAATGACCTCAGAAGGTTTAAGAAAAACAAGACTGTTACCCGCATTGGAGTCCAAAATTTTTTACTGCCTCCAAATTCTGCTGAAGTATGAAACTCAACAAATTTCACTTGAGTATCAGAACATCAGCAATGAACATGACTTTTAAACATTTCTCAAAGTAAAAAGTAAAGAGAGTAAAGTACAGTAAGTTTTACTCATAGCCTACTTTCGGAGTCACTGACTCCTCCATAGTCAAGTTGCCTATGAAGCTGACCTTACAGGTGACCTCCGTACCATGGTGTTCAGCTGACAGGTTAAAGTCAAAGCTGAGGTTTGTCCCCGATTGACTGGGGTGTTTCCTGTGACGTGGGAGCTGATCTCTCCAGCTCACGTCCCTGTCCAGGTGACCTGACCTGACTCAGATCTAATGTGGAGGCAAAAATATGCAGTAGAAAGACAATCAGTGTGACGTAGTCTATCAAGTGAGCAGATATTAATATAGTAATATACTCTCAAACATTTGTGATAATCAGTAGGAGATGTAAAAGGAAATACCAAACGACATACACTCCATCAGTGTTGTTTCAGTTCCTACTGGTCACCTACAGAAGTCAATAGAGGCTAAGTGTTAGTTCATGTTGGTGCACAGCGATGAACGTATTGAACGTATTCAAAGAATCCACTCTTCTAATTTCTATTTCTCCTGGAGATGCAACTGTTAATACAAACAGGGAAAGAGAGAGAATTAGGAACACAAGACACATAGACAATACAACAGCATATCTGTCTTTCGGATGGAGAGAGATTACCTTCACTGAAAGGCTGTAACATTACTGAAACACTGCTGAGCATGTAGCAGGGCAAACCAAGCTATTTACAGCAGTGCATGACCTATATGTGTTTCCTGATGCATGAGGCTGATTTGGTATCGGCCAGTCATGGTGCCAGGTCCCCCACGAATTAGAACCATTGAGACTAAATTAAGCCTTCTAAATAATTACATTTTAGGTTTAACATATATTGATGGAATTATCTTTGACAGATATGTTACTCATTCCTTCAAAGGTGCCACTTAAGGTGTTACTTAGGGTGTTACTTAGGGTGTTACTTACGCCAAACGGTAGTGGGGTCGGGCTGTGACAGAATTTGACAAAGCAATGTCTCAAATTAGTTGAGGCATACTGACTCACCTCAATAGATTTCATGTAGAAAAACATTTTTAAAAACAAGGTGAAACTTGTGTTTTACATGTCTTTTTTTTCCTTCTCTCTTCTGTCCAGTGACCTCTGCTATGCGACAGTTATAATCCATCATCATTTATCCTTCTGGGAATTTGTACTTTCAACAGTGATTAATGAAACAAAAGAAAAGCTTTTTTTTTTTTTTTTGGTACTGCTTTAATGACTGCGTAGCGATATGAAACATGTTCAAAAGGGAAGTTGATGGCAGTTTGCAAAAAAAAAAAAGAAAAAAAAGAAAATATGTTCATTGTGAGTAACAAACCAACCAACCAGAATATTTCTTTCTGCAGATGTTTCTATGACTCTAAGTTTTGAGTTGGGGGTCTGTAGTTTCATTTCCCTTGTATAGCGTAATGCATAATAGGCATTATGCAAAATGTGATGTGCCCGACAGTGAATAATCTGTGTAACTGAGTAACCCAGTGTCTGCAAAAAAGTAACTTTTACCGCTAATAAATGCATCAACAATGTGCATATTCAAATGCAAGGTACACAATACTTTTGACACATTAGTGTAACATTTTTGATTTCTCCATTCAGTGTCATGCAGTGTGCATACATAGTGTCATACAAACCACTTCTATATTTTTAGATGCATCTGTGGGTACTATACTCAGCTAAGTCACTGTATGAGTATTCATTGAGGCATTTCCTTAAATGGCATCACTTGATTTTCAGTGTCTCTGGTAACTTCCTGTTCTCACAGTTTTCTGCACTTATAGACTGGAAATTCACACATCTGTGAATTTGTCTGCATTTAAGCTTCCATAGTTGTGTGTACGCAGACTGAAAATGAAGAATGCACACTGGTGAGACTTCTTCAGCGCATGAGGTTAAAGGTCATTTTTGTGAGCTTAGAAACAATAAGAAAGATGTGAGAGTGTCACTTAGGCAAACATAGGGGATCCAGCAGATAACTTGGGGCACTGACATACTACCAATAAAAGGCAACAACAATGGAAATTTTCTAATAAATTGACTGAAATTATATAGCACTTTAATAAGAGTAGGGATTTCAGGAAGGTTTCAAATTCTGGAAAGGCCAAAACTCATCAAAGGTCAAAGGTCAATCCAATCCAATCCAAAGCACTTTACAGTTGCTTCACCTTCATATTTACTGATTTACTGATAACGTAAAGGAGCATGCAGTGCACTGGCCTAACCATCAGGAGCTATTTATGTTTCAGTGTCTTGCTCAAGTACACTCCACATGGTCAACTTTTCCATGAGCAGCAGATATTTATTTGGAGCAGTTTCATCAAATTATGTACAAGCAACAACATTTGAACATGGAAATTCTTTACAATAAGCTGTTTCGATGTCTTCATAGTAATTGCACATTAACACACAAAGATTTCTATGGCAAAGTATAATAATATTTCCTGTGACATTTTATTCAACATGTTTTTACTTTTTCACCAGGGTTATATTTTGAGTATTTATACACAGACTTGCTTAATGGGGATAATTTCTGTACAGATGCAGTTGTATGGATTTGATTTGTAATGTACATGAAATATGCAAGATATGATATTGTCATTAGAACAGAAAGATGAATGGAGTTCACTAACTTCAGCTAATCCCAGGCCCAGATGACAGTGCTATACTAAAAACCACACACATTATTATTTACATGTCAAAGTGAGAAGCCATCACATCAGAACATATTACATGAGAAGCTTCTCTCCAGGAATTCAATCCACTCTGTCATCCCACCTCTTCTCTACCCATACCCCTTTAAATACACCTCTACCGAACATGTCTGCTTCATTTAATTCATTCACCACGCTGCATCATATCTGAACACGAATTTCTGCGCTACATCACCCCCCGTCTTGCTCTCATGCACTATCCTCTGTTTACATATCCTTTAGTAACTCCACCGAGCTACACAGTCATCAAGTCTGATCCATAATTTCATCCATGTTAGAATACAGTGCCACATCCTCACCTTCCTCCTCCTTTGCTGGCATACACTCTTCTGTCACCCTATTCTCCCCTATCATCGCATCCTCCAACACTTCACCTTCCTCTCCGCCGCCATCTTGTCCCTCCTCTGGTGTTTCTTTCTTAATTTCGGCATACTCTGTCTCAGTGGGTTCCTGCGTCTCCTCGGCCTCTGTGGGACCCTTTGTTTTCAACACGGAGAAGTCAATGTCAGAGTACTCCACCTCTTTTGGTTCCATGTCACCACTAGGAGCTGATTGCCCAGCAGCCTCAGGTCCTCCTACAGCTGCCTCTCGGTCATGGCTGCCATCATTATCTTCCATTGGTTGACCACCATCAATCTGTCAAGTACAAAGAAGTAATGATGTAAGTTATTTGCTATCTTACCCAGGTCAGACGATTGTAAGTACACAGTGAATAGAAATTCTCCTCTCCAATAGTGACATTAAATATTTTCATGTATATTTTTTTTCAATCATTAATGTAATGCAACTATTTCATTACAATGCATTAATAATAGTAGTAGCAGACATGCTTTGCTGTGGTGGATTACATCTCTAAAACAAGTCCCTGCAAGTTGATTTTCATACTGTAGTGAAATTTTTTTTTTTAAATGGTCGAAGTGCATTTCGTAACACGACTAATATTTTAGCAAACGCTGAATTAACAACAAATTTATCACAACAAGCTTTGTTGCTATAAATGGTAGTAATATACATACCAGTGGAGCTGCTTGAGTGGTCACCATCTCCAGGTTCTCAGCCAGCTTTTCAGATTTCCTCTGTTTTTTTCTGGAGAGAAATGTAATTGTACTGTAACTAATGTTAACAAATAACAAAACAATTGACAAGCAAGTATTATAGAATTAATGTTACTCTTAAAACAGGGTTTTAAAGGACCACACCTGTGATTTTGAATGTTTCAATCCATACAACTGATGAATCTAACAACATTATAACTATTATTTAATTGGGTAATTGTGACAGATAACCACTATCTTTTGATGTTTGTTTTCAGGCGATGTGGCCAGAGTGTAACCACCAGCTGAGATACTCTACAGTGAAAGAAATAACAAACCCACAGGAACCTGAGCAGCAAATAATCGAGAGGACAAATACGTTGTCTTTTTTTGGGTCTCTGGTGTCCACAAGCTGATTGTGTATTCTATGTGTATATACAAATAAATGGATTGGAAGAACCCATTCAAAAATATTAGTGGGATACCTGATATTAATGTATTTAGCACATATTTATAATTTGCAGTAAACTGGCTAAAACATGCTCAAACAATGGTAAATATAAGAAAAGGGAAAAAAAAGAGAAAAGCAATTCATGAATCTCAAAAAGAAGCTCAGCAATGTAAAGATAAACTTAAAAGTGTACCTGCAGCATATTCTAGCCAAACAGCAGATGGTTGCTGAAAGAAGCATCCCAAACAAAAATGCAATGATAGCTTTCGGATCTCGAACAATCTGTGTGAGTTGATCTAAAATCTGGTCCAGGCATTCCAAGTTATTTGAGCCTGCAAACAAGCAGGATCACAGCATCAATGAAAATATGTAGTAAGTGCGTAATATGCAAATATTTTGTATGCAATTTTTACTTTGTAACAAATTTAGTCTATGGTACTTACAAATGACATTTATGTTGGCATGTACAACCAGAGTTGTTTATTAGAATTATTAGAATTTGTCTGTCAAAATGTACTTACTGTCTCATTAACAATTTTCTTCAGTATGGAAGAAAATCTCCTCACATTGGAGTTTCGGGATATCAACACTGAGCTGGGGGAGCATTTTGTGAACAATGTTCAGTATTGCTATACTCACAGGTCACATTCAGAGTCACTATCTCCTCTGTAGTGTTGTTGTCTGTGAAGCTGAACGTGTAGATGACCTCTGTACCATGCTGTTCAACTGACAGGTTGAAGGTCAGATTTGAGGTTCGCCCCAGAGCGTCTGTGATGTTTCCTTTGATGTGAGAGCCTTTCCCTCTTGCTCCTCTCCATGTCCAGGTGATTTTAGGATCAGATCCACAGCAGAGACAAGTAGCAGTGCAGGTAGGTGTAATCTGTCGTCCCTCTGTCACTGGAGGAGTCGTCACTGTGGGATTCTGAGTAGCTGAGACGTTAGAATCTGCTGCTGTTGTTTCGGGCATCACTAAAATAAATATGAAGACATAAATAAATTAATAATAATTCTATTCTCATCCATTCTGTTGCAGTGGTAGCAGAAACCTGACAGTTTGATACCTCAAAATTTCAGCACATAAAAACAAGAAGTCTGTATGACTCGATGCAGCTAAGGGTGAGTGTGAACAGATGATTCATTGTATCTACAGAGCCAAACATGTTGGTGCATATTCTACTATATCTTTAACAATTAACACATTCACTGTACATTAGATATTTGCTGTGGCTGTTGATACCTGTAACAGTAATATTTGCTCTAGAAGTGGATGTGCAGCTGTCCTTCTCATCCTTGGTAAAAAAAACTCTGATTTCATATGATCCAGAGTCTGACTCATTGAAGCATTTGATGATGACGCTGCAGTTGCTCTGGTTCAGGGCAGGCTCCAACAGTGACACTGATGTCAGCCTGTCAGCCTTATGCTAACATCATTTAAACTCATGTTTATCCTCATCAGTCTACACTGAATGCGCCATAAAGACAAAGTGAAAACAGAATTTCAGAACTTTTTGCAGATTTTTTAAAAAAGGAAAAACACACCCATGATTAAATAAGAGACTAAGTATAACCTTTTGAACCACATACCTGGCATTGCGACCTTTTTCTCTACCGCTGGATTTGGACACACCCCTAAACACACTTGCTCCATGTGCTTCATACCATGTGCTTGGATTGCTAAAACAGAGTCCCCTGTATAGACAGGTTTGGTTTGTGCCTTTCCAAATCATATCCACTTAATTGACTGGACATACCACACCGTGATGGACTCCAATCAAGGTGCAGAAATATCTCACAGATGATCGAGAGAGGGGAGGCACCTGAGCTAAATTTCAAGTGTCATAGCAAAATGTTTGAATACAATGTGACATTTTTGTTTTTCTTTTTAATAAATTTTCAAAAAGTTCTAAAATTCTGTTTTCACTTTGTCAATAGGGGGCACTGAGGGTCATGGGGGTAAAAATGAATAGAAATGATTTTAGCGTAAGGCTAGCACAAACTGAATACTTTCTGAATGCACTGTAAGAGTTTGAATCATAACAAGATTACTTTAAAGATGCATACTCTACCGGTGTTAGTACTGCTGCTGTTAGCATTGCTGCTGATAGTACTGCTGCTCACCACTGCTCCCACAGAGAACAGCAGAGTCGCCCAGATGAGAACAAACATCTTGATTCAGCAGTTGAGACAGACTGTCTCTCCCTCCACAGGACAAACTCTTCATTACAGTGGCACATGAAAATCACATGAAAAGTAAAGTCAACATATATGTTCAGGTGGTGAAACTGGAAAGGAAACACCTCCATGGCTGGCTGCACATATTTAAATACAGGATGTTGCATGTTTCACGATTCTTTAGTTACATTAATAAATTGAATAATGTCTTCTTTATCATTGTGAGTAACCCACAATGTTTTTAGCACTTTCCTGAGAGCTGCTAATTACATAAACATATATAAACTACTCAACAGCTCAAAAACAACTTTGAAATAAAAATTTACAATCCCCCCCCCACCCCTAGACTTTCCCAATTGATTGTGCAGAAATTTAAAAAAATTAAAAATTAAAAAATTAGATTGGCTAGGGAAGAGTGAACACATTCTACAGTTTCCATTAACAATTTAAACCTATTTGTGTCTTTTAAATAAAGTAAATATTGTGTTACCTCTTTCTTCTCTCCTCAGTGATGTCTGTTGAGCGTGTCTGACCTGAACTGACTCTACCCCTCTTCCTTCTCCTCTTGTACTTCTTTTCTCGTTGCGCTACAACAAGTTTCCAGGAAGTATCTCTGAACACTGCAGGCCAGTACTTCCCCTCTCATTTAGACTACAACACTTAAAAGCTAAAACCTCTAAATATCACATTATATATAAGAGATCAAATTGGGAATGTTTAACATTCAATAATGAAATTAAACAACATTTATCATGACTGTCAAGACCTTTGAAACTCTGAAAGGGTTTCTGAAAGACACTTGGAAAAAAAAGGAAGTACCATACATGTGTGTCTAAAAAGCCTTGTCATCTTAAGAAGCCAGTTACATCATGATAAACTCTTCTGTCAAATATAGCCATTAGGTTGAGCATTTGAGTTTATTCATGTATGCTAATAGACAACTCCTCTCACTGATCAGCGCCAAGGGAAAAAGAACCTCTGCATTTGTTATAATATGTTGGGTTTTTTTTTTTTTTTGTGGTTTATTGTGCAAAGTCTTGTTCACGGCTGTGTTCTCAGAAAAGAAAAGTCACTCAAGTGATTATACATTGCCTAATTTGGCATCACTCTATTCTCCAGTTACTTCCTTTTCACACATTCAAGGCCACAATATAACTATTTTAACTGTAATCTATAGCTGTCCTGTTACTTTGTGTTTTGTGTTCATGCAACACGTTTCAAAAGGGGAAGTAATCTATAAGTTGTTGAAGAGCAACAAGATTTACAGAACTATAGAAGCAAACAAAACAACAAAAAAATGGATTAGATAAAGATTAATATATACTAAATCACAGTAACACTTGAATAAGGAAATTCTGCCCAACTTCCAGTCCAACTTTTAGTAACTTTGACCTCCAGCAATTCCAAAATATGACACAATCCTTACATCTCATCCATTATATCCCTGACATTTGAGTACACTGCCATGTCTTCCCCTTCTTCCTCTTCTGTGACACAACGTTGTGTCTCCTCGTCCTCCTCTATAATGGCCTCCTCTTTGCTCTCCAACACTTCACCTTTCTGTCCACCATCATCTTCATTTTCCTCTTTCACTTCTTTTTTAATTTCAGCGTACTCCGTCTCTTGCTTCTCTGCTGCCACCCGGGGACTCTTTCTTTTCAACAGTGAGAAATCGATGCTGGCGTACTCCACATCCTTTAGCTCACTGTCAAGTTCAGGGGCTGTTTTCTCTGCTGCCACAGTTCCATCTTCAGGTGCCTCTGCGTCCTGGGTCTGATCATCTTCTACGACTTGACCATCATATATCTGTCAGGTACAATATAAATGATATGACTCATTTGGCAGCTGCTACAAGCATAAAAACTGTGTACACTATGCAAGTCGTCTCTGTCTGGGATAGTTACATTACTGCCAACCATTTTTCTCAAGCCATAACCATGTTCTGTTCTTCCAGGGTACAACCCGAGTCCTTTCATTTTTGAATGGTTTCAAAATCAGCTTGAAGCAAGACATGAAACTTACTGTTATCCATCATGTCTATCTGCTTTTTGCCATGGTGAGATTACTGTTCTGTGGTCGTCCAGGGTAGTGTTTTCAAATCAGTCTGTACTTAGTGCATTGCAAAGCAGTGAAAAGGGAATTCTGACCATTAAAGAAGACATGCTGTTGAATGTGTTCCACAAGTTAATTTTCAAGTATGAATTGAGGGAAGCATAGGGTGAGATAAAGGAAGAGCACTGAAGTAATGCATGAGCTGACTGACATAGGCTGCCTCATTTCGGCTTCACCATCAGTGGCTCATTCATCAACCAGTTGGTTACAAGCTGGTCAGACTCTTCAAAACACTTTGATTATTTAATCAAAGAGAGATATGGAGTATCTCAACCCATCTAATATTACAAACAATTCTGAAGACAACTAATTCTTTAACTAAAATGTTTATAATTTGTTATTATAATGTTTTTTGTTTGTTTGAGATGAATGAATGTAAATACCAGTGGATCCTCTTGACTGGCCACCATCTCCAGAGTCTCGTCCAGATTTCCAGAACTCTTCTGTTTTTTTCTGTGAAAAAAAGGTATTTAAATGGCAAGAAATTTTGATTGTGTAAATATTATCTACAACAAAATCTTGAAACTGATTAATGGAATGAAAGGTGTACCTGTGGAATTTGTTTGCCAAACAGCAAATGATTGTTGAAAGAAGTACACCAATCAAAAAGGCAACGATGGTTTCCAGCCGGGTAGCAAGTTTTAATACTTTTTTGTATTGATCTGCAATCAAAAGGAACAAAAGAAAAAAATGCTAATGCCTGTGTTTTTCTCAATGATACAGGCATTAATTGCTCAGTCAACAGTTCTCTGAATACAAGAGAGGTAAAAGAGGGAATAAAAAGATCAGGAATCAGTGGCCTAAAGGACCAGAAGTGTTGTAGTTCACAACACATACCATCTTGTTCAGACAAGTTTGTTCGGGTGGTGAGGTTTTCTTTTGCTTCCCCATTCTCATTGCTGCTGACACACTCAACAGAACTGTTATGGTGATCATTTGCAGTTAGGATGAAGGTGCTGTTTACTGTGTAGTTTGACACAGTGGTAATGACTGAGTACTCAGCCTGGGTCTTCAACAGCGGCCATTTGATGGTGGGTAAAGGAAAACCCTCACTGATACACACACAGGTCAGGACCTCAGACTGAAGCTCACATCCAGAGTTGTTTAAGATCTCTGAAAACCCTGTAAACACACAAGCAGGATCACAACGTCACAACAGAATCCTGATGATATAAAATGTGAACATAAAACTTCCTTTTTGAAAAAGATTAGTAAAAGCTACTTACAAGTCACAGTTACATCAGCTCTTACTCTCACAGTCGTGTCCAGGTGTTTTGCTGTACAGATGTACTGTCCAGAATGTTCTGCTGTCACATCAGAGATGATAAGTGTAGCTGATCCAGTGTCATTTTTCAGTTCAGTTCCATTGTGCAGTTTTGTGTTGAAGCCAAGTTTAGTCCATGTAATAAGAGATGGAGGGAAACTTTCAACACTGCAGGTCAGATTCAGAACATCTCCCTTCTGAACAGTTGTGTTCCCAGTGATCACAGCTTCTCTCATATCTGTGAAGCAAATTTTAAACAAAACATTTGAAATGATGAGAAAAAAGTAGTTAATTAAAAATTGCACAGAAAGTTTGTTCTAAATCTGTTGCAGAAGTTTCCACAAATGTGTTGCATTTGCAGGTTGCTTAATTTGCTTTCACCTTCAGCCCAGTTCATCTCGAAATAGCTACATAGGATTTAAGTCACTATGGGGTCATTATGTTGCTGTATCTCAAGTCTGACTTCCGTTGTTACTTGCCTTTTTTCACCATTCTGAAAACTACATTTTGCAGTACTGTATTACCCTAATAATGTGTCAGAGGATGTAGTAACACTGTTTGTTCCAGTACTGCCTTTGTACAGAGAAGTTGGGGCACATGTAGGAATTGTTTAAATTAACTTTCAAAGCTTTATAAGCTTCCATTGCTGCAGGAATGCGTTGCAAGTTCACCCATTTAATAATACCTGAAAAAGGCCCATTTCTGTGAAAATTGTTTTGTGTTTTGTTTACCTTACCTTGGACAGTTTACAGTTACCTTTGTAAGAGGACTGCTCTAAAACTTTTGACCAGTAGTGTTCAAATGAGCAGATTTGTCTGTGTGTGTGTTTGTATGTGTGTGTGTGTGTGCGCGCGTGCGTGCGTGCGTGCGTGCGTGCGTGCGTGCGTGCGTGTGTGTGTGTGTGTGTGTGTGTGTGTGTGTGTATAACACCACTGGAGGGTGCTCTAGTCATGAGAATATCCAGAGTGCCAGATGCCAGAGTGGTATGTGGCTACAGTGAGGCTGACAGTCATCACATGGCCAAGGACTTTTGTGAAAAATCACATTTACTATAAAAACTAAAATAAATACAATAACTGTCACCACAGTATATTTAAAGGTCATAGTTATTCAGGGTGAATTTATGGGCTAATTACAGTTTGTCTCTGAGCTAAATTCGTTGTTTCAGTTATTTGATAAGAAAAAGTTCACTATCTTCACTATCTGAAAGCACTTAGTCACACAATGTACTTACATATCACTGTTACATCAACACTTTCCTCCAAGGTGTTGTTCAGATGTTTTGCTGTGCAGATGTACTGTCCAGAATCTTCTGCTGTCACATTAGAGATAGAAAGAGTGGCCATTCCACTTTCTTCCTGCAGGTAGGTTTCAGTGTCGTTCCACACATTGATTTCTGTTCCATTTTGAATGTTTTGCTCAGAAAATTTCATCCACTTGATAAATGATGGAGGGAAACTTTCAACACTGCAGGTCAGATTCAGAGTCTCACCCTCCTTCACACTTATATTCCCAGTGATTTTAACCTTTACATCTATGACACAAAAAGACATGTAGCACAATCAAGTAGTGTGTTGTAAAATTCATCACAGTTCAGAAAACTCCCAGAAATGACATGAGAGTAAATCTCTTACTAAACATTTCAGATAGTAAAAAGTAAATGTGACAGTGAAGTACAGAGTGTGCTACTCACAGGTCACACTCAGAGTCACTGTCTCTTCTGTAGTCATGTTTCCTCTGAAGCTGACCTTACAGGTGACATTGGTGCTGTGGTGTTCAGCTGAGGAGTTAAAGGTCAAAGTTGAGCTGTGTCTCTGTGTGACAGCAGTCACATTCTCAGTCTTGAAGTCAGTGATATTTTCTGTAATGCGAGAGTCCTTCTCTCCTGCTCTGCTCCACATCCAGGTGATTTTAGGATCAGATCCAGAGCAGAGACCAGGAGCAGTGCAGGTCAGGGTGGACTGCTGTCCCGCTGTCAGAGGTGGAATCATCACTGTGGGCTTCTGACTCAGACCTAATGGAGACCAGTCCATGAATGGAATCAGGTGAACAGCCTGAAGGTCATCAATCACTTAAATTTCACCTAAAATAATCTGATACTTCATTTTCAAATACAGCAAATATGTCAGCGTAGTTTACAACAATTCAATGTACACACTTGTTGTAGCTCTTCATACCTTTAATGGAGACAGTTGCTCTTGAAAGGAATGTAAATCCATTGTCCGGACCATTGACTCTGAATTGATATGATCCAGAGTCTGTCTCCCTGAGGTCATTAATGATGATGCTGCAGTTTTTTAGACCCACATCAGGCTCTAACAGTGACACTCGTCCTCTAAACTTAGACTGAACTTTTTGTTCGTTGTTAGTGTGGAATATTATGTCTGAATCACCACATCTTCTTTCAGGTGGTTCACATTTGAACCAAACTAAATTTTTGGGTGTAAAGTCATGAGGAACAGTGAAAGAGCACGGTATCACAACACAGAGTCCAGCCTCAGCTTTTATTTCTCCATCAGTCAGAGTGATACAGTATTGACTTGACTGACACGTTTGTCTTCCCCACACTGATACATCTGTTAATGCAAAGAATAAGAGACAAACAGGGACAGATGATATTTAAATTTGGACAGTACACTATGATATTTCATAAATGATGAGAAAAGGCTGCTACTACTGACATGTATAGTAAATCAACTATGCCTGTTTTATACAACTGCTATTGTCAGCAACGTGTGAGCAAACAACACAATGGAATTTCAGCACAAGTCTTTATCCATAATATCTTTAATAAACACATTTGTATTTGAAATAACTATTTATCCAAGAGTTTTCAAGTAAATCAATAGATACTGTAAATATTTCATAATGAGCTGATATATTCAGGGTGAAAAATCTAAATACTTGTAATCTGGAAGCTTGTCAGGAGAACATTTATAAGAACATCTATCATGGCAAATTATCACTATTTTATCCATATCTTTAATGATACATCAAAACAAGATTATAACAAAGGGTGAATACCTGAATTAGCGTTGCTGTTTGTCACAGAGAAAAGCAGAGTCGCCCAGATGAGAACAAACATCTTGACTGATGCTTGAGACAGTCTCTCCCTCCACAGGATAAACTTTACACTAAAGATGAGGTAAACATGCAGACACCAGAATCTTAAAACCCAGGGTGCGACAACCACAGCATTTTTTTAAAACTTTGCAACATCCATTCTGTAAAAAGTCCTATATAAATTCATTTTATAACAATAAAATTTACAACTACAGCTCTGACACAATAAATATCTATAATCCCTGCAATGTTTCAGGGTCACTGTCCAGCTGGGAACTCCTGAATCATTCACTCAATGCACCAACTGTGACAAGTACAGACTATTATCAAACCATCCCATCCCCAACCACTCTCTCTTTCTCTCTCCAGCACAGTCCTCTCTCACTTTATCAGAAAAAAAAACAGGAATGTGGAAAAGCATTGTCATAGTAACACACCCATTTATAGTTCTAAAAGATATTTTAAGCCTTAGTTAAATGTTGTGTTTTACCTCTCTCAGCCTTGTTCTGTCCACAGTGATCTCTACTGAAGGTTTCTGCTATGAACTAACTCCTCCCTTTCTATTATATGTTTCTATTTCTTCTCCTTTTATGAAACACAGTTTAAGGAAGTCATGTCATCATCTGCCGCTTATCTGGGTCCAGGCCCAGGTCGTGGGGGCGACTCCCGCCCAGTCCACAATGCACCAAGGTCCTACAGCACCTTCCACAGGTGGTGAGCCCATGGCAGGTGGTGCCGTCCGGAGTGGGGCTCAAACCCACAACCCCAAGAGATTGAGTTTCGTGCTCTACCAACTGAGCTAACCGGGCGGTCAGTTTAAGGAAGTTTCTTCACTAATTGCTCAGCAAGATTTTTGTTTGCTTGTTTCTTTATATCATCTCCATAGCTTTGAAGCAACATAAAACTTTCCAAAAAGGGAAATACTATGTTCTTTAATCCTGTTGTCTTGTGAAACTGATAAATCAGTACATGCCATGCACTTAAATCTTTTTTTATGTGATTTCTTATGTGATTGCTTCTGAGGATTTAATACTTAATGATTGTGTGCACTACAAATACTGTGCACTGCTGCAAATGTCTGTGTTACTGGCTGATGTATGAAAATAGTCAAATCATATATTAAAAGATAAGTCTACAATACTGAAATAGAAACCATCTGCTCTCAACATTTCTTCATTTGAAATACATGCAGCCTTTTAGGTGATACTTCTGCATACAGTATATCTGTGGTATTATAACTTCTACTGTGCAATACCCATAGATAGTGTCAGCTAAGTCGCTATAGTGTTGATTCATTTTAACACTTCAACTTAAGTTCAAAAACATTTAACCATAACAAAATATGTTGGACACAATTATGGGTCTTACTTTACCTATAGGTCTGACTTTATTAAATCATTTTTTGGATTGAAAGAGCAAATGCTGATGTCCTCGCTTTTCTGAATAATATACGTGCAATTGCTTGCCCAACAGTTGTCTTAAGAGGCAAAAGAGGTCCTAAAAAAGCCATAAATCCGTGGTCTGAAATAGCAGAAGTGTTGCACTTGACAAAACGTACCATCTTGCTCAGACAAGTTTGTTCGGGTGGTGAGTTTTTCTTTTGCTTCCCCATTCTCATTGCTGCTGACACACTCAACAGAACTGTTACAGTAGTTATTTACAGTTAGGATGAAGGTGCTGTTGACTGTGTAGCAGACACAGTGGTAATGACTGAGCGGCCATTTGTTGGTGGGTAGGATTGCAACATCACAACAAAATGCTGATAGAATAAAATGTGAACAGAAAACTTCCTTATCAAAATAGATTTATTACAGTGTTGATATTCAGGTTAGTATCGGCTCAGTTGCACAGGCTTTTGCAGGTGGAGTTCAGTCCTGGTGATGACATTTCTCTCCCTCCCTCCCTCCGCAGCTCCTTTACACTTTGCAAACCTCTGGCCTAACATTTCATCAGTTAAATACCCCATATAATGGTTCAAAACTCAAATAGCTCAAATGATAAACAGGTGATCAATTTTACCTGTACTGTAAGATATTACCAGGATTTCACAACATTTAACTGCAATGTTTCACAATAAATTATTTTCATTTCATTATTTTCATTACAAGATTTTACTGTAATATTCGAAATACACATACACACATACGCACACGCGCACACACACACACACACAAACAGCCACTGTGCCAATCTGTCTCACCCTATTTTTCTTTCTGTCTCACACACGGCCGACTATTCGTCTGTCTAACCCCTCTCTCAGCATTGTAGTGTCGATTTTGACTTTGTTGGATGAAGAGGTTATACGAGGTATGCGACTTTCATTTCTTTGATGCTGGGATGTCTGGCCGCCGTGCCATAACTTTTCCTTCTACAGAATTTGTTCCTCTCCATCCTTCCAACCTGGCTGCTGTCTGTCACTCCGTCCATTGTCTCTGTCCAGTCTTCAAGAGGTATTTGTTATCTAGTGTTTGCTTGGCCACCATGCCATCACTTTACCTTGTCTCGGCTGCTGTGCCAGTCTCTGTCCTTTTGTCTCTCTCTGTCTCACACACACACATACACACAGACTCACACTCACACCTTTGTCTCTCTCCCTCCCTCTAATCAGCCTGCTAAGGGTTGATCTTGGGGCCCAGCATTGGGGCCGTTTAGGGCCTGTCTCTCGCTGTCTAATGTGGGTGATTTTGCCCCCCATTAGCTTTATTGGCAGATCAGATCAACCTAAACGCCAAATTTGCAAAGCAGACAGATGATTCACAGAACATACAGTGATATATTTCAGTTATCTCACATAACAGAAGGCTTCAAATAAGACAAATTAAATTTTTGACCATAGTCACAAGTGTGTAAGGAAAAATAACACAGGCAACTGTTTTTTTTAAAAAGTTAAAAGAAAAATAATCAGGCATTTTGATAAGTCAGACCATCCTTTCCTTTCAGTTTGGATAGTTAAGGCCAGGTCAGGGTAAGGAGCTAAGGCATTAAGCTTCAGTGTGTCCTCACGACTGAAGTAAGACAACAATGTGTGTGTCATAGGTCTACTGTATATAGAAGTGATTACTGTTGAGCTAAAAGGTAGAGTGTGAGCAAGGAGGCATCTACAGCCGCCATGTTGGTGTGCTGGCTGCGCCTTAGGCTCTGATGGTGTTTCCTCCAAGTAGGTGCTGTATTTTAGTTTAATCAGAATCTGAATGTTTGATTGAACTTTCTAATTTTTTTATTTGTTTTGTTTATTTTATTTGTTTATTTGTTTTTTTTTTTTTTTTTTTTACTGTCTCTACATGTGCTTATCTGTAAATTCTTTTAATCTGTTGATTAACCTTGTTTATTCCTGTTGATAACGTCTCTAGGATCATCATAACTGATTAGGACCAAGACTATGACTTGCCTGTATTTTGACTGGTCTATATGCAATTATTGAAAGAACATTGCTATTCTGATCTTGTTGTAAATGTGTTTCTGATGTTGTCAGTCTGGGTTGAACTGCAATAAGTATGTTTATGATATAACTGAATGTGATGTAATTAGAGACCCAATTTGTTCATATTTTATTTAGTTTTATGTAAATGACACACACACACACACACTACTATTGACATTGACCCCACTGATGATGAAAGGTGGGATCTCTGTTTTCTTTCTCCTGAAGTCTATGATGAGCTCTTTGGCTTTGGACCGCGTGGTGCAGTGGTGCTGACTCTGGTGCTGACTCTGGTGCTTTGGCCTAGAAATGGGCAAAGAAGATGTTTAGCTCCTCTGCCAGCACGGGATCACCTTCAGCAGTTCCAAGGTTGGTCCTGTAGTTGGTCACATGCTGAATTCCCTGCCACACCTGCCTGCTGTTGTTACTGCTCAGATTGTCCTCTATACTCCTGCTGTAGTCTGCCTTGGCCTCTGAGAGGCCTTTGTTGCCAGACCTCCATGCAGTATTCCTCTCTTTTAGCAGCTGCTGGACCCCCCGTGTCATCCAGGGCTTCTGGTTGGGGTAGACCCGGATACATTTACTGTGAAAGTACAGCAATTATTAGCCAGTAATTTACTTTAAATTCACAGTGAAAAATTTAACAGTGTGCTCAGTTAAAGGAAAAATAGCCCTTTTCTTGGTGCACATTCAGAGTCACTGTCTCCTCTGTAGCCTTGTTGCCTGTGAAGCTGAACTGAAAGATGACCCGAAAAGATGATTCATTGTATCTACAGAGCCAAATATGTTGGTGCATATTCTACTATACCTTTAACAGTTAACACCTTCACTGTACATTAGATATTTGCTGTGGCCGCTGATACCTGTAACCTTAATATCTGCTCTAGAAGTGGATGTGCAGCTGTCCTTCTCATCCTTGATAAAAACAACTCTGATTTCATAGCACTCAGAACACAATAAACACACAAAACAGCCTTATGATGAAATAATTTAAACTCATTTTACCCTCATCAATCTACACTGAATGAGCCATAATGACAAAGTGAAAACAGAATTTCAAAACTTTTTACAATTAAAAAAAAAAAATTCTTTGAAGAAGTTCTCTGTGCTTCTCACAGGGAACAGCAGAGTTGCCCAGATGAGAACAAACATCCACAGGACAAACTCTTCATTTCAGTGGCACATGAAAATCACATGAAAAGTCAAATCAACATACTGGATGTTGCATGTTTCATGATTCTTTAGTTACATTATTAAGTTTTGCTTCTTTAACGTTGAGTAAAATGTTTGATTTTCAAGCTTTGGAAGGGGCAGCCGTGGCACAGAAAGTTAAGAGTGCGGCTTGTGCTTGGACCGGCCTGAGATCGGAGGGTCGTGGGTTCGATCCCTCGACCAAGTGCAAAAAACGTATGTAGTGGTGAAGGAGATGCGCCTCCCCTGCCTCTGTGGCCATGGCGGTGCCATGGTGATCCACCTCAGCTCTGCTGGGGACGTCACTGCGTAGCCCCCTGCCGCGTCTCTAGAGCATGTACGTGTGTGTGTGTGTGTGTGTGTGTGTGTGTGTGTGTGTGTGTGTGTGTGTGTGTGTGTGTGTGTGTGTGTGTGTGTGTGTGTGTGTGTGTGTGTGTGTGTGTGTGTGTGTGTGTGTGTGTGTGTGTGTGTGTGTGTGTGTGTGTGTGTGTGTGTGTGTGTGTGTGTGTGTGTGTGTGTGTGTGTGTGTGTGTGTGTGTGTGTGTGTGTGTGTGTGTGTGTGTGTGTGTGTGTGTGTGTGTGTGTGTGTGTGTGTGTGTGTGTGTGTGTGTGTGTGTGTGTGTGTGTGTGTGTGTGTGTGTGTGTGTGTGTGTGTGTGTGTGTGTGTGTGTGTGTGTGTGTGTGTGTGTGTGTGTGTGTGTGTGTGTGTGTGTGTGTGTGTGTGTGTGTGTGTGTGTGTGTGTGTGTGTGTGTGTGTGTGTGTGTGTGTGTGTGTGTGTGTGTGTGTGTGTGTTCCGTTGACTTGGTGTGGGTAAAATGCAGACAGTAATTTCCCCAGGAGGGATCAATAAATTAAATTCAATAAAAATGTTATTAAATTCTTCCCTCTTTGCACTACAACAAGTTACCAGGAAGTATCTCTGAACATTGCTGCAGGCCGTTATTTACTAACGGCAGTTAATAACTGCAGCTGCTGCTGCTGCTAATATAAAAATGTGTAAACTGTACTCAACAGCTCCAAAATCAGCGTTGAAATAAAAATATTATTACTTACTTCTTCCTTCTTTGCACTACAAGAAGTTTCCAGGAAGTATCTATTCAAACTGCAAAAGTCATATATTAGTAAGACCTCAAAATGTCAAAAAACGTCATAGTATAGTATGCCGTCAAAAAATGCCAAAAAAAGTCAAAAAATTTTTTGACCTCAAAATGTCATAAAAAACGTCATAGAATAGTAAGGCGTCAAAATCGGCCAAAAAAAGTCAAAAAATTTTTTGACCTCAAAATGTCATAAAAAACGTCATAGTATAGTATGGCGTTTTTTTCAGCCAAAAAAAGTCAAAAATTTTTTTGACCTCAAAATGTCATAAAAAACGTCATAGTATAGTATGGCGTTTTTTTCGGCCAAAAAAAGTCAAAAAAATTTTTGACCTCAAACTGTCATAAAAAACGTCATAGTATAGTAAGGCGTCAAAAAATGCCAAAAAAAGTCAAAAAAATTTTTGACCTCAAAATGTCATAAAAAACGTCATAGTATAGTATGGCATTTTTTTCGGCCAAAAAAAGTCAAAAAATTTTTTGACCTCAAAATGTCATAAAAAACGTCATAGTAGAGTATGGCGTTTTTTTCGGCCAAAAAAAGTCAAAATTTTTTTTGATCTCAAAATGACATAAAAAAACGTCATAGTATAGTAAGGCGTCAGCATCGGACAAAAAAAGTCAAAATTTTTTTTGACCTCAAAATGTCATAAAAAACGTCATAGTATAGTAAGGCGTCAAAAAATGCCAAAAAAAGTCAAAAAATTTTTTGACCTCAAAATGTCATAAAAAACATCATAGTATAGTATGGCGTCAAAAAATGCCAAAAAAAGTCAAAAAATTTTTTGACCTCAAAATGTCATAAAAAACGTCATAGTATAGTATGGCGTTTTTTTCGGCCAAAAAAAGTCAAAAATTTTTTTGACCTCAAAATGTCATAAAAAACGTCATAGTATAGTATGGCGTTTTTTTCGGCCAAAAAAAGTCAAAAATTTTTTGGACCTCAAAATGTCATAAAAAGCGTCATAGTATAGTAAGGCGTCAAAAAATGCCAAAAAAAGTTAAAAAAAAATTTTTACCTCAAAATGTCATAAAAAACATCATAGTATAGTATGGCGTTTTTTTCGGCCAAAAAAAGTCAAAAATTTGTTGGACCTCAAAATGTCATAAAAAACGTCATAGTATAGTATGGCGTTTTTTTCGGCCAAAAAAAGTCAAAATTTTTTCTGACCTCAAAATGACATAAAAAACATCATAGTATAGTATGGCGTTAAAATCGGCCAAAAAAAGTCAAAAAAATTTTTTGACCTCAAAATGTCATAAAAAATATCATAGTATAGTAAGGCGTCAAAAAATGCCAAAAAAAGTTAAAATTTTTTTGGACCTAAAAATGTCATAAAAAACGTCATAGTATAGTATGGCGTTTTTTTCGGCCAAAAAAAGTCAAAAATTTGTTGGACCTCAAAATGTCATAAATAACATCATAATATAGTAAGGCGTCAAAATTGGACAAAAAAAAGTCACAATTTTTTTTTACCTCAAAATGTCATAAAAAACATCATAGTATAGTATGGCGTTTTTTTCGGCCAAAAAAAGTCAAAAATTTGTTGGACCTCAAAATGTCATAAAAAACGTCATAGTATAGTATGGCGTTTTTTTCGGCCAAAAAAAGTCAAAATTTTTTTTGACCTCAAAATGACATAAAAAACATCATAGTATAGTAAGGCGTCAAAAAATGCCAAAAAAAGTCAAAATTTTTTTGGACCTCAAAATGTCATAAAAAACGTCATAGTATAGTATGGCGTTTTTTTCAGCCAAAAAAAGTCAAAATTTTTTTGGACCTCAAAATGTCATAAAAAACGTCATAGTATAGTATGGCGTTTTTTTCGGCCAAAAAAAGTCAAAATTTTTTTGGACCTCAAAATGTCATAAAAAACGTCATAGTATAGTATGGCGTTTTTTTCGGCCAAAAAAAGTCAAAAATTTTTTGGACCTCAAATGTCATAATAAACGTCATTGTATAGTATGGCGTCAAAATCGGACAAAAAAAGTCAAAAAATTTTTTGACCTCAAAATGTCATAAAAAACGTCATAGTATAGTATGGCGTCAAAATCGGACAAAAAAAGTCAAAAAAATTTTTGACCTCAAAATGTCATAAAAAACGTCATAGTATAGTATGGCGTTTTTTTCAGCCAAAAAAAGTCAAAAAATTTTTTGACCTCAAAATGTCATAAAAAACATCATAGTATAGTATGGCGTCAAAAAATGCCAAAAAAAGTCAAAAAATTTGTTGGACCTCAAAATGTCATAAAAAACGTCATAGTATAGTATGGCGTTTTTTTCAGCCAAAAAAAGTCAAAATTTTTTTGGACTTCAAAATGTCATAAAAAACGTCATAGTATAGTATGGCGTTTTTTTCAGCCAAAAAAAGTCAAAATTTTTTTGGACCTCAAAATGTCATAAAAAACGTCATAGTATAGTATGGCGTTTTTTTCAGCCAAAAAAAGTCAAAATTTTTTTGGACTTCAAAATGTCATAAAAAACGTCATAGTATAGTATGGCGTTTTTTTCGGCCAAAAAAAGTCAAAATTTTTTTGGACCTCAAAATGTCATAAAAAACGTCATAGTATAGTATGGCGTTTTTTTCGGCCAAAAAAAGTCAAAAATTTTTTGGACCTCAAATGTCATAATAAACGTCATTGTATAGTATGGCGTCAAAATCGGACAAAAAAAGTCAAAAAATTTTTTGACCTCAAAATGTCATAAAAAACGTCATAGTATAGTATGGCGTCAAAATCGGACAAAAAAAGTCAAAAAAATTTTTGACCTCTAAATGTCATAAAAAACGTCATAGTATAGTATGCCGATTTTTTCGGCCAAAAAAAGTCAAAAAATTTTTTGACCTCAAAATGTCATAAAAAATGTCATAGTATAGTATAGCGTCAAAATGTGACAAAAAAAGTCAAAAAATTTTTGACCTCAAAATGTCATAAAAAACATCATAGTATAGTAAGGCGTCAAAAAATGCCAAAAAAAGTCAAAAAAATTTTTGACCTCAAAATGTCATAAAAAACGTCATAGTATAGTATGGCGTCAAAATCGGCCAAAAAAAGTCAAAAATATTTTTGACCTCTAAATGTCATAAAAAACGTCATACTATAGTATGCCGATTTTTTCGGCCAAAAAAAGTCAAACATTTTTTTGACCTCAAAATGTCATAAAAAACGTCATAGTATATAGTATGGCGTCAAAATGTGACAAAAAAAGTCAAAAAAATTTTTGACCTCTAAATGTCATAAAAAACGTCATAGTATAGTATGCCGATTTTTTCGGCCAAAAAAAGTCAAAAATTTTTTGGACCTCAAAATGTCATAAAAAACGTCATAGTATAGTATGGCGTCAAAATGTGACAAAAAAAGTCAAAAAATTTTTTGACCTCAAAATGTCATAAAAAACATCTTAGTATAGTATGGCATTTTAATCGGACAAAAAAAGTCAAAATTTTTTTGACCTCAAAATGTCATAAAAAACGTCATAGTATAGTATGCCGTCAAAAAATGCCAAAAAAAGTCAAAAAATTTTTTGACCTCAAAATGTCATAAAAAACGTCATAGAATAGTAAGGCGTCAAAATCGGCCAAAAAAAGTCAAAAAAAATTTCGACCTCAAAATGTCATAAAAAACATCATAGTATAGTAAGGCGTCAAAAAATGCCAAAAAAAGTCAAAAAATTTTTTGACCTCAAAATGTCATAAAAAACGTCATAGTATAGTATGGCGTCAAAATCGGCCAAAAAAAGTCAAAAATATTTTTGACCTCTAAATGTCATAAAAAACGTCATACTATAGTATGCCGATTTTTTCGGCCAAAATAAGTCAAACATTTTTTTGACCTCAAAATGTCATAAAAAACGTCATAGTATAGTATGGCGTCAAAATGTGACAAAAAAAGTCAAAAAATTTTTTGACCTCTAAATGTCATAAAAAACGTCATAGTATAGTATGCCGATTTTTTCGGCCAAAAAAAGTCAAAAATTTTTTGGACCTCAAAATGTCATAAAAAACGTCATAGTATAGTATGGCGTCAAAATGTGACAAAAAAAGTCAAAAATTTTTTTGACCTCAAAATGTCATAAAAAACATCTTAGTATAGTATGGCATTTTAATCGGACAAAAAAAGTCAAAAAATGTTTTGACCTCAAAATGTCATAAAAAACGTCATAGTATAGTATGCCGTCAAAAAATGCCAAAAAAAGTCAAAAAAATTTTTGACCTCAAAATGTCATAAAAAACGTCATAGAATAGTAAGGCGTCAAAATCGGCCAAAAAAAGTCAAAAAATTTTTTCACCTCAAAATGTCATAAAAAACGTCATAGTATAGTATGGCGTTTTTTTCGGCCAAAAAAAGTCAAAAATTTTTTTGACCTCAAAATGTCATAAAAAACGTCATAGTATAGTATGGCGTTTTTTTCGGCCAAAAAAAGTCAAAAAAATTTTTGACCTCAAACTGTCATAAAAAACGTCATAGTATAGTAAGGCGTCAAAAAATGCCAAAAAAAGTCAAAAAAATTTTTGACCTCAAAATGTCATAAAAAACGTCATAGTATAGTATGGCATTTTTTTCGGCCAAAAAAAGTCAAAAAAATTTTTGACCTCAAAATGTCATAAAAAACGTCATAGTAGAGTATGGCGTTTTTTTCGGCCAAAAAAAGTCAAAATTTTTTTTGATCTCAAAATGACATAAAAAACGTCATAGTATAGTAAGGCGTCAGCATCGGACAAAAAAAGTCAAAATTTTTTTTGACCTCAAAATGTCATAAAAAACGTCATAGTATAGTAAGGCGTCAAAAAATGCCAAAAAAAGTCAAAAATTTTATTGACCTCAAAATGTCATAAAAAACATCATAGTATAGTATGGCGTCAAAAAATGCCAAAAAAAGTCAAAAAATTTTTTGACCTCAAAATGTCATAAAAAAACGTCATAGTATAGTATGGCGTTTTTTTCGGCCAAAAAAAGTCAAAAATTTTTTTGACCTCAAAATGTCATAAAAAACGTCATAGTATAGTAAGGCGTCAAAAAATGCCAAAAAAAGTCAAAAAAATTTTTGACCTCAAAATGTCATAAAAAACGTCATAGTATAGTATGGCATTTTTTTCGGCCAAAAAAAGTCAAAAAAATTTTTGACCTCAAAATGTCATAAAAAACGTCATAGTAGAGTATGGCGTTTTTTTCGGCCAAAAAAAGTCAAAATTTTTTTTGATCTCAAAATGACATAAAAAAACGTCATAGTATAGTAAGGCGTCAGCATCGGACAAAAAAAGTCAAAATTTTTTTTGACCTCAAAATGTCATAAAAAACATCTTAGTATAGTATGGCGTCAAAAAATGCAAAAAAAAGTCAAAATTTTTTTTGACCTCAAAATGTCATAAAAAACGTCGTAGTATAGTAAGTCGTCAAAAAATGCCAAAAAAAGTCAAAAAATTTTTTGACCTCAAAATGTCATAAAAAACGTCGTAGTATAGTAAGGCGTCAAAAAATGCCAAAAAAAGTCAAAAATTTTTTTGACCTCAAAATGTCATAAAAAACGTCATAGTGTAGTAAGACGTCAAAAAATGCCAAAAAAAGTCAAAATTTTTTTGACCTCAAAATGTCATAAAAAACATCATAGTATAGTATGGCGTTTTTTTTCGGCCAAAAAAAGTCAAAGATTTGTTGGACCTCAAAATGTCATAAAAAACGTCATAGTATAGTATGCCGTTTTTTTGGGCCAAAAAAAGTCAAAATTTTTTTGGACCTCAAAATGTCATAAAAAACGTCATAGTATAGTATGGCGTTTTTTTCGGCCAAAAAAAGTCAAAAAATTTTTTGACCTCAAAATGTCATAAAAAACGTCATAGTATAGTATGGCGTTTTTATCGGCCAGAAAAAGTCAAAAATTTGTTGGACCTCAAAATGTCATAAAAAACGTCATAGTATAGTATGGCGTTTTTTTCGGCCAAAAAAAGTCAAAAATTTTTTTGACCTCAAAATGTCATAAAAAACGTCATAGTATAGTATGGCGTTTTTTTCGGCCAAAAAAAGTCAAAAATTTTTTGGACCTCAAATGTCATAATAAACGTCATTGTATAGTATGGCGTCAAAATCGGACAAAAAAAGTCAAAAAAATTTTTGACCTCAAAATGTCATAAAAAACGTCATAGTATAGTATGGCGTCAAAATCGGACAAAAAAAGTCAAAAAAATTTTTGACCTCTAAATGTTATAAAAAACGTCATAGTATAGTATGCCGATTTTTTCGGACAAAAAAAGTCAAAAAAATTTTTTGACCTCAAAATGTCATAAAAAATGTCATAGTATAGTATAGCGTCAAAATGTGACAAAAAAAGTCAAAAAAAATTTTGACCTCAAAATGTCATAAAAAACATCATAGTATAGTAAGGCGTCAAAAAATGCCAAAAAAAGTCAAAAAAAATTTTGACCTCAAAATGTCATAAAAAACGTCATAGTATAGTAAGGCGTCAAAATCTGACAAAAAAAAGTCAAAAAATTTTTTGACCTCAAAATGTCATAAAAAACGTCATAGTATAGTATGGCGTCAAAATCGGCCAAAAAAAGTCAAAAAATTTTTTGACCTCAAAATGTCATAAAAAACATCATAGTATAGTATGGCGTTTTTTTCGGCCAAAAAAAGTCAAAATTTTTTTTGACCTCAAAATGTCATAAAAAACATCATAGTATAGTATGGCGTTAAAATCGGCCAAAAAAAGTCAAAAAAAATTTTTTACCTCAAAATGTCATAAAAAACGTCATAGTATAGTATGGCATTTTTTTCGGCCAAAAGAAGTCAAAATTTTTTTGACCTCAAAATGTCATAAATAACATCATAATATAGTAAGGCGTCAAAATTGGACAAAAAAAAGTCACAATTTTTTTTTACCTCAAAATGTCATAAAAAACATCATAGTATAGTATGGCGTTTTTTTCGGCCAAAAAAAGTCAAAAATTTGTTGGACCTCAAAATGTCATAAAAAACGTCATAGTATAGTATGGCGTTTTTTTTCGGCCAAAAAAAGTCAAAAATTTTTTTGACCTCAAAATGTCATAAAAAACGTCATAGTATAGTATGGCGTTTTTTTCGGCCAAAAAAAGTCAAAATTTTTTTGGACCTCAAAATGTCATAAAAAACATCATAGTATAGTATGGCGTTAAAATCGGCCAAAAAAAGTCAAAAAAATTTTTTGACCTCAAAATGTCATAAAAAACATCATAGTATAGTAAGGCGTCAAAAAATGCAAAAAAAAAGTCAAAATTTTTTTTGACCTCAAAATGTCATAAAAAACGTCGTAGTATAGTAAGGCGTCAAAAAATGCCAAAAAAAGTCAAAAATTTTTTTGACCTCAAAATGTCATAAAAAACGTCATAGTGTAGTAAGACGTCAAAAAATGCCAAAAAAAGTCAAAAATTTTTTTGACCTCAAAATGTCATAAAAAACATCATAGTATAGTATGGCGTTTTTTTTCGGCCAAAAAAAGTCAAAAATTTGTTGGACCTCAAAATGTCATAAAAAACGTCATAGTATAGTATGGCGTTTTTTTCGGCCAAAAAAAGTCAAAAATTTGTTGGACCTCAAAATGTCATAAAAAACGTCATAGTATAGTATGCCGTTTTTTTGGGCCAAAAAAAGTCAAAATTTTTTTGGACCTCAAAATGTCATAAAAAACGTCATAGTATAGTATGGCGTTTTTTTCGGCCAAAAAAAGTCAAAAAATTTTTTGACCTCAAAATGTCATAAAAAACATCATAGTATAGTATGGCGTCAAAAAATGCCAAAAAAAGTCGAAAAATTTGTTGGACCTCAAAATGTCATAAAAAACGTCATAGTATAGTATGGCGTTTTTTTCAGCCAAAAAAAGTCAAAATTTTTTTGGACTTCAAAATGTCATAAAAAACGTCATAGTATAGTATGGCGTTTTTTTCGGCCAAAAAAAGTCAAAATTTTTTTGGACCTCAAAATGTCATAAAAAACGTCATAGTATAGTATGGCGTTTTTTTCGGCCAAAAAAAGTCAAAAAATTTTTTTGACCTCAAAATGTCATAAAAAACGTCATAGTATAGTATGGCGTTTTTTTCGGCCAAAAAAAGTCAAAAATTTTTTGGACCTCAAATGTCATAATAAACGTCATTGTATAGTATGGCGTCAAAATCGGACAAAAAAAGTCAAAAAATTTTTTGACCTCAAAATGTCATAAAAAACGTCATAGTATAGTATGGCGTCAAAATCGGACAAAAAAAGTCAAAAAAATTTTTGACCTCTAAATGTCATAAAAAACGTCATAGTATATTATGCCGATTTTTTCGGCCAAAAAAAGTCAAAAAATTTTTTGACCTCAAAATGTCATAAAAAATGTCATAGTATAGTATAGCGTCAAAATGTGACAAAAAAAAGTCAAAAAAATTTTTGACCTCAAAATGTCATAAAAAACATCATAGTATAGTAAGGCGTCAAAAAATGCCAAAAAAAAGTCAAAAATATTTTTGACCTCTAAATGTCATAAAAAACGTCATACTATAGTATGCCGATTTTTTCGGCCAAAAAAAGTCAAACATTTTTTTGACCTCAAAATGTCATAAAAAACGTCATAGTATAGTATGGCGTCAAAATGTGACAAAAAAAGTCAAAAATTTTTTTGACCTCAAAATGTCATAAAAAACATCTTAGTATAGTATGGCGTCAAAAAATGCAAAAAAAAGTCAAAATTTTTTTTGACCTCAAAATGTCATAAAAAACGTCGTAGTATAGTAAGGCGTCAAAAAATGCCAAAAAAAGTCAAAAAATTTTTTGACCTCAAAATGTCATAAAAAACGTCGTAGTATAGTAAGGCGTCAAAAAATGCCAAAAAAAGTCAAAAATTTTTTTGACCTCAAAATGTCATAAAAAACGTCATAGTGTAGTAAGACGTCAAAAAATGCCAAAAAAAGTCAAAATTTTTTTGACCTCAAAATGTCATAAAAAACATCATAGTATAGTATGGCGTTTTTTTTCGGCCAAAAAAAGTCAAAGATTTGTTGGACCTCAAAATGTCATAAAAAACGTCATAGTATAGTATGGCGTTTTTTTCGGCCAAAAAAAGTCAAAAAATTTTTTGACCTCAAAATGTCATAAAAAACGTCATAGTATAGTATGGCGTTTTTATCGGCCAGAAAAAGTCAAAAATTTGTTGGACCTCAAAATGTCATAAAAAACGTCATAGTATAGTATGGCGTTTTTTTCGGCCAAAAAAAGTCAAAAATTTTTTTGACCTCAAAATGTCATAAAAAACGTCATAGTATAGTATGGCGTTTTTTTCGGCCAAAAAAAGTCAAAAATTTTTTGGACCTCAAATGTCATAATAAACGTCATTGTATAGTATGGCGTCAAAATCGGACAAAAAAAGTCAAAAAAATTTTTGACCTCAAAATGTCATAAAAAACGTCATAGTATAGTATGGCGTCAAAATCGGACAAAAAAAGTCAAAAAAATTTTTGACCTCTAAATGTTATAAAAAACGTCATAGTATAGTATGCCGATTTTTTCGGACAAAAAAAGTCAAAAAAATTTTTTGACCTCAAAATGTCATAAAAAATGTCATAGTATAGTATAGCGTCAAAATGTGACAAAAAAAGTCAAAAAAAATTTTGACCTCAAAATGTCATAAAAAACATCATAGTATAGTAAGGCGTCAAAAAATGCCAAAAAAAGTCAAAAAAAATTTTGACCTCAAAATGTCATAAAAAACGTCATAGTATAGTAAGGCGTCAAAATCTGACAAAAAAAAGTCAAAAAATTTTTTGACCTCAAAATGTCATAAAAAACGTCATAGTATAGTATGGCGTCAAAATCGGCCAAAAAAAGTCAAAAAATTTTTTGACCTCAAAATGTCATAAAAAACATCATAGTATAGTATGGCGTTTTTTTCGGCCAAAAAAAGTCAAAATTTTTTTTGACCTCAAAATGTCATAAAAAACATCATAGTATAGTATGGCGTTAAAATCGGCCAAAAAAAGTCAAAAAAAATTTTTTACCTCAAAATGTCATAAAAAACGTCATAGTATAGTATGGCATTTTTTTCGGCCAAAAGAAGTCAAAATTTTTTTGACCTCAAAATGTCATAAATAACATCATAATATAGTAAGGCGTCAAAATTGGACAAAAAAAAGTCACAATTTTTTTTTACCTCAAAATGTCATAAAAAACATCATAGTATAGTATGGCGTTTTTTTCGGCCAAAAAAAGTCAAAAATTTGTTGGACCTCAAAATGTCATAAAAAACGTCATAGTATAGTATGGCGTTTTTTTCGGCCAAAAAAAGTCAAAAATTTTTTTGACCTCAAAATGTCATAAAAAACGTCATAGTATAGTATGGCGTTTTTTTCGGCCAAAAAAAGTCAAAATTTTTTTTGACCTCAAAATGACATAAAAAACATCATAGTATAGTATGGCGTTAAAATCGGCCAAAAAAAGTCAAAAAAATTTTTTGACCTCAAAATGTCATAAAAAACATCATAGTATAGTAAGGCGTCAAAAAATGCAAAAAAAAGTCAAAATTTTTTTTGACCTCAAAATGTCATAAAAAACGTCGTAGTATAGTAAGGCGTCAAAAAATGCCAAAAAAAGTCAAAAATTTTTTTGACCTCAAAATGTCATAAAAAACGTCATAGTGTAGTAAGACGTCAAAAAATGCCAAAAAAAGTCAAAAATTTTTTGGACCTCAAAATGTCATAAAAAACATCATAGTATAGTATGGCGTTTTTTTTCGGCCAAAAAAAGTCAAAAATTTGTTGGACCTCAAAATGTCATAAAAAACGTCATAGTATAGTATGGGGTTTTTTCGGCCAAAAAAAGTCAAAAAATTTTTTGACCTCTAAATGTCATAAAAAACGTCATAGTATAGTATGCCGATTTTTTCGGCCAAAAAAAGTCAAAAATTTGTTGGACCTCAAAATGTCATAAAAAACGTCATAGTATAGTATGGCGTTTTTTTCGGCCAAAAAAAGTCAAAAATTTGTTGGACCTCAAAATGTCATAAAAAACGTCATAGTATAGTATGCCGTTTTTTTGGGCCAAAAAAAGTCAAAATTTTTTTGGACCTCAAAATGTCATAAAAAACGTCATAGTATAGTATGGCGTTTTTTTCGGCCAAAAAAAGTCAAAAAATTTTTTGACCTCAAAATGTCATAAAAAACATCATAGTATAGTATGGCGTCAAAAAATGCCAAAAAAAGTCAAAAAATTTGTTGGACCTCAAAATGTCATAAAAAACGTCATAGTATAGTATGGCGTTTTTTTCAGCCAAAAAAAGTCAAAATTTTTTTGGACTTCAAAATGTCATAAAAAACGTCATAGTATAGTATGGCGTTTTTTTCGGCCAAAAAAAGTCAAAATTTTTTTGGACCTCAAAATGTCATAAAAAACGTCATAGTATAGTATGGCGTTTTTTTCGGCCAAAAAAAGTCAAAAATTTTTTTGACCTCAAAATGTCATAAAAAACGTCATAGTATAGTATGGCGTTTTTTTCGGCCAAAAAAAGTCAAAAATTTTTTGGACCTCAAATGTCATAATAAACGTCATTGTATAGTATGGCGTCAAAATCGGACAAAAAAAGTCAAAAAATTTTTTGACCTCAAAATGTCATAAAAAACGTCATAGTATAGTATGGCGTCAAAATCGGACAAAAAAAGTCAAAAAAATTTTTGACCTCTAAATGTCATAAAAAACGTCATAGTATAGTATGCCGATTTTTTCGGCCAAAAAAAGTCAAAAAATTTTTTGACCTCAAAATGTCATAAAAAATGTCATAGTATAGTATAGCGTCAAAATGTGACAAAAAAAGTCAAAAAAATTTTTGACCTCAAAATGTCATAAAAAACATCATAGTATAGTAAGGCGTCAAAAAATGCCAAAAAAAAGTCAAAAAATTTTTTGACCTCAAAATGTCATAAAAAACGTCATAGTATAGTATGGCGTCAAAATCGGCCAAAAAAAGTCAAAAATATTTTTGACCTCTAAATGTCATAAAAAACGTCATACTATAGTATGCCGATTTTTTCGGCCAAAAAAAGTCAAACATTTTTTTGACCTCAAAATGTCATAAAAAACGTCATAGTATAGTATGGCGTCAAAATGTGACAAAAAAAGTCAAAAATTTTTTTGACCTCAAAATGTCATAAAAAACATCTTAGTATAGTATGGCGTCAAAAAATGCAAAAAAAAGTCAAAATTTTTTTTGACCTCAAAATGTCATAAAAAACGTCGTAGTATAGTAAGGCGTCAAAAAATGCCAAAAAAAGTCAAAAATTTTTTTGACCTCAAAATGTCATAAAAAACGTCGTAGTATAGTAAGGCGTCAAAAAATGCCAAAAAAAGTCAAAAAATTTTTTGACCTCAAAATGTCATAAAAAACGTCATAGTGTAGTAAGACGTCAAAAAATGCCAAAAAAAGTCAAAATTTTTTTGACCTCAAAATGTCATAAAAAACATCATAGTATAGTATGGCGTTTTTTTTTCGGCCAAAAAAAGTCAAAGATTTGTTGGACCTCAAAATGTCATAAAAAACGTCATAGTATAGTATGCCGTTTTTTTGGGCCAAAAAAAGTCAAAATTTTTTTGGACCTCAAAATGTCATAAAAAACGTCATAGTATAGTATGGCGTTTTTTTCGGCCAAAAAAAGTCAAAAAATTTTTTGACCTCAAAATGTCATAAAAAACGTCATAGTATAGTATGGCGTTTTTATCGGCCAGAAAAAGTCAAAAATTTGTTGGACCTCAAAATGTCATAAAAAACGTCATAGTATAGTATGGCGTTTTTTTCGGCCAAAAAAAGTCAAAAATTTTTTTGACCTCAAAATGTCATAAAAAACGTCATAGTATAGTATGGCGTTTTTTTCGGCCAAAAAAAGTCAAAAATTTTTTGGACCTCAAATGTCATAATAAACGTCATTGTATAGTATGGCGTCAAAATCGGACAAAAAAAGTCAAAAAAATTTTTGACCTCAAAATGTCATAAAAAACGTCATAGTATAGTATGGCGTCAAAATCGGACAAAAAAAGTCAAAAAATTTTTTGACCTCTAAATGTTATAAAAAACGTCATAGTATAGTATGCCGATTTTTTCGGACAAAAAAAGTCAAAAAAATTTTTTGACCTCAAAATGTCATAAAAAATGTCATAGTATAGTATAGCGTCAAAATGTGACAAAAAAAGTCAAAAAAAATTTTGACCTCAAAATGTCATAAAAAACATCATAGTATAGTAAGGCGTCAAAAAATGCCAAAAAAAGTCAAAAAAAATTTTGACCTCAAAATGTCATAAAAAACGTCATAGTATAGTAAGGCGTCAAAATCTGACAAAAAAAAGTCAAAAAAATTTTTGACCTCAAAATGTCATAAAAAACGTCATAGTATAGTATGGCGTCAAAATCGGCCAAAAAAAGTCAAAAAAATTTTTGACCTCTAAATGTCATAAAAAACATCATAGTATAGTATGCCGATTTTTTCGGACAAAAAAAGTCAAAAAAATTTTTTGACCTCAAAATGTCATAAAAAATGTCATAGTATAGTATAGCGTCAAAATGTGACAAAAAAAGTCAAAAAAAATTTTGACCTCAAAATGTCATAAAAAACATCATAGTATAGTAAGGCGTCAAAAACTGCCAAAAAAAGTCAAAAAAAATTTTGACCTCAAAATGTCATAAAAAACGTCATAGTATAGTAAGGCGTCAAAATCTGAATAAAAAAAGTCAAAAAAATTTTTGACCTCAAAATGTCATAAAAAACGTCATAGTATAGTATGGCGTCAAAATCGGCCAAAAAAAGTCAAAAAATTTTTTGACCTCAAATTGTCATAAAAAACATCATAGTATAGTATGGCGTTTTTTTCGGCCAAAAAAAGTCAAAAATTTGTTGGACCTCAAAATGTCATAAAAAACGTCATAGTATAGTATGCCGTTTTTTTGGGCCAAAAAAAGTCAAAATTTTTTTGGACCTCAAAATGTCATAAAAAACGTCATAGTATAGTATGGCGTTTTTTTTCGGCCAAAAAAAGTCAAAAAATTTTTTGACCTCAAAATGTCATAAAAAACGTCATAGTATAGTATGGCGTTTTTATCGGCCAGAAAAAGTCAAAAATTTGTTGGACCTCAAAATGTCATAAAAAACGTCATAGTATAGTATGGCGTTTTTTTCGGCCAAAAAAAGTCAAAAATTTTTTTGACCTCAAAATGTCATAAAAAACGTCATAGTATAGTATGGCGTTTTTTTCGGCCAAAAAAAGTCAAAAATTTTTTGGACCTCAAATGTCATAATAAACGTCATTGTATAGTATGGCGTCAAAATCGGACAAAAAAAGTCAAAAAAATTTTTGACCTCAAAATGTCATAAAAAACGTCATAGTATAGTATGGCGTCAAAATCGGACAAAAAAAGTCAAAAAATTTTTTGACCTCTAAATGTTATAAAAAACGTCATAGTATAGTATGCCGATTTTTTCGGACAAAAAAAGTCAAAAAAATTTTTTGACCTCAAAATGTCATAAAAAATGTCATAGTATAGTATAGCGTCAAAATGTGACAAAAAAAGTCAAAAAAAATTTTGACCTCAAAATGTCATAAAAAACATCATAGTATAGTAAGGCGTCAAAAAATGCCAAAAAAAGTCAAAAAAAATTTTGACCTCAAAATGTCATAAAAAACGTCATAGTATAGTAAGGCGTCAAAATCTGACAAAAAAAAGTCAAAAAAATTTTTGACCTCAAAATGTCATAAAAAACGTCATAGTATAGTATGGCGTCAAAATCGGCCAAAAAAAGTCAAAAAAATTTTTGACCTCTAAATGTCATAAAAAACATCATAGTATAGTATGCCGATTTTTTCGGACAAAAAAAGTCAAAAAAATTTTTTGACCTCAAAATGTCATAAAAAATGTCATAGTATAGTATAGCGTCAAAATGTGACAAAAAAAGTCAAAAAAAATTTTGACCTCAAAATGTCATAAAAAACATCATAGTATAGTAAGGCGTCAAAAACTGCCAAAAAAAGTCAAAAAAAATTTTGACCTCAAAATGTCATAAAAAACGTCATAGTATAGTAAGGCGTCAAAATCTGAATAAAAAAAGTCAAAAAATTTTTTGACCTCAAAATGTCATAAAAAACGTCATAGTATAGTATGGCGTCAAAATCGGCCAAAAAAAGTCAAAAAATTTTTTGACCTCAAATTGTCATAAAAAACATCATAGTATAGTATGGCGTTTTTTTCGGCCAAAAAAAGTCAAAAATTTGTTGGACCTCAAAATGTCATAAAAAACGTCATAGTATAGTATGCCGTTTTTTTGGGCCAAAAAAAGTCAAAATTTTTTTGGACCTCAAAATGTCATAAAAAACGTCATAGTATAGTATGGCGTTTTTTTCGGCCAAAAAAAGTCAAAAAATTTTTTGACCTCAAAATGTCATAAAAAACGTCATAGTATAGTATGGCGTTTTTATCGGCCAGAAAAAGTCAAAAATTTGTTGGACCTCAAAATGTCATAAAAAACGTCATAGTATAGTATGGCGTTTTTTTCGGCCAAAAAAAGTCAAAAATTTTTTGGACCTCAAATGTCATAATAAACGTCATTGTATAGTATGGCGTCAAAATCGGACAAAAAAAGTCAAAAAAATTTTTGACCTCAAAATGTCATAAAAAACGTCATAGTATAGTATGGCGTCAAAATCAGACAAAAAAAGTCAAAAATTTTTTTGACCTCTAAATGTCATAAAAAACGTCATAGTATAGTATGCCGATTTTTTCGGACAAAAAAAGTCAAAAAAATTTTTTGACCTCAAAATGTCATAAAAAATGTCATAGTATAGTATAGCGTCAAAATGTGACAAAAAAAGTCAAAAAAAATTTTGACCTCAAAATGTCATAAAAAACATCATAGTATAGTAAGGCGTCAAAAAATGCCAAAAAAAGTCAAAAAAAATTTTGACCTCAAAATGTCATAAAAAACGTCATAGTATAGTATGGCGTCAAAATCGGCCAAAAAAAGTCAAAAATATTTTTGACCTCTAAATGTCATAAAAAACGTCATACTATAGTATGCCGATTTTTTCGGCCAAAAAAAGTCAAACATTTTTTTGACCTCAAAATGTCATAAAAAACGTCATAGTATAGTATGGCGTCAAAATGTGACAAAAAAAGTCAAAAAATTTTTTGACCTCTAAATGTCATAAAAAACGTCATAGTATAGTATGCCGATTTTTTCGGCCAAAAAAAGTCAAAAATTTTTTGGACCTCAAAATGTCATAAAAAACGTCATAGTATAGTATGGCGTCAAAATGTGACAAAAAAAGTCAAAAAATTTTTTGACCTCAAAATGTCATAAAAAACATCTTAGTATAGTATGGCGTCAAAAAATGCAAAAAAAAGTCAAAATTTTTTTTGACCTCAAAATGTCATAAAAAACGTCGTAGTATAGTAAGGCGTCAAAAAATGCCAAAAAAAGTCAAAAATTTTTTTGACCTCAAAATGTCATAAAAAACGTCGTAGTATAGTAAGGCGTCAAAAAATGCCAAAAAAAAGTCAAAAAATTTTTTGACCTCAAAATGTCATAAAAAACATCATAGTATAGTATGGCGTTTTTTTTTCGGCCAAAAAAAGTCAAAAATTTGTTGGACCTCAAAATGTCATAAAAAACGTCATAGTATAGTATGGGGTTTTTTCGGCCAAAAAAAGTCAAAAAAATTTTTGACCTCTAAATGTCATAAAAAACGTCATAGTATAGTATGGCGATTTTTTCGGCCAAAAAAAGTCAAAAATTTGTTGGACCTCAAAATGTCATAAAAAACGTCATAGTATAGTATGGCGTTTTTTTCGGCCAAAAAAAGTCAAAAATTTGTTGGACCTCAAAATGTCATAAAAAACGTCATAGTATAGTATGCCGTTTTTTTGGGCCAAAAAAAGTCAAAATTTTTTTGGACCTCAAAATGTCATAAAAAACGTCATAGTATAGTATGGCGTTTTTTTCGGCCAAAAAAAGTCAAAAAATTTTTTGACCTCAAAATGTCATAAAAAACGTCATAGTATAGTATGGCGTTTTTATCGGCCAGAAAAAGTCAAAAATTTGTTGGACCTCAAAATGTCATAAAAAACGTCATAGTATAGTATGGCGTCAAAATCGGCCAAAAAAAGTCAAAAAATTTTTTGACCTCTAAATGTCATAAAAAACGTCATAGTATAGTATGCCGATTTTTTCGGACAAAAAAAGTCAAAAAAATTTTTTGACCTCAAAATGTCATAAAAAATGTCATAGTATAGTATAGCGTCAAAATGTGACAAAAAAAGTCAAAAAAAATTTTGACCTCAAAATGTCATAAAAAACATCATAGTATAGTAAGGCGTCAAAAACTGCCAAAAAAAGTCAAAAAAAATTTTGACCTCAAAATGTCATAAAAAACGTCATAGTATAGTAAGGCGTCAAAATCTGACAAAAAAAAGTCAAAAAATTTTTTGACCTCAAAATGTCATAAAAAACGTCATAGTATAGTATGGCGTCAAAATCGGCCAAAAAAAGTCAAAAAATTTTTTGACCTCAAAATGTCATAAAAAACATCATAGTATAGTATGGCGTTTTTTTCGGCCAAAAAAAGTCAAAAATTTGTTGGACCTCAAAATGCCATAAAAAACGTCATAGTATAGTATTGCGTCAAAATCGGCCAAAAAAAGTCAAAAATTTTTTTGACCTCAAAATGTCATAAAAAACGTTATAGTATAGTATGGCGTCAAAATCGGCCAAAAAAAGTCAAAATTTTTTTGACCTCAAAATGTCATAAAAACGTCATAGTATAGTATGGCGTCAAAATCGGACAAAAAAAGTCAAAATTTTTTTTGACCTCAAAATGTTATAAAAAACGTCATAGTATAGTAAGGCGTCAAAATCGGACAAAAAAAGTCAAAAATATTTTTGACCTCAAAATGTCATAAAAAACGTCATAGTATAGTATGGCGTTTTTTTCGGCCAAAAAAAGTCAAACATTTTTTTGACCTCAAAATGTCATAAAAAACGTCATAGTATAGTATGGCGTTTTTTTTCGGCCAAAAAAAGTCAAACATTTTTTTGACCTCAAAATGTCTTAAAAAACGTTATAGTATAGTATGGCGTTTTTTTTCGGCCAAAAAAAGTCAAAATTTTTTTTGACCTCAAAATGACATAAAAAACGTCATAGTGTAGTATGGCGTCAAAATCGGACAAAAAAAGTCAAAAAAATTTTTGACCTCAAAATGTCATAAAAACGTCATAGTATAGTATCGCGTCAAAATCGGCCAAAAAAAGTCAAAAATTTTTTTGACCTCAAAATGTCATAAAAAACGTCATAGTATAGTATGGCGTTTTTTTTCGGCCAAAAAAAGTCAAAATTTTTTTGGACCTCAAAATGACATAAAAAACGTCATAGTATAGTATGGCGTCAAAATCGGACAAAAAAAGTCAAAAAAAATTTTGACCTCAAAATGTCATAAAAACGTCATAGTATAGTATGGCGTCAAAATCGGACAAAAAAAGTCAAAATTTTTTTTGACCTCAAAATGTTATAAAAAACGTCATAGTATAGTAAGGCGTCAAAATCGGACAAAAAAAGTCAAAAATATTTTTGACCTCAAAATGTCATAAAAAACGTCATAGTATAGTATGGCGTTTTTTTCGGCCAAAAAAAGTCAAACATTTTTTTGACCTCAAAATGTCATAAAAAACGTCATAGTATAGTATGGCGTTTTTTTTGGCCAAAAAAAGTCAAACATTTTTTTGACCTCAAAATGTCTTAAAAAACGTTATAGTATAGTATGGCGTTTTTTTCGGCCAAAAAAAGTCAAAATTTTTTTTGACCTCAAAATGACATAAAAAACGTCATAGTGTAGTATGGCGTCAAAATCGGACAAAAAAAGTCAAAAAAATTTTTGACCTCAAAATGTCATAAAAACGTCATAGTATAGTATGGTGTCAAAATCGGACAAAAAAAGTCAAAAAAATTTTTGACCTCAAAATGTCATAAAAAACATCATAGTATAGTAAGGCGTCAAAATCTGACAAAAAAAAGTCAAAAATTTTTTTGGACCTCAAAATGTCATAAAAAACGTCATAGTATAGTATGGCGTCAAAATCGGCCAAAAAAAGTCAAAAAATTTTTTGACCTCAAAATGTCATAAAAAACGTCATTTGGGGGTAAGGCGTCAAAATATGTCAAAAAAAGCCATATTTTAGTAAGACCTCAAAATGTCATAAGAATGGTCATACAGGGGTAAGGTGTCAAAATATGCCAAAAAAGTTATACTTTAGTATGGCCTCAAAATGTCATAAAAACATCATAGTATAGTAAGGCTTCAAAATCGGCCAAAACAAGTCATACTTTAGTACTTCCACAAAATGTCATAAAAACCATCATAGTATAGTAAGGCTTCAAAGTTATACGGCTTCAAAATATACCAAAAAATGTCATAGTATAGTGTGGTGGAAAAATACTTTAAAGTGTAAGTTGTGCTCGGAGGCACCAGAGACATAACAGGTGTCTTCACAAAGTACAGTAAACAAAGTACATTAGGCCACTACAGGTCATTTTGTATGTACTCCACCCAGAATTGAATAGTTGATAAGAATATACGAATGCTTGATTAAAAAGTATATGGTTATATGATAAATTGACATTACAATTCCCCCTTTGGCCATAAAATGGCCACACCAGAGTATATACAGATTTATCATATCATCAGTGACTACATTCCTTTGGGTTTAAGTGGACACATCATTAGCTGATAAATGTTAAAATATGCATTTCGCTGTTTTTTGTAGGACACAGCCATCCTTAGGTTGATAGCAAGCTGCGGAAAGATACAAAAACTCAAAACCTCAACATCAGCATTAACATCATCATCATCATAAAGAGGAGGAATCCAATTAGTAAAGAAATCAGTTGGGTTTTCAACATCTGACAGAGGATGAGTCTCAGCCAGAGAGGTCATCTGGTGTGTGACTGACCTATCAATAGACCTTACATTGTTGCTCTTGTTGGTGACACAGAGCTTTACTCTGTAGTCACTTGGAGCTTGGCACGGTGGAGGAGGGCGCGTCATAGTCATGGTATAGTAAGGCTTCAAAATCGGCCAAAAAAAGTCATACTTTAGAACGGTCTCAAAATATGCCAAAAAACGTCATAGTATAGTAAGGCTTCAAAATCGGCCGAAAAAACTTACTTATATACTTCATTTACTTATATAAATACTTTAGAATGGCGTCAAAATGGTAAGTACTTAAGTAGATTGAGTATATGGGAGAAGCACTGTATTTTGGCGAAGGGTCAACTTCGTGGTGTCGCCCCGCCCACACTGTGTAATTTTGATCAAAGCTTTTGATAACTTTTACTCATCAATGTCTTCTGAACCATGACAAAACTTTTCAAATGTATCAGATTCTGTCCTCTCCTCTCTCCTGCTCTTCTCCCCAGGGAAGCACAGCAGAATACAGCAACAGAAAAGACATGGGCCCCTCCCAGCAGGGGGCACTATAAGTGTATCATCAAATGAGCATATAAATCAGTTGAGAGTTTGAAGGTCATCCTGACTGTAAAGTTTGTTCAACATTGGATGAAGTATGTGGGAGATACAGGCACAAATACATCCATTTCCTGTGTGTTGGCGAAGGGTCAATTTCGTGGCGATGCCACGGCCACACCATGTAACTTTGACGAAAGCTTTTGATAACTTTTACTCATCAATGTCTTCTGAACCATGATTTCATTTCAAATGTATCAGATTATGTTCCTAAGAGGACTTCATTAAAATACAATGTGTGGAATGTGGAAAACAGGACTAAAAATTATGCATACAGCCAGTAGGTGGCGCTATGACTGTATCATCATATTAGCATATCAATCTGTTCAGAATCACATGGTCATCATGCCTGATTTTTTTCAGTGGGAGTATGTATGTGGGAGATACAGCCACAATTATATCCATTTCCTGTGTATAGGTGAAGGATCAAGTTTGTGGCGGCGCCACGGGTAGACTGTGTAACCCACACTAAAACTTTTGATAACCTTTTGTCCTTAATGCCTTAAGATTTAACAGACAAAATTTCAGCCCGATCGGACCAATCCCATAGGACAAGTTTGTTAAAGTATGGCCAGTCCATATTTTTCCAAAGTGGAGGACTTCCTGTTCAGATCTATCTGTGCACTAAATTTTATGTCTGTAGGCCTCATGGGGGCTGAGTTCACATTCCAGGGGGCGTTGCTGAGCTGAGTGACCACACCCAATTACGCTGCCTTGTGGCAAGACAAGGCAGAATATTAGCCAGAATGGATGATAAGTGGGAAAAACCCAAAATCCTAATTTTCACAAATCAGAGGGTGAGTTTGCGGTGGTGCTCCACCCACATCATGTAACATAGAGAAAAACTTTTGATAACTTTTGGACAATATTGTCTTAAGAGCAACATGACAAGATTTCAGCTCCATCCGATGATTTCCCTAGGAGGAGTTAATTAAAGAAAAAAATGAACCACTGCTATTAGGTGGCCCTGTGACGATATCATATAAGCATATCAATCTGTTCAGAATCACATGCTCATCATGCCTGATTGTTTTCATCCACATTGGATGAAGTATGTGTGAGATACAGCCACAAATACATCCATTTCCTGTGTGTTGGCGAAGGGTCATTTTCGTGGCGGTGCCATGGGCAGACCATGTAACCCACATCAAAATTTGATGACTTTTTTCCCCTAATGCCTTCTGAGCAATTTGACCAAAATTCAGCGCAATCAGACAATTCCCCTAGGAGGAGTTCGTCAAAGTACGGCGAGTGTGAACGGCAAAATGGTGCAGTACATCATGGAATTTTTCTTCAAGAGACTTTTTTTCTTGTTTCGATATGATGCATCTGTGTACCGATTTTCAAGTCCGTAGATCTTACGGTGAATATTTTCACACTCTAGGGGGTGCTGCAGAGCCGTTCAGCCACGCCTGGTCATATGGACAATGTCAAACAAGAATTTTTGTCGGGGGACAATTTTGGGTAAAGTTTGGTGACTTTTTGAGCACATTCAGGGGGTCAAATTAACCGACAAAGCGGCAGAAGAAAACTAAAAGAGGAGAAAAATAATTATCCCTTCGGTTACAATAGGGCTTCGCACAAATTTTGTGCTCGGGCCCTAATTATTCCAGTTCCCTGGAACGAGACAAAGTTCAAAGGCAATATGTTCAATAGCTGAGACATTTTTGTTTGAACCAAGGTGGTGGATTGACTTACATTTAAAACCAACAACACACCTGTTGGCCCATCTAAAAGGTCACAACATACTAAAGCACAGTAACACTTGAATAAGGAAATTCTGCCCAACTTCCAGTCCAACTTTTAGTAACTTTGTCCTCCAGCAGCTCCAAAATATGACACAATCCTTACATCTCACCCATTATATCCCTGACATTTGAGTACACTGCCATGTCTTCCCCTTCTTCCTCTTCTGTGACACAATGTTGTGTCTCCTCATCCTCCTCTATAATGACCTCCTCTTTGCTCTCCAACACTTCACCTTTCTGTCCACCATAATCTTCTCTTTCCTCTTTCACTTCTTTTTTAATTTCAGCATACTCTGTCTCTGTGGTCTCTTGCTTCTCTGCTGCCACCCGGGGACTCTTTCTTTTCAACAGTGAGAAATCAATGCTGGCGTACTCCACATCTTTTAGTCCACTGTCAGTTTCGGGGCCTGTTTTCTCTGCTGCCACAGTTCCATCTTCAGGTGCCTCTGGGTCCTGGGTCTGATCATCATATATCTGTCAGGTACAACATAAATGATATGACTCATTTGGCAGCTGCTACAACCATAAAAACTGTGTACACTATGCAAGTCGTCTCTTTGTCTGGGATAGTTACATTACTGCCAACCATTTTTTTTTCAATAACCCGGGTATAACCCGACTCGCAAGACATGTATATATGCTTTACTGTTATGTGGTCATCCATGGTAGTATTTTCAGATCAGTCTGTACTTAAAAGTGCATTGCAAAGCAGCGAAAAGGGAACTCTGACCATTAAAGAAGACATGGTGTTAAATGTGTTCTGCAAGTTGATTTTCAATTATGAAATGAGGGAAGCATAGGGTGAGATGAAGGCACAGCACTGCGAATTATGGACTAAAATAACTAAACATTCACAGATCTAAAATATCACAAAGTACTTCATAATGGTGATCAGCACTGCAACTGTCTACATTTGGCGAAATCCGACTGAAACACACATCACTGTGATTATTTAATAAAGAGAAATATGGAGTATCTAAACCCATTTAATATGAGAAACAGTTCTGAAGACAACTAATGCTTTAACTAAAATGTTTATAATGTATTATTATAATTTTTTTTGTTTGTTTTTTCTTTGTTTGAGACGAATGAATGTAAATACCAGTGGATCCTCTAGACTGGCCACCATCTCCAGAGTCTCATCCAGATTTCCAGAACTCTTCTGTTTTATTCTGGAAGAAAAAAAAAGTATTTAAATGGCAAGAAATTTCAGTGTGTAAATTTTATCTACTACAAAACCTTGAAACTGATTAATGGAATGAAAGGTGTACCTGTGGAATTTGTTTGCCAAACAGCAAATGATTGTTGAAAGAAGTACACCAATCAAAAAGGCAACAATGGTTTCCAGTCGGGTAGCAAGTTTTAATACTTTTTTGTATTGATCTGCAATCAAAAGGAACAAAAGAAAAAAATGCTCATGTCTGTGTTTTTCTAAATGATACAGGCATTAATTGCTCAGCCAACAGTTGTCTGAATACAAGAGAGGTAAAAGAGGGAATAAAAAGAATCAGTGGTTTAAAGGACCAGAAGTGTTGTAGTTCACAACACATACCATCTTGTTTAGACAAGTTTGTTCGGGTGGTGAGGTTTTCTTTTGCTTCCCCATTCTCATTGCTGCTGACACACTCAACAGAACTGTTACAGTGGTCATTTACAGTTAGGATGAAGGTGCTGTTGACTGTGTAGTTTGACACAGTGGTAATGACTGAGTACTCAGCCTGGGTCTTCAACAGCGGCCATTTGATGGTGGGTAAAGGAAACCCCTCACTGATACACACACAGGTCAGGACCTCGGACTGAACCTCACATCCAGAGTTGTTTAAGATCTTTGAAAACCCTGTAAACACACAAGCAGGATCACAACGTCACAATAGAATCCTGATACTATAAAATCTGAACATAAAACTTCCTTTTCAAAAAGATTCCAGTCTGACTTCCGTTTTTACTTTTACTTTTGCGAAAAAAACTCATAGTTTCAGTTATCTGATAAGAAAAATCTACAGCACTATTAGTTCACTATCTGAAAGCACTTAGTCACACAATGTACTTACACATCACTGTAACATTACAGATATTAAGAAGTAAATGTGACAGCAAAGTACAGAGTGTGCTACTCACAGTTCACAATCAGAAACACTGTCTCTTCTGTAGTCACGTCTCCTCTGAAGCTGACCTGACAGGTGACATTGGTGCTGTGGTGTTCAGCTGAGGAGTTAAAGGTCAAAGTTGAGCTGTGTCTCTGTGTGACAGCAGTCACATGCTCAGTCTTGAAGTCAGTGATATTTCCTGTAATGTGAGAGTCCTTCTCTCCTGCTCTGCTCCACATCCAGGTGATTTTAGGATCAGATCCAGAGCAGAGACCAGGAGCCGTGCAGGTCAGGGTGGACTGCTGTCCCGCTGTCAGAGGTGGAATCATCACTGTGGGCTTCTGACTCAGACCTAATGGAGACCAGTCCATGAATGGAATCAGGTGAACAGCCTGAAGGTCGTCAATCACTTAAATTTCACCTAAAATAATCTGATACTTCATTTTCAAATACACCAAATGTGTAAGTTTACAACAATTCAATGTACACACTTGTTGTAGCTCTTCATACCTTTAATTGAGACAGTTGTTTTTGAAGAGAATATCAATCTACGTGACTTTCCATTCAGGAGACCATTGACTCTGAATTGATATGATCCAGAGTCTGCCTCACTGAGGTCATTGATGATGATGCTGCAGTTTTTCAGACTCACATCAGGCTCTAACAGTGACACTCGTCCACTAAACTGAGACTGAACATTTTGTTCCTTCCTGTTAGTGTGGAATATTATGACTGAATCACTGCATTTTTTTCCAGGCGATTCACATTTGTACCAAACTAAATTTTGGGGTGTAAAGTCATGAGGAACAGTGAAAGAGCACGGTATCACAACACAGAGTCCAGCCTCAGCTGTTATTTCTCCATCAGTCAGAGTGATACAGTATTGATTGAACTGATTGTGACACTTTTGTCTTCCCCACTCTGATACACCTGTTGATGCAAAGAATAAGAGACAAACAGGGACAGAGGATATTTAAATTTGGACAATACACCATGATATTTCAGAAATTATGAAAAAAGGCTGCTACTACTGACATGTATGGTACATCAACTATGCCTGTTTTATACAACTGCTATTGTCAAAAACGTTTGAGCAAACAACACAATGGAATTTCAGCATTTAACATATGTCTTTATCCATAATATCTTTAATAAACACATTTGCAATTTAAATAACTATTTATCCAAGAGTTTTCAAGTAAATCAATAGATGCTGTGAATATTGCATAATGAGCTGATATATTCAGGGTGAAAAATCTAAATACCTGGAATCTGGAAGCTTGTCAGGAGAACATTTATAAGAACATCTATCATGGCAAATTATCACTAACTATTTTGTCCATATCTTTAATGATACATCAAAACAACATTATAAGAAAGGGTGAATACCTGAATCAGCGTTGCTGTTTGTCACAGAGAAAAGCAGAGTCGCCCAGATGAGAACAAACATCTTGACTGATGCTTGGGACAGTCTCTCCCTCCACAGGATAAACTTTACACTAAAGATGCAGTAAACATGCAGAAACTGAACCAAAGGAAACTCCACAGTTGACACCAGCATCTTCAAACCCAGGGTGCGACAACCACGGCATTATTTTTTGCAACATCCATTCTGTAAAAAGTCCTATATAAATTAATTTTATTACAATAATCTTTACAACTACAGCTCTGACACAATAAATATCTATAATCCCTGCAATGTTTCAGGGTCCCTGTCCAGCTGTGAGCCCCTGAATCATTCACTGAATGCACGAACTCTGATAAGCAGAGACTATTATCAAACCATCCCATCCCCAACCACTCTCTCTCTCTCTCTCTCTCTCTCTCTCTCTGTCTCCTCTCACTTTACCAGAAAAAAACAGGAAAGTAGAAAAGCATTGTAATAGTAACATAACCATTTATAGTTCAAAAAGATCTTTTAAGCATTAGTTAAATGTTGTTTTACCTCTTTCAGTCTCGTTCTGTCCACAGTAATCTCTACTGAAGGTTTCTGCTATGAACTGATGCTTCCTCTCCTCCCTTTCTCTTTTCTATTTCTGTTCCTTTTCTATTTTTGCAACAACAAAGTTTAAGGAAGTTTCATCATTAATTACTGAGCAATATTTCTCCTTTCCTGAGACTGATCCTAAATTTTTAATACAATTTCATAATATCACACTATACATGTCACATATCTAATTACAAATTTGTACATTCATCACTGAATAATGAAATGAAACTGTTTGTTTTCTTGTTGCTCCTTTATATCATCCATCCACATGGCTGTGAAGTTTCCAAAGTTAGTCTAGTTTCCAAAAAGGGAAATACTGTAAATGTGTATATTTTTAACCCTACATTTTTTTTAAACTGTAAAACCTGTATATGCACTTGAAGTCTTTCTTCAAGTGCTTCCTTATGTGACTCTTTTTAAGGTCTCAGCATTTCTTCATTTAAAATACATGCAACCTTTTAGGAGGCACTTCTGCATACAGTATATCTGTGGTATTATTATTTATATTGTGCAATACCTGTAGATAGTGTAAGCTAAGTTGCTGTGTTGTCGAGTCATTTGAACATTTCAACTTAAGTTCAAAAACATTTAACCATAACAAAATATGTTGGACACAATTATGTGTCTTGCCACTGCCTTCAGTAAACTGACCAGTGTTGAAAATGTGACTGACAAGCTGTGGCCCAATCAGAGCCTTGAACCCGCCCACTCGTTTTGTTCAAAAGTTTTATGCACTACAGGTAAAGTGAGGCTGATTTCAAAACGAATGCTACCAGTAGTTTTGAAGAATTAATTTACACAGTGCAGAAACCAAAATAACCTAAATTTAGTATTTGGTGTGACCACCCTCTGATTTTAAACAGCACCTGTTCTTCACCAGGTGAACCTGAGCACAGATTATTGGCTGGAAGGTTGTTTCAAGCATCTTGGAGAACCTGCCGTAGTTCTTCTGTCTCAGTGTCCACTGAGTCTCTTCATGTGATCTGAGACTGATTCATGATGTTGAGATCAGGGCTCTGTGGTGGTCAAACCATCTGTTTCAGGATTCCTTGTGTGACTGTTAAGAGTCTAAACATCTGAAGTTCCTAAAAGGTACTATACTGAATATATACTGTAGTGATCTTAAATGTGCATACATATCAGTTTAATCAAATAATTTAAGCTTTTGAAGTCTTACATGAACATATGACATTAACTTTAACAAGAAACAGTAATGTTGTCATGGATACAGTGGTTATTTGTTTATTATCTAGCATGAATTCTCTGCTAGGAGTTCCGGTTTGCACAGAACTGTCTGTGGTTTGTTCTGGTTTAACACTGGACATCATTTATCTGCTCTGACACTGGAGAAAAATAAAAAACCTGATGATCCTCAAGTAAGAAGCGCATTTGTGGATGTTTAGTTATGGATATCAGAGATAGTAATATCTTTGCAAAGTGTAATTCTAACTGAATCTAAAAACATAATATTTGTTTTGATAGCAATGAATTGTGAGCCAAACTAGAACTTTTTGAACACTTGCATTCACCTGTCCACACACAGTATTTTTACGTATCCTCTCTCCTTCCCTCCCTTACACTTTGAAGCTGACATTTGTCAGTTTAGAGGCTAGTCAATAACATTGTATTCCAGTGAGCCGTCTCTTTTCTGCAGTGACATGTAAGTTCTGTCCTCTTGATTTGGTTTCAGCTTTTTTCTTGCTTTACTGTAGAGAAAAAAAGAGATTAAGCCATGATGTGTTGCACTGAGACAGTCTTTAAAATATAACATATAGATGTAGTTACATACCAAAAGAAGACCACACAGACTGTGTAGAAAATGTTCACACTGAGAGATACACCAGCAACGGCCCAGAGAAGGACTCCACAGTGTTGCACTGGACCTACAATAAGAAATGGCATAATGTAGACTGTATGAATGTTTCAGTCTTATAGTTTCTTCTTTACATTTTGTGGCCACTTTATTTGTTTAAATACAATTTGTAAATTTTCTGTACTGTCAGTTAACATGTATTTCAAAAAAGGGATGTTAACAAACTTTTATGAACCCTAATTGCTCCATAATATTGGTCTTTGGAAAATGTGATTGTATGAAATGGAAAAGCAGTATTATCATGTCATCGTAATACAAAGACATGATAATATTGCCACATCTCAATGAAATTAATTACCAACCAAAAAGTAGTGATGGTTTACAACTGTGAAACAATATACAGAACTATTCCTAAGTACTTCCTGCACTAGTGTATTACCCTAATATTATGTCAGAGGATGTAGTAACAATGTTTGTTACAATACTGCCTTTGTACAGAAAGAGTGTTTGGAAGTTGGGGCATGTGTAGGAATTGTTTTAAATTAACTTTCAAAGCTTTATGTGCTTCCATTGCTGCAGGAAAGTTGCAAGTTCACCAATTTCTTATACCCTGAAAAAGGCCTGTTTCTGTTAAATTTCATTGTTTATTGTTTTGCTTTTGTAAGGGAAGTGCTGTAAAACCTTTGACCAGTAGTGTGTCAATGATCAGATGTCTGTTTGTATACGGTGTGTGTGTGTGTGTGTGTGTGTGTGTGTGTGTGTGTGTGTGTGTGTGTGTGTGTGTGTGTGTGTGTGTGTGTGTGTGTGTCTGTCTCTGTCTCTGTCTCTGTCTGTGTCTGTCTGTGTGTGTACCAACACTGGAGGGTGCTGAAGTCATGAAAATATCAAATGCCAGAGTGGCATGTGGATCCAGTGAGGCTGACAGTCGTCACACTCTATGGTCAAGGACTTTTGTGAAAAAACTCATAGTTTCAGTTATCTGATAAGAAAAATCTACAGTACTATTAGTTCACTATCTGAAAGCACTTAGTCACACAATGTACTTACACATCATTGTTACATTACAGATAGTAAGAAGTAAATGTGACAATCAAGTACAGAATGTGCTACTCACAGTTCACACTCAGAGTCACTGTCTCTTCTGTAGTCACGTCTCCTTTGAAGCTGACCTGACAGGTGACATTGGTGCTGTGGTGTTCAGCTGAGGACTTAAAGGTCAAAGTTGAGCTGTGTCTCTGTGTGACAGCAGTCACATGCTCAGTCTTGAAGTCAGTGATATTTCCTGAAATGTGAGAGTCCTCCTCTCCTGCTCCGCTCCACATCCAGGTGATTTTAGGATCAGATCCAGAGCAGAGACCAGGAGCCGTGCAGGTCAGGGTGGACTGCTGTCCCGCTGTCAGAGGTGGAATCATCACTGTGGGCTTCTGACTCAGACCTAATGGAGACCAGTCCATGAATGGAATCAGGTGAACAGCCTGAAGGTCGTCAATCACTTAAATTTCACCTAAAATAATCTGATACTTCATTTTGAAATACACCAAATATGTCAGTGTAGTTTACAACAATTCAATGTACACACTTGTTGTAGCTCTTCATACCTTTAATGGAGACAGTTGCTTTTGAAGAGAATGTAATTCCATCTGAGATTCCATTCATGAGACCATTGACTCTGAGTTGATATGATCCAGAGTCTGCCTCACTGAGGTCATTGATGATGATGCTGCAGTTTTTCAGACTCACATCAGGCTCTAACAGTGACACTCGCCCTCTAAACTTAGGCTGAACTTTTTTGTTGAACTTGTTAGTGTGGAATATTATGTCTGAATCACCACATCTTTGTTTAGTTGGTTCACATTTGTACCAAATTAAATTTTGGGGTGTAAAGTCATAATGAACAGTGAAAGAGCACGGTATCACAACACAGAGTCCAGCCTCAGCTATTATTTCTCCATCAATCAGAGTGATACAGTATGAACCGTCACAGTTTTGTCTTCCCCACACTGATACACCTGTTGATGCAAAGAATAAGAGAAAAACAGAAACAGAGGACATTTGAATTTGGACAGTACACTATGATATTTCAGAAATGATGAGGAAAGGCTGCTACTACTGACATGTATGGTACATCAACTATGCCTGTTTAATACAACTGTTATTGTCAGCAATGTTTGAGCAAACAACACAATGGAATTTCAGCATTTAACATACGTCTTCATCCATAATATGTTTCATTTGTAATTGAAATAACTATATTTCCAAGAGTTTTCAGGTAAATACCTGGAATCTGGAAGCTTGTCAGGAGAACATTTATAAGAACATCTATCATGGCAAATTATCACTATTTTGTTCATATCTTTAATGATAGCATCAAAACAAGATTATAACAAAGGGTGAATACCTGAATCAGCGTTGCTGTTTCTCACAAATAAAAGCAAAGTTGCCCAGATGAGAACAAACATCTTGACTGATGCTTGGGACAGTCTCTTCCTCCACAGGACAAACTTTACACTAAAGATGCAGTAAACATGCAGAAACTGAACCAAAGGAAACTCCACAGTTGACACCAGCATCTTAAAACCCAGGGTGCGACAACCAGCACAGTCCTCTCTCACTTTACCAGAAAAAAACAGGAATGTGGAAAAGCATTGTCATAGTAACACAACCCTTTACAGTTCAAAAAGATATTTTAAGCCTTAGTTAAATGTTGTGTTTTACCTCTCTCAGCCTCGTTCTGTCCACAGTGATCTCTACTGAAGGTTTCTACTATGAACTAACTCCTCCTCTCCTCCCTTTCTGTTGTATGTTTCTATTTCTTCTCTGTTTATGAAACACAGTTTAAGGAAGTTTCTTCAGTAATTGCTCTGTAATATTTCTCCTTTTCTGATACTGATAGACTTTTATACAATTTCATAAAATAATACTATGTCCATTGAAAATCTAATTACAAATTTGCACATTCACAAATTAACATTCAATGAATAATTAAATGAAACTGTTTTTGATTGCTTGTTTCTTTATATCACTTTCATGACTTTGAAGCAACATGAAACTTTCCAAAAAGGGAAATACTGTGAATTTGTATATTTTTTCTATGTTCTTTAATCATGTTGTCTTGTGAAACTGATAAATCAGTACATGCCATTCACTTAAATCTTTCTTCATGTGATTTCTTATGTGATTGCTTCTGAGGTTTTAATATTGAATGAGTGTGTGCATCACACATACTGGTTAAGGTTATTTAAATGTAAGCAGAAGAAAGCAGCATACTGTACAATGCAAATTATAAATCAATGAAGGAAACTTTTAAACCACTCTAGACATATCAGAAATTAGATCTTGGACATCCAATTTCATTGACATTTTTTGGACACAATTTATAAATTTCAGTGCAACAAATAATTCAGTGAAGCTGCCTGAAAGTCATCACAAAATACTATGAAAGACACATTTTGATGTGAAGTGCAATACTTTTTTGTACTACCACCACCTCCTACTTGCACATGCGTATTTATGCACATGCTAATCTCGGCTTCCTTATCTTATTTTTATTTAAATGTTTATATGTTTATATTTGCCCTTATGTTTATATTTATATTTTTTGCTTTTTTGCTTAAACTGGGACCTGAGTACTAATTTCGTACTATAACATGTAAATGTACTGGTATGACAATAAAAGTTCCTTGATCCTTGATCCTTGATGATGGAAGCTGACATTTGTCACTTTAGAGGCAGTTTACAGATTAAGCCATGATGTGTTGCACTGACAGAGTCTTTAAAACATACCATGCAGAGTAGTTACATACCAAAGGAAGACCACACAGACTGTAGAAAATGTTCACACTGAGAGACACACCAGCAACGGCCCAGAGAAGGACTCCACTGTAAGATCCACAGTGTTGCACTGGACCTACAAAAAGAAATGACAATGTAGATTGTATGAATGCTCGAGTCTTATTGTTGTTTTCTACATTTTGTTGCCATTGTATTTACTATAACCCAGTTTAGGTATTGGTTTGGATAAAGTACCATGTCATTATAATACAATGACATGATCGTTTTGCTGCAACTCAATGAAAGTCTATAAGCAAGTAGTATTTTAATTACCGACCAAAGAGTAATGACTTTTTTAAATCATTTTTTGGATTGAAAGAGCAAATGCTGATGTCCTCGCTTTTCTGAATAATATACGTGCAATTGCTTGCCCAACAGTTGTCTTAAAAGGTAAAAGAGGTCCTAAAAAGGCCATAAATCCGTGGTCTGAAATAGCAGAAGTGTTGCACTTGACAAAACGTACTTGTTCAGTTTGTTCGGGTGGTGAGGTTTTCTTTTGCTTCCCCATTCTCATAGCTGCTGACACACTCAACAGAATTGTTACAGGGGTCATTTACAGTTAGAAAGACGGTGCTGTTGACTGTGTAGTTTGAACATAGTGGTAATGACTGAGTGGCCATTTGTTGGTGGGTAGGATCACAACATCACAACAAAATGCTGAAAATATAAATTCTGAAAATAAAACTTCCTTATCAAAATAGATTATTACAGTGTTGATATTCAGGTAAGTATCTGCTCAACTGCACAGGTTTAGTCCTGGTGATGACATTTCTCTCCCTCCCTCCGTAGCACCCTTACAATTTGCAAACCTCTGGTCTAACACTTCCTCAGTTAAATAGCCCGTATAAAGTAGCCCGTTCAAAAAGTAGCTCAAATGATAACAAACAGGTGCAGATCAATTTTACCTGCTTCGTTAAAGGAAAAATAGCCCTTTTCTTGGTGCACATTCAGAGTCACTGTCTCCTCTGTAGTGTTGTTGCCGGTGAAACTGAACTTAAAGATGACCTCTGTACCATAGTGCTCAGCTGAGGACTTAAAGGTCAGTGTTGAGCTTAGCTCTGGAGTGTCTCTGATGTGAGAGCCTTTCCCTCTTGCTCCTCTCCATGTCCAGGTGATTTTAAGATCAGATCAACAGCAGAGACAAGGAGCAGTGCAGGTAGGTGTAATCTGTCATCCCTCTGTCACTGGAGGAGTGATCACTGTGGACTTTGGAGTAGCTGGGACCTGCTGCTGTTGTTTTGGGAATCACAAAATTAAATATGAAGACATAAATAAATTAATAATAATTCTATTCTCATCCATTCTGTTGCAGTGGTAGCAGAAACCTGACAGTTTGATACCTCAAAATTTCAGCACATAAAAACAAGAAGTCTGTATAACTCGATGCAGCTAAGGGTGAGTGTGAACAGATGATTCATTGTATCTACAGAGCCAAACATGTTGGTGCATATTCTACTATACCTTTAACAGTTAACACCTTCACTGTACATTAGATATTTGCTGTGGCTGTTGATACCTGTAACAGTAGTATTTGCTCTAGAAGTGGATGTGCAGCTGTCCTTCTCATCCTTAATAAAAACAACTCTGGTTTCATAGCACTCAGAACACAATAAACACACAAAACAAGCCTTATGCTAAAAGCATTTAAATTAACTTTTACACTCATCAATCTACACTGATTGACCCATAATGAGAAAGTGAAAACAGAATTTCAGAGCAATTTTTTTTAAAAAGGAAATACACAGCCATGATTAAGTAAGAGACTAAGTATAACCTTATAACCTTCTGAACCACATGCGACCTTTTTCTCTACCGCTGGATTTGGAACGCATTTGCTTCATGTGCTTCAGACCATGTGCTTGGATTGCTAAAGCAGAATCCCCTGTATAGATAGGTTTGTGCCTTTCTAAATCATATCCAGTTAATTGATTGGACATACCACACCGTGATGGACTCCAATCAAGGTGTAGAAATATCTCACAGATGATCGAGAGAGGGGAGGCACCTGAGATAAATTTCAAGAGTCAAAGCAAAATGTTTGAATACAATGTGACATTTTAGTTTTTCTTTTTAATAAATTTTCAAAAAGTTCTAAAATTCTGTTTTCACTTTGTCAATATGGGGCAATGAGGGTCATGGGGGTAAAAATTAATATAAAGGATTTTAGCACATGCTGCTGCTGCTGCTGCTAATATGAAAATGTGTAAACTGTACTCAACAGCTCAAAAACAGCTTTGAAATAAAAATGTTATTACTTACTTGTTCCTTCTTTGCACTACAAGAAGTTTCCAGGAAGTATCTATTCACACTGCAGGCCAGTACTTCCTCTCTCATTTAGACTACAACACTTAAAAGCTAAAACCTTTAAATATCACATTATATATAAGATATCAAACTGGGAATGTTTAACATTCAACAATGAAATTAAACAACATTTGTCATGTCTGTCAAGACCTTCGAAACTCTAAAAGGGTGAAACACTTTTGGGGGAAAAAAAGGAAATACCATACATATGTTTAAAAAACGTTGTCATCTTAAGAAGCCAGTTACATCGTGATAATGATTGTCAAATATAGCCATTAGCTTGAGCATTTGAGTTCATTCATGTATGCTAACAGACAACTCCTCTCACTGATTAGTGATGAGATAAAAAGAACCTCTACATTTGTTATATGTTGTTATTTTTTTATGGTTTATTGTGCAAAGTCTTGTTCACAGCTGTGTTTCTCAGAAAAGAAAAAAAAAGTTATTATTCATTGCCTAATTTGGCATCACTCTATTCTTCAATAACTTCCTTTTCACACATTCAAGGCCACAGTATAACTATTTTAACTACAAACTGTAGCTGTCCTGTTACTATGTGTTTTCTGTTCAAAATAAACAAAACAAAAACCGTTCACTCTATGAATCAGGCTCGTTCATGCAACACATTTTTCAAAAGGGGACGTAATCTCTAAGTTGTTGAAGAGGAAAAGCATTTACAGAGCTATAGAAGCAAAGTGGTCCAAACTGTTGATCGGCTCAAAAACAAACAAATGAAAAAAAAAACAGACAAGATTAAGATATATATATATCACACATAAGTGGCATTTCACTTGCAGTATATTTCAAAACTTACTGCAACTAAAATGTCACTTTACTGTCTGTTTAGTATAAAATTTGTTCTTCATGTTATCCCTCTGCTGCCAATCAGAGCTCCAAAGCACAATCTCCAAATAAAATTTGAACAAGATTAAGGAGTCTACAGTCATGCTCATGGCTCATTAGCCAAAGGCTAATGTCAGCATGCTAACAATGAAAGTGCTAACATACTGATGTTTATATGGATAATGTTTGCTATATTCACCATTTTTGGTTAGCATGTTAGCCTGCTAACATGTTAATGAGGAATAAACACAAATTACAGTAGAGGTTGAGTACCAATACAAAATACCAAACTTATTACAATTCACAACATTATTCCAGTTCCCTAGAAGGAAACAAAGTTTCAAGGCAATATGTTCAATAGTTGAGATATTTTTGTTTGAACCAAGGTGGTGGATTGACTGACATTAACACACCAATTGGCCCATCTAAAAGGTCACAACATACTAAAGCACAGTAACACTTGAATAAGGAAATTCTGCTCAACTTCCAGTCCAACTTTTAGTAACTTTGTCCTCCAGCAGCTCCAAAATATGACACAATCCTTACATCTCACCCATTATATCCCTGACATTTGAGTACACTGCCATGTCTTCCCCTTCCTCCTCTTCTGAGACACAACATTGTGTCTCCTCATCCTCTTCTATAATGGCCTCCTCTTTGCTCTCCAACACTTCACCTTTCTGTCCACCATCATCTTCTCTTTCCTCTTTCACTTCTTTTTTAATTTCAGCATATTCCGTCTCTGTGGTTTCTTGCTTTTCTGTTGCCACCCGGGGACTCTTTCTTTTCAACAGTGAGAAATCGATGCTGGCGTACTCCACATCTTTTAGCTCACTGTCAAGTTCAGGGGCTGTTTTCTCTGCTGCCACAGTTCCATCTTCAGGTGCCTCTGGGTCCTGGGTCTGATCGTCTTCTACCATTTGACCATCATATACCTGTCAGGAACAACATAAATGATATGACTCATCTGGCAGCTGCTATAACCATAAAAACTGTGAACACTATGCAAGTTGTCTCTCTGTCTGGGACAGTTACATTACTGCCAAACATTTTTTTTCAAGCCAAAAACAATGTTCTGTTCTTCCAGGGTACAACCCGTGTCCTTTCATTTTTAAATGGTTTCAAAATCAGCTTGAAGCAAGACATGAAACTTACTGTATATATATGTCTAAGATGTATATATGCTTTACTGTTATGTGGTCATCCACTGTAGTATTTTAAGGTCTGTACTTAAAAGTGCACTGCAAAGCAGCGAAAAGGGAACTCTGACCATTAAAGAAGACATGGTGTTGACTGTGGTAGAATATACAGACTTGCAAACTAGAGATACTGTTGCAGTGTTCTGCAAGTTGATTTTCAAATATGAAATGAGGGAAGCATAGAGTGAGATAAAGGCAGAGCACTGCTAATTATGGACTAAAATAAATAAATAAATAATAATAACATTCACAGATCTAAAATTCCACAAAGTACTTGATGATGGTGATCAGCGCTGCAACTGTCTACATTCGGCGAAACCTGACTGAAACTTGCAAGACACTGTGATTATTTAATAAAAAGAGGTTTGGAGTATGTCAACCCATTTAATATTAGAAACAATTCTGAAGACAACTAATGCAACTAACGAATGAATGTAAATACCAATGGATCCTCTTGATTGGTCACCATCTCCAGAGTCTCATCCAGATTTCCAGAACTCTTCTGTTTTTTTCTGGAAGAAAAAAAAAGTTTTTAAATGGCAAGAAATTTCAGTGTGTAAATTTTATCTACTACAAAACCTTGAAACTGATTAATGGAATGAAAGGTGTACCTGTAGAATTTTTTTGCCAAACAGCAAATGATTGTTGAAAGAAGTACACCAATGAAAAAGGCAATGATGGTTTCCAGCCGGGTAGCAATTTTTAATACTTTTTTGTATTGATCTGCAATCAAAAGGATCAAAAGAAAAAAATGCTCATGCCTGTGTTTTTCTAAATGATACAGGCATTAATTGCTCAGTCAACAGTTGTCTGAATACAAGAGAGGTAAAAGAGGGAATAAAAAGATCAGGAATCAGTGGCCTAAAGGACCAGAAGTGTTGTAGTTCACAACACATACCATCTTGTTCAGACAAGTTTGTTCGGGTGGTGAGGTTTTCTTTTGCTTCCCCATTCTCATTGCTGCTGACACACTCAACAGAACTGTTACGGTGGTCATTTGCAGTTAGGATGACAGTGCTGTTGACTGTGTAGTTTGACACAGTGGTAATGACTGAGTACTCAGCCTGAGTCTTCAACAGCGGCCATTTGATGGTGGGTAAAGGAAACCCCTCACTGATACACACACAGGTCAGGACCTCCGACCGAAGCTCACATCCAGAGTTGTTTGAGATCTTTAAAAACCCTGTAAACACACAAGCAGGATCACAACATCACAACAGAATCCTGATGATATAAAATCTGAACATAAAACTTCCTTTTCAAAAAGATTAGTACAGTCTACTTACAAGTCACAGTTACATCAGCTCTTACTCTCACAGTTGTGTCCAGGTGTTTTGCTGTACAGATGTACTGTCCAGAATGTTCTGCTGTCACATCAGAGATGATAAGTGTAGCTGATCCAGTGTCATTTTTCAGTTCAGTTCCATTGTGCAGTTTTGTGTTGAAGCCAAGTTTAATCCATGTAATAAGAGATGGAGGGAAACTTTCAACACTGCAGGTCAGATTCAGAACATCTCCTTTCTGAACAGTTGTGTTCCCAGTGATCACAGCTTCTCTCATATCTGTGAAGCAAATTTTAAACAAAACATTTGAAATGATAAGAAAAAGAAGTAGAAAACAGATAAAGAACTTTAAAATGACATAAAAAATTAAGCAATGTGATTTAAAATCCAAAATGTTTATGTGCTTCGATTGCTGCAGGAAAGTTGCAAGTTCACCAATTTCTTAATCCCTGAAAAAGGCCTGTTTCTGTTAAATTTCAATACTTGTTTAATGTTTTCTTTACCTAACCTTGGACAGTTTACAGCTTACCTTTGTAGCATTTAACATTATTCACTGGACTTGAACTGCTGAATCTTCACACACAGACACGCACACACACACACACACGCACACACACGCACACACACAGACACACAGACAAACACAGACAGACAGACAGACACACACACACACACAAACACACACACACACAAACACAAACACACTGCTACCACTGGAGGGTGCTGAAGTCATGAAAATAATCAAATGCCAGAGTGGTATGTGGCTCTGGTGAGGCTGACAGTCATCACACTCTATGGTCAAGGACTTTTATGAAAAGTCTTATTTACAATAAGAACTAAAATAAATACAGTAACTGTCACCACAGTAAAAGTCCTGCAGTTAAAAAAAAAAAAATTTTAAAAAATCACAAATACTGAGATGACCTAAAAAATATTTAAAGGTCAGAGTTATTCAGGGTGAATTTGAGGGCTGATTAAAGTTAGTCTCTATGCTAAACTCATGCTTTCAGTTATCTGATAAGAAAAATCAACAGTACAATTAGTTTACTATCTGAAAGCACTTAGTCACACAATGTACTTACACATCACTGTTACATCAACACTTTCCTCCAAGGTGTTGTTCAGATGTTTTGCTGTGCAGATGTACTGTCCAGAGTCTTCTGCTGTCGCATTAGAGATAGAAAGAGTGGCCATTCCACTTTCTTCCTGCAGGTAGGTTTCAGTGTCGTTCCACACATTGGTTTCTGTTCCATTTTGAATGTTTTGCTCAGAAAATTTCATCCACTTGATAAATGATGGAGGGAAACTTTCAACACTGCAGGTCAGATTCAGAGTCTCACCCTCCTTCACACTTGTATTCCCAGTGATTTTAACTTCCTTCACATCTACGACACAAAAAAACATTTAGCACAATCAATTAGTGTGTTGTAAAATTCATCACAGTTCAGAAAACCCCCAGAAATGACACGAGAGTAAATCTCTTACTAAACATTTCAGATAGTAAAAAGTAAATGTGACAGTCAAGTACAGTGTGTGCTACTCACAGGTCACACTCAGAGTCACTGTCTCTTCTGTAGTCACGTCTCCTCTGAAGCTGACCTGACAGGTGACATTGGTGCTGTGGTGTTCAGCTGAGGAGTTAAAGGTCAAAGTTGAGCTGTGTCTCTGTGTGACAGCAGTCACATTCTCAGTCTTGAAGTCAGTGATATTTTCTGTAATGTGAGAGTCCTTCTCTCCTGCTCTGCTCCACATCCAGGTGATTTTAGGATCAGATCCAGAGCAGAGACCAGGAGCAGTGCAGGTCAGGGTGGACTGCTGTCCCGCTGTCAGAGGTGGAATCATCACTGTGGGCTTCTGACTCATTCCTAATGGAGACCAGTGCATGAATGGAATCAGGTGAACAGTCTGAAGGTCGTCAATCACTTAAATTTGGCCTAAAATAAGCTGATACTTCATTTTCAAATACACCAAATATGTCAGTGCAGTTTACAACAATTCAATGTACATACTTGTTGTAGTTCTTCATACCTTTAATGGAGAGAGTTGCTCTTGTATAGAATAAAAATCTATCTGGCCTTCCATTCAGGACACCATTGACTCTGAGTTGATATGATCCAGAGTCTGCCTCCCTGAGGTCATTGATGATGATGCTGCAGTTTTTAAAACTCACATCAGGCTCCAACAGTGACACTCGTCCACTAAACTCAGGCTGAACTTTTCTGTTGGACTTGTTAGTGTGGAATATTATGTCTGAATCACCACATCTTCTTTCAGGTGGTTCACATTTGTACCAAACTAAATTTTGGGGTGTGAACCAATAAGAAGTAGTGAAAGAGCACGGTATCACAACACAGAGTCCAGCCTCAGCTGTTATTTCTCCATCAGTCAGAGTGATACAGTATGAACCGTCACAGTTTTGTCTTCCCCACACTGATACACCTGTTGATGCAAAGAATAAGAGACAAACAGGGACAGAGGATATTTGAATTTGGACAATACACCATGATATTTCAGAAATTATGAAAAAAGGCTGCTGCTACTGACGTATGGTACATCAACTATGCCTGTGTTATACAACTGCTGTTGTCAGCAACGTCTGAGCAAACAACACAATGGAATTTCAGCATTTAACATACGTCTTAATATATCGTCATAATATCTTTAATAAACAGATGTATAATTTAAATAACTATTTATCCAAGAGTTTTCAGGTAGATCAATAGATGCTGTAAATATTGCATAATGAGCTGATATATTCAGGGTGAAAAATCTAAATACTAGTAATCTGGAAGCTTGTCAGGAGAACATTTATAAGGACATTTATCATGTCAAATTATCACTATTTTGTTCATATCTTTAATGATAGCATCAAAACAAGACTATAACAAAGGGTGAATACCTGAATCAGATAAAAGCAGAGTTGCCCAGATGAGAACAAACATCTTGATTGATACTTCAGACAGTCTCTCCCTCCACAGGACAAACTTTACACTAAAGAGACAGTAAACATGCAGAAACTGAACCAAAGGAAACTCCACAGTTGACACCAGAATCTTAAAACAGGATGTTGCACTTACTGTTATTCCGTAATTGCAAGATTAATACACTTTACCCAGGGTGTGACAACCATGACAATTTTTTTTTTTTCATTTTGTGAAATCCGTTCTCAAAAAGTCCTATATAAAATAATTTTACTACAATAATCTTAACAATTACAGCTTTGACACAATAAATATCTATAATTCCTGCAATGTTTCAGGGCCGCTGCCCAGTGAAAACACCAACTGTGACAAGTACAGATTATCATCAGACCATCCCATCCTCAACCACTCTCTCTCTCTCAGGCACAGTCCATTCTTACTTTACCAGAAAAACATGGAATGTGGGAAAGCATTGTTATGGTAACATAACCCTTTACAGTTCAAAAAGATATTTTAAGCATTAGTTAAATGTTTTACCTCTTTCAGCCTCGTTCTGTCCACAGTGATCCCTACTGAAAGTTTCTGCTATGAACTAACTCCTCCTCTCCTCCCTTTCTATTTTCTATTTCTTTCCTGTTTGTGTAACAGTTTAAGGAAGTTTCCTCACTCATTGCAGAGGAACATGTCTTCTTTCCTAAGACTGATAGGCTTTCATACAATTTTATAAAATCACAATATGTACATTGAAAATCTAATTATAAATTTGCACATTCATTACTGAAAAATGAAATAAAACCTTTTTTGTTTTCTTGTTGTTTCTTTATATCATCTCCATGGCTGTGAAGTAATGCGAAACCTTCCAAAAAGGGAAGTTTTGTAAATGTGTATATTTTAAAGCCTAACCCCCTTTGTTTTTTTTTTAAATCTTGTTGTCTTGAGAAACTGATGAATCAGTACATGCGCTTTCACCGTTCCCCATGTGCTTCCTCATGGTTTTAATACTGAATGACTGTGTGTCATGTTAAGGTCATTTTTAAGTTGCTTAAATAATGCACCACACATACTATACACTGCCTGAGCCTGACCAGTGTTGAAAAATTTGACTGACAAGCTGTACCCCAATCAGAGCCTTGATACATATCAGTTTAATCAAATGATCGAAGCTTTAGATTTCTTATATGAACATATGACATTAACTTTTTCAAGAAGCAGTAATGTTGTCATGGATTCAGAGCAATTTTTTTTTGCACACAATTTTTGAATTTCAGTGTAACAAATAATTAATAATCACAAAATACTATAAAAGACACATGATGGAAGCTGACATTTGTCAGTTTAGAGACTGGCCAATAACATCGTACTCCGGTGAGCTGTCTCTTTTCTGCAGTGACATGTAAGTTCTGTCCTCTTGATTTGGTTTCAGCTTTTTTCTTGCTTTACTGTAGAGAAAAAAAGAGATTAAGCCATGATGTGTTGCACTGACAGAACATCTAAAATATAACATACAGATGTAGTAACATACCAAAGGAAGACCACACAGACTGTGTAGAAAATGTTCACACTGAGAGATACACCAGCAACGACCCAGAGAAGGACTCCACTGTCAGATCCACAGTGTTGCACTGGACCTACAATAAGAAATGACATAATGTAGACTGTATGAATGTTCAAGTCTCGTAGATTATTCTCTACATTTTGTGGCCACTGTATTTGCTATAACACAATTTGGACGTAAATTTCCTGTAAAGTCAGTGTGTATTTTAAATAATAAAAATAAATGCTCTATAAGAAATTGTGCTTTGGATAATGTAACCATATAAAATGGAAAGGCAATGTGATCAGATTATAATATAATGATCATATTTCTGAATCTCAATTTAATCAAAGTATGTATTTTAATTACTGACTGAAAAGCAGTGATGGTTTACAACTGTGAAACAACTTTTTAAATCATTTTTTGGATTGAAAGAAAAGATTCTGGTGTCTATGATTTTCTGAATAATATACACTGTTGCCCACAAAGTTGGAAACTTGGTTTTCAGACACATTCCTTTTTTTATTCCTACTTATACACATCAGTAATCACATTGGAAGAGATTAATCAATAAAGTTTTGAGAAGATATAAACTTTATCTATCAAGAATAAGTCACAATCATTTCATGAGAAATGAAAGGTAAAATATATTTTATTCCAACTTTATGGGCAACTGTGTATATGCAATTGCTTGCCCAACAGTTGTCTGAATACAAGAGGTAAAAGAGGTACTGAAAAGGCCATAAATCAGTGGTCTACAGTAGCAGAAGTGCTGCACTTGACAAAACATACCATCTTGTTTAGACAAGTTTGTTCGGGTGGTGAGGTTTTCTTTTGCTTCCCCATTCTCATTGCTGCTGACACACTCAACAGAACTGCTATGGTGGTCATTTACAGTTAGGATGAAGGTGCTGTTGACTGTGTAGTTTGACACAGTGGTAATGACTGAGTGCTCAGCCTGGGTCTTCAACAGCGGCCATTTGATGGTGGGTAAAGGAAACCCCTCACTGATACACACACAGGTCAGGACCTCGGACTGAAGCTCACATCCAGAGTTGTTTAAGATCTTTGAAAACCCTGTAAACACACAAGCAGGATCACAATGTCACAACAAAATCCTGATGATATAAAATCTGAAAATAAAACTTCCTTTTCAAAAAGATTAGTACAGTCTACTTACAAGTCACAGTTACATCAGCTCTTACTCTCACAGTCGTGTCCAGATGTTTTGCTGTACAGATGTACTGTCCAGAATGTTCTGCTGTCACATCAGAGATGATAAGTGTAGCTGATCCAGTGTCATTTTCCAGTTCAGTTTCATTGTGCAGTTTTGTGTTGAAGCCAAGTTTAGTCCATGTAATAAGAGATGGAGGGAAACTTTCAACACTGCAGGTCAGATTCAGAACATCTCCCTTCTGAACAGTTGTGTTCCCAGTGATCACAGCTTCTCTCATATCTGTGAAGAAAATTTTAAGCAAAACATCTATTAATTTAAGAAAAAGACCCAAAAACAGATAAATAACTTTCTGAAATGAAATGAACACAAATAAAGCCAAATACATAACACACATTATTTTACAAATACAATCAGTCAAAGGTTTGAAGGTTAAGAACAGCTCAATTTCTAATAATTAATTAATTAAAATTAATTAATTTAGTTAGAGTTGTGTGCCAGTGTACTCTGAAATAAAAGCACAGAAGAAATAAATTATGCAGATGTTTCCACAAATGTGTTGCTCTTGAAGGATGATCTGCTTTCACCTTCTGTGAAGTCATACAATGTACTTACACATCACTGTTACATCAACACGTTCCTCCAAGGTGTTGTTCAGATGTTTTGCTGTGCAGATGTACTGTCCAGAATCTTCTGCTGTCACATTAGAGATAGAAAGAGTGGCCATTCCACTTTCTTCCTGCAGGTAGGTTTCAGTGTCGTTCCACACATTGGTTTCTGTTCCATTTTGAATGTTTTGCTCAGAAAATTTCATCCACTTGATAAATGATGGAGGGAAACTTTCAACACTGCAGGTCAGATTCAGAGTCTCATCCTCCTTCACACTTGTATTCCCAGTGATTTTAACTTCCTTCACATCTATGACACAAAAAGATATTTAGCACAATCAATTAGTGTGTTGTAAAAGTCATCACAGTTCAGAAAACCCCCAGAAATGACATGAGAGCAAATCTCTTAGTAAACATTTCAGATAGTAAAAAGTAAATGTGACAGTCAAGTACAGTGTGTGCTACTCACAGTTCACACTCAGAGTCACTGTTTCTTCTGTAGTAATGTTTCCCCTGAAGCTGACCTGACAGGTGACATTGGTGCTGTGGTGTTCAGCTGAGGAGTTAAAGGTCAAAGTTGAGCTGTTACTCTGTGTGACAGCAGTCACATTCTCAGTCTTGAAGTCAGTGATATTTCCTGAAATGTGAGAGTCCTTCGCTCGTGCTCTGCTCCACATCCAGGTGATTTTAGGGTCAGATCCAGAGCAGAGACCAGGAGCCGTGCAGGTCAGGGTGGACTGTTGTCCCGCTGTCAGAGGTGGAATCATCACTGTGGGCTTCTGACTCAGACCTAATGGAGACCAGTGCATGAATGGAATCAGGTGAACAGTCTGAAGGTTGTCAGTCACTTAAATTTGGCCTAAAAGAATCTGATGCAGTGTATATACTTGCTGTAGCTCTTCATACCTTTAATGGAGACATTTGCTCTTGAATAGAATAAAAATCTATCTGGCCTTCCATTCAGGACACCATTGACTCTGAATTGATATGATCCAGAGTCTGCCTCCCTGAGGTCATTGATGATGATGCTGCAGTTTTTCAGACTCACATCAGGCTCCAACAGTGACACTCGTCCACTAAACTCAGGCTGAACTTTTTTGTTGAACTTGTGAGTGTGGAATATTAAGTCTGAATCATAACATATTTGTTTAGTTGGTTCACATTTGTACCAAACTAAATTTTGGGGTGTAAAACCATAAGGAACAGTGAAAGAGCACGGTATCACAACACAGAGTCCAGCCTCAGCTGTTATTTCTCCATCAGTCAGAGTGATACAGTATGAACCGTCACAGTTTTGTCTTCCCCACACTGATACACCTGTTGATGCAAAGAATAAGAGACAAACAGGGACGGAGAATATTTAAATTTGGACAGTACACTATGATATTTCATAAATGTTGAGAAAAGGCTGCTACTACTGACATGTATGGAACATCAACTATGCCTGTTTCATACAACTGCTATTGTCAACAACATGTGAGCAAACAACACAATGGAATTTCAGCATTTAACATACGTCTTTAACCATAATATCTTTAATAAACACATTAGTTATTTAAATAACTATTTATCCAAGAGTTTCCAAGTAAAAAAAAAAAGATACTGTGAATATTGCATATTCAAGGTGGAAAATCTATAAATCTAAAATACATCTATAATACACCCATCACAGCAAAGTACTGCCAAATATATTGTTCATATCTTTAATGATAGCATAAAAACAAGACTATATCAAAGGGTGAATACCTGAATCAGCGTTGCTGTTTCTCACAGAGAAAAGCAGAGTCGCCCAGATGAGAACAAACATCTTGACTGATGCTTGAGACAGTCTCTCCCTCCACAGGACAAACTTTACACTAAAGATGCAGTAAACATGCAGAAACTGAACCTTTAAACTTACAGTTATTCCGTAATTGCAAGATTAATACACTTTACACAGGGTGCGACAACCTTGACATTTTTTTTTTTACTTTGTGATATCCATTCTCAAAAGGTCCTATACAAATGAATTTTATTACATTAATCTTTACAACTACAGCTTTGACACAATAAATATCTATAATCCCTGCAGTGTTTCAGGGTTCCTGTCCAGCTATGAGCCTCTGAATCATTCACTCAATGCACCAACTGTGACAAGTAGAGACTATTATCAAACCATCCAATCCCCAGCCACTCTCTTTCTCCAGCACAGTCCACTCTCACTTTAACCAATAAATCAGTAATGTGGAAAAGCATTGTCATAGTAACACAACCCTTTATAGTTCAAAAAGATATTTAAGCATTAGTTAAATGTTGTGTTTTACCTCTTTCAGCCTCGTTCTGTCCACAGTGATCTCTACTGAAGGTTTCTGCTATGAACTAACTCCTCCTCTCCTCCCTTTCTATTTTCTATTTCTTCCCTGTTTATGAAACACAGTTTAAAGATGTTTCCTCACTAATTGCTGAGGAATGTTTCACCTTTCCTGAGACTGATAGGCAATTTTATAAAGTCACAATATACACATTGTATATCTAATTTCAAATTTGCACTTCATCACTGAAAAATTAAATGTTTTTGTTTGCTTGTTTCTTTATATCACTTTCATGGCTTTGAAGCAACATGAAACTTTTAAAAAAGGGAAATACTGTAAATTTATATATTTTTGCCATGTTAATCTTTTTATCATGAGGAACTGATAACTCAGTACATACCATGCACCTGAAATTGTTCTTCATGTGTCTAATGTCACTGTTTTTGAGGTTTTAATACTGAATGAGTGTGTGCACCACACATACTGTGCACTGCTGCAAATGTTGGTGTTACTGGTAAATCCATATATTAAAAGATAACTCTACATTACTGAAATTGAAACCATCTGCTCTCAGCATTTCTTCATTTGAAATACATGCAGCCTTTTAGGAGCCACTTCTGCATACAGTATATCTGTGGTATTGTGATTTATATTGTGCAATACCTGCAGTCATGTGTTTCACCACTGTCTTCAGTAGCCTGACCATTGTTGAATAATTTGACTGACAAGCTGTGGCTCAATCAGAGCCTTTTCCCCGCCAACTCGTTTTGTTCAAAGGTTTTATTAACTACAAGCAAAGTGAGGATGATTTCAAAACTAATGCCATAAATGCCTTTTAACAATTAATTTTCACGGTGCAGAAAACCATCCATCCATTTTCTACCGCTTAATCTGTCAGGGTCGCGGGGGAGCTGGAACCTATCCCAGCTGACTATGGGCGAGAGGAGGGGTATACCCTGGACTGGTCGCCAGTCAATCACAGGGCTGACACACAAAGACAGACAACCACACACGCACACACTCACACCTTACGGGCAATTTAGAGTAGCCAATTAACTACTCTGTGCATGTTTTTTGTGACTGTGGGAGGAAGCCAGAGTACCCGGAAAGAACCCATGCAGGCACAGGGAGAACTCCGTACAGAAGAGCCCAGACCGGGGTTCGAACCTGGAACCCTCTGGAACAGTGCTAACCACTACACCACTGTGCCGCCCTAAGTAAGTTATACATTTGTTTATTAACTAGGCTCTGTTAGCAGCTCTTGTTTGATATTTAACATTGAACAACTTTCATTTATTTACTCTATCACTGAAGAAAAATCAAAACCCTAATCATTCTCAGGTACATCTATGTGGAGTCATATGGCCATATTTTTTCCAAGTGCTTTTGTGGATGTTTAGTAATGGATATCAGGGACAATGATATCCTTGCAAAGTGTAACTCTCACTGAATCTAGAAATATAATATCTCTGTGTTTAGATTTGATTAAATTGTGAGTCAAATCACAACTTTCTGTTGTTTTGAGACCAACATTGTTTTCAACAATAATCGGCTGTTTCCATTTTATGTTGTTTTTACTTTATTTATGTTTGCATGGAACTGAAGACAGATGAATTTGCTTGAGGGGTGAAAGAGTTGTTTAAAACAAAAGAGCAAGCAAAGTACATCATTGCAGACATCCTATCGTCATTAACATTGCTAATTTGCAGAGAGAGAGAGAGAGAGACTGCTGAACCCTCATCTGAATTACTGTGTCAATCATATGTGTAGAAAAAAACTCTTCATAATAATAATGATCACCACAAAGTATAGTACATACAGCTTTGCTTTACAACACACTGGCAAAAGATTAGGATAGACTTGATATTTCTACTTTTTTTTTTTTGTTTTTAAATGAGGCGTTTAAAAGACAGTAACTTTTTACTGAATTTGCATACAGGCAATTTAGCAATGCTAGCCAGCCATACTGTATCTAACCCCCCCCAACATCAAGTCAGTAGAACAGTGTCTTAATAAGAGCTTAAAATTAATCAAATAGCCAGTTGACACTGGTGTCAACTTGTACAAGTGTTTGTATACATAAGTAGAAAACTGCATTTTTAATCAGGTTTGACTTGGAGTGTGTAAAAAAAAAAAACGCTCAAAAACTCCAGCACCTAGCTTTTCATGTTGCATATCAATACATTTTGTTGACCTACTCAGATTGACCGACCTTTTTAATTCTGACATTTTCAGTCATATTTGTCACAGTGTTGACTGTCTGCACTCTCCGTGTTTATTTCAAAGATGAATTCTGTGCTGAATAAAAAAAAAGTGATTCTTTCCAAAGATGTGCCAATAAAGAGAAAAAAAAGGTTTAAGAATGGAAACATGCAACAAGTCACCAGTTACAAATAGTGACGGCGGTGTCTTCACTCAGCTGCAGGTTAAAAAAAAAATATTACAAAGCATATAACATTATCATATACAGTGTAACATTGATGAGCAATATTGTAAGAGACATCTGAGCTCGTTCCCTTCTAATTTACACACTCAGACCGACGCGACACTGCATTATGGGTGTGGTTTAACGTCAGAAAAAAGTATCCTATATACAGGTATCCTTATCACCAGAGAGATCCTTTGGGGTTCATGTGAACAGCTTAAATTTGAGTACTCTTTATGATGTCATTTTGTTGTTTTCATGTTGCCTTTTCTGCCCGTGAACAGTTTATCTCCATATGGAGTTACCACAATCAGAGGCCTTTGCTGTACTTTGAAATCACACTGATTGTTAACCCACTTAGAAACAGCTCACAGACACATGCTGCCGCCTTGATGAACTTAATCTATAATTTTAAATGAGGCAGCCACTGTTCAATTTTGATTCATAACACAAATTTATAAAGCGTTGGTCATGGTATATGCATCAAAAGCAATTTCATTCAGAGTTGACTGCACATCTCCCGACAGATTTTTACTTTCCACTTGAGTCTTGTGTCAACATCACTACATGCAGTGTGACGATGTTGTGGAGGGAAAATCAGTGGACAAGATGCATATTTGATGTTCAGCACAATCAAGTAAATGATTTTTTTTTAAAAAGTGGGCAAAAAGTGGAAGAAGCACAGCAACAGCTTCCTCCCTGGGTTTAGACTCTTTATGTTTATTAAAGGTAGACTCCACTGACCTGCTGACACAGAGGTCAGATATCAGTCATGGGCAATACTGGTCATCCTCTGCGCCTCTGGTCCTGGAGTCGCTTTATAAAGTCTGAGAAAATAAACCCTGGCGATGTCATTATGGTTATCTAGATCTGAGCTTGGAGACCACAAATTTATAACAGACAGCAGAGTTAAAAACTAGGTGCATGGAGTTTGAAAACATAGAAGTTTACCTAGCAGGGAGGGTTTAATGAAAAGATACTATTGGCTGCAATATGGGTAAATGTGGGATCCAGCGTTGTTGGAGTTTATCCCCATACAAGAGACTAAGAGCAAGGTCTTCTGGGCTAAAAATTAAAAATCTGTCTCCTGTGAGTCATCCAACTTAATGGAAGTGCAATAATAAATTGCTTGGGTACACCTTTAATGATTAGTAGAAAACATAGATTAACAGAGCAGGACTTATACTTTAAATCAACTGCAGTCACAGTGAATAACAAGGTTACTCCCTGCATGTAAACACACTCTCATTTGACTACAGTGCACACTAGTTAGAAGCTGGGTAGTGTTTTCTAAGCTCATATAAAGACACTGTTCAGTCAGAGTGGTTGAATGATGTGTGGCAAGACTGTTTCAAATTTGCCACACTGACATTTCATTATAGTGGCAAAAGACTTGTGCGGGGTATTTACTGTGCACGGTATTTACTGTGCATACTAGTGTCCCTTTCCCTCTCAGTACACATTTGATTAATATATTATTGACACCATCTTTATCAAGTTAGACTATTAGTGAGCTTTGATATTACATCATGGGTCGATCAAATGTCTTTGAATTGCCCACACAGCTGACAGGTCAGCATCACTTTTTGGCATTCAAACATCTGATGCAACCCCGCGAGAAAAAAAAAATCATCAGCTTCTCAGGTGAAGCGATGCTCGAATTTCCCAAAGACCCCAGAGATCAGTGTCCTGTGATCCTTCAGCACAAAATGAACAAACACACGCATACACGCACATATTGTCTAAGAGAGATAACACTGTGGCCGCTCACGTGCAAGTATAATGTGCTTTAGGTCTGTTTTTTTTTTTCTCTCCAGATCAATCACAGAGCTAGGCCCCGTGCCTTAAGGAAAAGAAGGAGACAGACATTTTGCGTTGGCCACGCTGCAGGAAATTCCCAAAAAAATCTCAACACATCCTAAAGTTGGATGCTGGATAGAAACTGTGACGTTTTTCAGAACCGGACTGTGTAGCACTTCAATTTTCAAAATCTCTTTAATTATTATCAAAAGTGATGGTAACTTTTTTTTTTCATTTATTATGAGAGGCTACTGAGTCACAGCACACATTAAATACAATTATGTGGAAACAAGATTCTGAGATGCGTTTCCATCTCCCGCCTCAGTCGGTTATCTTCCTAGGATGTAATTAACCAAAAGGAAAGAGAGGAGAGGGTTCGCTCTCAGTAGACACGCATAAAGATAATAGAACAAAAAGCACGGTTACTCCTTGCCCCGATGCTTCGGCTGGCAGCAGACACAGTGACAGTTATAAGAGACAGATGTAGAGCAAATAGTGAGATGGATGCAAGCACTCCGATGTCTGTCATTTGACAATAACATCAACAATCACAATGAAGAACATGGAGAAAGCAACGAAAACATGGTCGCTTGTTAACACTGCATGTTTTAGAGCCCATGTATTACAACCGAGGCTAGAAAATTAAATAACTTCTTTTACATTGTCCACTGGATCATGCACTGATCCAGAAAGTACCAGGTTTGCCAGATGGTGGCGTATGAAGGGGAATCCCATGGAGGAGGGGCAGCATGAGGGGAAGTACTGGAATCAAGTGGTACGTTATATGAGACAAATCTGAAGAAATGAGAAATAAGAAGTCATCATGTGCAGAGAGAAATCCATCAGAGGAGGGGGCAGGGGATTATTATACAGTTTATGGGACAGAAGATGTGTGTAATACGGGGTTGCCACTGCGTCTCGCATAGCCGAGGGATCAGGGAAGGATCGCGATTCATTTGGCTTTGATTTCCGTGTAGTTGCTGCCGTCATCCCCCCTCCCTGAGGCCCCCTCCCTGGACCTGCCCCCGATAAACTCCAGAGCAGCGTAATTCAGCTCTTGCCTCTCCAGTCCTGCCATAGAGCCCACAGGTTGATAATCCCCGTCTTCTCCCTGCAGACAGAAGGACCGATCAGCGGCACAAACCACTCGCAAGGTGCCAGTGACACCTCGGATGACAGAAGAGTGTGACAGACACCATAAAGAAAAGATGTTAGTGGTTACTGGTCGACATACTGACAAGGAGACTGAGATGTTTCCTGTTAGTTTGGCAGTTGGTGTTAGCAATGAGGCAGCCGTGCAGAAGGCAGTTTTGGAAACAAATGGCAGTGTACAGAACACTGAAGCTGATATGCGAGGAGATGCATCTGTCACTGAGGCTTGTGCTTTTAATGGGGATTTGTTTAGGAACCTTACCGTAGTCTCCTCTAGAATGGAGTTAAACTTTGAGCCCAACAGCTCTGTCTTAAGCTGTGCAAGAGTTAGGGGAGAGAAAAACAGACAGAAAAACGCAGAGAAGCATGAAAGCAAGAGAAAACAGTGTTTGGAAAGGTCATGTTGGAGCTACTAGACTGCTTGTGGGAGAGATTCCTTCCATAACCTCATTTTCAGAGGTCAAAATGGGGTCTCATCATTTTTTTATGACTTGTTTTATTACACAAAAATACAACCCCAAACAGTCTGAGAATGGTCATCCAACCCATCCTCCATTATAATCATGATCATTGACATCAGCATGTCTCACCACTTTCTTCCTCAGATTTTGTTTGTCCTTCTTGACTGCGCTGTAGTACAAAGCTGGGTTCTCCAGGACCACGTCCTGCCTAGGGTTGCCATTCTCTCTGGGGGACGGAGTCACATAATCAGACTCGGTCTCGACTGCCACTAACGCAGGGCGACACGCCAAGCCTGGGCATCCATTTTAAAACAACAAGCTCTGTCGGGTTATGCTGGAGGCCAACTGTGGCTGTGAGTGACGTGGTTATTTCATGGGTTTAGTCGCTGAGCTCACACCCACTTCAGGGGTGATTTGCCAGAGAAAGCTTGCAAATTTGGGGGTCCAAATATGCCTCGAGGCTAAAATAAAGCACCTTGGTTAAGAGGGCTACCTGGGTTGTATTTAGCATAGCGGGTCAAGGATACAGAAGCGGTGTCAGAGCAGGGAATTGTGCCTGCAAAATATAAGGTTAGTCCAGCTCGCTAACCCCACTCCACAAGGCAGCCAGTGTGGATCTCCGAGGATTTCAACAGGGACTTGTCGTTGCAAATGAACTGAAATTGCTCTGGAGAAATGATTCTAACGTCCACATCAGTCCCACATTCACTCATATACAATGTGCATCAATGTGTTTTAGAATGGATGACTAGGCTTAAGTGTTTCCTTGGATTTCAGAAAATGCTTAGTGAGGAAAGTGACTACTTCTGCCTCGCACTGGCCTAGTTTTAGTTGACATTTATACTCACTTCTTGTTGTTGTGGCCAACGTATCTCACTGCTGCAATGATGAAGGCTATGACCGCCACTCCTCCAATGGTGCCCACTATAACTGCCATCATGTACTTTTCTGAAAATAACGGTGATCACAACATTTAAACGCCATCTATAACCATTGTTAACTTAATTATATTGTGGTTGTATATTGAAAATAAGCTGTTTGCACAACCAATAAGGAGACAACAGGAGGAAAAAGATGGGGACAAGGAAAAAAGAATCCCCTCTTTCAGTGTTCTCTAAAAAGGCAAACCCTAATTTTTCACTTCCACCATGTATATTTCTGAAAATGAAAGAATAGGTGAAGGATAAGGCTGATGTTCATCCACATGGACATGATCCCATTAATCTCATGAAAAGAGAAAACAAAAAACTGTCTTACACCAATCCCAGATCAATCGCACAAGAGAAACCAGTTCGCACAAGGTAATGTGAGCAGCTAACAAGGACGCTATGGAGTTAATCAGGAAGAAGCCTAAATGGTCACAATATTAATTTACACTCCTGAATCGTATCTCGGTCCTCTCTGAAATGTCTGTCATGCATGAGATTTATTTACTCAAGTTGGATCAGAAAGAAGAGCTGCTCAGGGAATTCAGAGATGTACAAAATTAACTTTGTCTACATTGTTTTCTGAAGCGAAAATAAAAACTGCTGCCACCTTGACTTTTTGCCAGTAAAAGTCAATATGTGTGTTTACTGTGAAAATCCTGTGAGTCCATCTCTCATACTCATATTCCTTCCATACCCTGTCTGTACCAATAGTCCATCTGTTCCTACATAGGATGCAAATCTTTAAATATATAGTTTCTTTTTTTTTTTTAAATAGCTTCCTGAAATGACTGTGCACTGTAGTTTTTGGAAGATGTTACTCAAATGGGGAAACTGTGCATTTACTGGGAACTACTTTCTGCTGTCGATCAATACTGGCTTAATTTACTGTAAATGAACAGCATATAGAAGTTGCACTGTCACGCATGAAGCACTGACAAGTTTTGGACAACAGGTGTACGGCACAGAGGAATACATAGATTTGGTGTTTCCTGTCAATAAGAAAATGTAGAATATCATCAGAAGTGCCTGTTAAATTTAACTATAACGTGAAATCATTTTAAATATGACAAGGAAGAGGCTGAAGGAAATTCTGATATGATTTTATCAAACATAACTACAGGAACTGAAAGCAACAGGAATCTGCTTTGGTGTACAGAGGGTTTCTACTCACTCTCCTGCTGTAGCTCCAGAAGTACACTCTCTCTTCCGTACATGTTGGAGATGCTGCAGTGGACGTTAACGGCAGGGCCACCGTTGTCGACCCGCTCTCCTTTCTCCCGCAGCTTGATCATGCCTGTGGAGGTGTATCCGTCTGTGTGTGTGTAGAAGTTGTACCGGCCGTCTGTTTCGTTGATGGTGACGTTCAGGTCGGGCAGGTAGAACTCAATGGTGGGCTCAGGGTTTCCTGTGGCCATGCAGACACACTGGACACCCTCCCTCACCACTGTGCACTTTGACTCCTCCAGAAGCACCGGGGCATCTATTGAAGGAGGCAGCACAATGAAGAGCTACTATAACATCAGTGAATAATGTGAAACATGGTGTTTTTACACAGTAATGCTTCATACTTTGGTCAGGACAAGAGATAATGTAGAGATAATTAGATAGTTGTCAAAGAAATAACATGCACAAATGATTGAACAAAAAAAAATACTTATTTACTGAATGTAACTAACTTGTTTCGTGAAATTCTGCAAGTGCACTGTTACATAAAATGGAGTAAAGTACTTCTAATGATCACTGCAGATGCACTTTTACACAGCTGTTGGGTGAAATACAGAACAGTGATGCACTCACACTCAACAGTGATGTTGAGGGAGCTGCTGGCTCGGCCATGCTCGTTCTCGGCCAGGCAGCGGTACTGTCCGTCTCTCTGTGGCGTGATCTCAAAGATCTCCAGCACTGACAGCTCATTAGCAGTGATGGTGCCCACCAGCTCCCCGTCTTTCAGCCAGGTGAGGGTTGGGGCCGGACTGCCCTGGGTGCTGCAGTGCAGGGCCAGCGAGGTGCCCTCTAGTACTGTCATAGAGTTGTTCACGATGGGCTCGCGTGGAGGGTCTGTAACAAAAAGTGAAGAAATTCAGGGTGTTTTCTTATTCAGACTTGAAAAAATACACAATGTAATCTTAATGAATAGGGACTCGGCTTGTGTCTCAGAAACTTACACTTGACAGCCAGGTAGAGTGAAGTGTTCATCATGCCGTAGCCGTTGTCCCCAATGCAGGTGTACATTCCCTCCTGTGCAGGCGTCACATCGTCCAGGGGGAGAGATATGTTGGACGCCGTGTCCCACACCAGCTCTTGGTCTCCAAACATCCAGGAGATCCTGGGAGGAGGGTTGCTGTCCACCTCGCAGTGCAGCATCACAGAGCTGCCCTCCATCACCTCTGAGGACACATTCACCCACACCGAGCGTGGAGCATCTGGCAGGGCAAGTAATATAGAACACGTTATTTCCAAATACTCAGGCTTCCGGGCACCACCAAACAACTGCCTCACAAAAATGTGTACAACATTTCACATTTCTGTGTGTATATTATTTTAATCTCAGCTGATCGGTCCGCCACTTTAGCTCAAATCACCGCTGTGTGAAAATAAAGCACACCAATTTTAATAACACTTAAAGCATTTTTTGTGCTGCTTTACACAAACACTTAAGAAGATCTGTTTGAGTTTGGGCAGCCTCTGAGTCATTGCCTGGAAGCCACTCAAGAAAGACATTTGCTTGGTGAGAATTCATTTTTGCTATTGTTGGAAATCTACTATGGCATGTCAGACACAACAGTCTCTTTGAGATTATAAACAGAGGCGGAAAAGCATAATTTTTGCTCATTTGCTTTATAGTATGAGGTGCTTTTTTAACTTACACTTGATGTCTAGAGAGATGAGCCTCTCATAGACCAGTGTGGTGTTTGGGTAGTAGACCCTGCAGCCCAGGAGCTGTCCGTTGTGCATGGGTCTGGGTGTGAAGGTGAGGGTGTTGGAGAGCACTGCTGTGTTGCTCTCTTCCAGGACATCAGAAGAGAACTCCGGGTCGGGCAGGTAGTCGGTGTACATCCACTGGATTTCTGGAGTCATGTCAGGGCAGTTGTCAGGAGCATAACACGTCAGCTCAAGACTCTCATCACTGACAATCTCCTCTGGGACATCGATGTTGGGTTGATCTGGTGAACAGGAAGAGAAAGAGAGCACTGGATTTGTTTGATGCATAATAACAAGAAGAACTTTATGTTTATTTTGATGCAGAGTTGCAGCTCAAAACTGAGCAGAACACTAAATAAGCTAAATAAATAAAAATACTGTACAAATCAATAAAAACAGTCACATTAAACATTAAATACATTAACATAAAATAAACAAAGAATACACAGTAAAGCAAACAAAGGCAAGGTATTTTCTGTTACGCCCCGCAGAAAGAAGAAAACATTTCGCCCCCCGCGCCGCCGCCTCAACCATAAATAGATAATAAACACCGGTCTTTGCTCGTCTCCCACTGTAGTCACAGTGAAGCCAAGCGCTACATACGCTTCGTCATATTTCCTCGTCTTAGCTTTCGGGTGACTTTCTCATTATCTCCGTCTCAGCGGTGCGATGCCGGAGTCACATGTGCGCCCCTCTATTTGAGAAGGACTAAACGGTCAACCTTAACCGCTAAACAATTATATAAGCTGAAAGATGGACAAATTGATGCTCACTTGGCCGAATACATATTTGTCTTTGCGTTAAAGCAATACAAATTTGTAATTATTACATTACATTGTCAGCTGTGAAATTATAATATATTTCTGTTTCATTAGTTTCATTTTAATCAATATTCCACTCCAATCATTTATCCTACCAAGAACTTTGAGTTCAGCGAAGTCTGGATATGTATACATGTTGGCTCCACCGAGGTCAGCACGAAAGTAATATCTCCCTGAGTGTTCTGTGCCAATGTTGTTGATGAGCAGAGTGCAGTTCCTCTGGTGCAGGTCACCCAGCAGCTTGGTGCGGCCCTTGTAGCTCTCGTGCACAACGTCCGTGCGTGTTTTGAAGACTACGGGAGGGAAGAGTTGAGGGTAGGGCTGGCCAAAGTACCAGATACCGTGAATGCCACGGTATGGCCTGACGCCAGACGGATACATGAAGGTGCATGGGATGACCACGCAGGAGTTTGTCATGGCCGAGATGTCCCGAGGTACCCAAACGTTCCACTGGCAACTGGCATCTGAGAGATCAGACAGAAAAGTTGAATGAAATGTGATTACAGCAGTCCTCGTCAATGGTGTAAGATCACTGCATGCATGGTGATAAGTATCAGATAAGGGGGAAAAAAAATGTCTACCGTCAAACAAGAGGTACAGGAATTTATTACCGTTGATGATCAACAGCAGTGTTAAGAGCAGCTCCAAACACCACATGGTCTCTGCTCAACGCTGGACCATAGACCTCTGGAACAGATAGCATTCTGTCAGTTACAGTATATTTACCATCAAGGTAGGAAAAAAACGTGTCTTGTTAACAGCATTGGCGCTGTTAACAAGACACCATGACACAGACACACCGTCTACTGCAGATTTTATCTATGAAAACAGAACTGAAACGCATAAAGGAAAAACAAAGCTGTTTTAAACTTTACCACCTGAAATGGTTCCAGTAAGTAACTAAGAATATTTCCCATCCCACTGCGGAAAATCTAGTCCCTCAAGAGAATTCATAAACATCATGTCAGGAGATGTTTTTGTGGCAAACATTGCTGCGGAGTTTCTCCGCAAAATGAAACATTTCTTGCAATTACCAAGCAGTTCCAATTTCATATTTTCATATCTCATCACAGACGTCCCTGTATCAGTATTCACCATAGTACAGTAGTTCATTTCATGCCCCAGATGAACCAAATCTGATATTGTACTGCAGCCATGAGTCAATAACCTATTTATCTACAAAAACACCATGATACACTATTTTTCTCCAAGAAGTACAACACAACAGTCAGGAGAACAGGAAACGCATAATGTTATGCCAGCTAAATAATTCTCTCTTACTTCGTTATTATTAGTGGAGTTAGAAATGTCACCCAGTATTCCAGAACAAAACACACCTGGAACAAATGACACATTCAATGTCATGCTGTAGAGTAAACTTAGGCAACTTGTCCTTTATCACATTTTAAAACGTGCTGGGTTTGGAATGTATTGGTTAAGTATGTTTAACTTAGCTTATTGTTAAACTGTATTTTGTGCAAGTACAAAATACAGTTTGTATGGTTTAACAAGGTTTTTTTTTAATGTTCATGAATATAATCTGAGTCAGAGCAATAAAAACATTATGACTTGTAACCATAACCGTGGTTTCACCTTGAAATGCTGATGGTAAAAACAGACAGAAGCTCTGCAGGACAGCTTGTCAGCAGCTCCAAAAGAGGGTGGTCACTCACACCCAGACAGCTTGACAGCCTTCTTCTCTGTAAAATAATAATAATAATAATATTTAATTAATTAAATAAATGAAGAAGAAGAAGAAGAAGAAGAAGAAATTAGTGACATCAGCATCATCAGGCAATGACTTCACTCTGTAGCTGTAGTAAGGGACACGAACACACACAAGCTCAGCGTCAGTCAGCACCTGTTTGCTCCCCCTCAGTAGAGTCACTCATTATGGTTGTCATGCATAATTGTCCAGCCCATGAATGACTGTTACTGTTGGCGGAGCTCTGACACGAAGCCAAACTCAAGTCACTGCACATCATGTCATCATTACATTACTGATACTATCTGTTCTGTTCTAGAAATATATCAAGAGGTCATGATGGACTGAGAACGAGATTCACTGGTGAGAACTTGTAAACAAATGCAACCACATAATCTAATTTAAGCAAAATGGACATTGAGCATTTAGTCTCACTTACTTGTGAAGACCCTACAGGTCTTCACAAGATAGAATAAAGATATAGAACCAGAAAATACAATATGTACACTCGTCAGTATAATGTAATGTTACTGCTTTAGCCTTAATTTTCTCTCTATTTACATTTTTTAACACACTGACTTTTACTTATTACTTTGCTTTTCTTGTTCTCGAAGAAATCTAAATATGATAAACAAATCAAATGTATACTAATATCATAAATATACTACTGTTGCTTTGGAGTTGATGTAGAATTAATACATGCAGAAGTACAAGTAGAGGAAACGGATTTAGCCTCATGCTGCAGCAGCCGGTGTGTGCAGATGGCAGGCCTAAGAGTGGATTGCGCTTTAGAGCTTCATGATTAACACATCCCAACATCCCCCAGAGAATCCATGACCAATATTAGCCTTGTTGATGGAGAGAAGAGAAAAATTCTGTTGGTTTGAGAGTGTAAGAGGCCATGGGTTTGTCATGCTGCTCATCATGCAGTCTGACTGCTAAACTCTGTCAGATTCATAGAGATCTGAACATGTTTTGCCAGCTGATTGTACCAACTCCTGAAGTAAATACATGTAAGACAGTGTGCCAAAAGAGTTTAACTGAGGGACAGACAGCTGAACAATACAACAAATTTATAGTATAAACCATAAATTTCCATAAAGTCAAAGGGAGCTTTAGATTTGGGTAACAATTCTGTAGATTCATCAATCCAATGAACTCCATCACAATGTCATTTGAACATCTCGGATTGAAAGGGGTCACATTTTGAGACATCTTGGCGCATAATGCCACACTGTGGTCTGTGACAGTCTTAACTTTTCTCCAATGTTGTGTCAAGCTCCACCATCTGCACTGCAACAAAAGGCCAAGAGCCAGGCGAGTGTGTCCAGGCAGAGGGGCCGTGCATCAGCAACAGCAGGAGAGAATAGAGCCGAGCGGCCAGGCAGGGCCACTGACACCACCACCAACCCCAGCGACAACGGCCTCATTCATGGGGCAGACAAACGGCTGGCACAGAGCACAGAGCATACGTGTGCACACTTACACACACGCGACACGCACACAAAACACTTGCCTCATACCAGCCTCAGCACCAGGCTCCTTCTACCTCTCAGTCCTGACTTCTTCTTCTTCTTCTTCTTCTTCTTCTTCCTGTAGTTTTTGTTCTCCCTGAGTTGGTCGTCTGGCTCTGAATCCTAGACGTCAGATTCTGTGGGAGAGCATAGAGAAGGGAGATAAAGAGAGATGCTAGAAGGAGACAAGGAGAAGGGGAAGAGAGGGAGTCTGTGTGAGCTCTGGTTTACATGCGTCGTGGGCAGCTCTGAATATGCGTTCAGGCATTTCTGAAGCTGTTCTTTAGCCCACTCAGCATTCCTTTCCTTTCTGTTCCACCATTTCCCCGAGCAAGTCCTGTGTGTCTCGAAGCCTTGAACTATGAGCCTGGATCATACTTCCCTCTGAGGTCAAATCAAAACATGGGAACATTAGCTTGACTTTTTTATGCTAGTGGTCCTGATGACACAAGGGCAAAAGCTGCATGGCGAAGGCACAATGACTCAATATCACTTTGAGTAAGGCTGCGTCAGAGCAACATACGGAGAGTAGGAGGACCATAGAACTTGTGGGATGAATATGGTTATGTAAATTACAGATTTACGTTAGTTTGGTACAGATTATTATCATAGAAAGGTTCATTTGTTTAAAAGCATGAGCTTAAAGAGCGTAAATCACACAGACTCAAAAAAGTATTTGAATCTGAAGCCACATCTGGATAAATCTGAATTGCATAAATGGAAAAAGGCTTCAGGGCACAATCATTGATCTTTGAAGTCATATGGAGATCCAATAATTTCCCTGCTGAAGAATGTTTGTAGGCGGGGAGCACAAACATGGATCCACTAGAGGTCCACCTAGTTTGCATATAAAAGTAACAAAGGCAACTTGTCTATACAAGTGGAACTTTTTTTTTTTTGCCATCCTCATTGTTCCATTTAGGGTGAGTCACTGTGTCCAAAGGCCGTTAGGCCACCGGCCAAGTGATGGCATCGACCGAGCTGTGGATAACCTCAAGGGAATCCCTCCGTAAACAGTCTGGAGAAGAGCTGAAGAAGAGAATGCTGCATTGATGGTCTGGAGCCGTGTACAAACGAATACTCGGCATGCCATAACCTCCCCTACACACAAATGCAGCGTAAGGCATGCCAGCACACTTTTCAGTGTGGGGTGTGCAGCTATGTGACCTTCCTCTGCATCTCCTCTGTGCTTTTCATAAGCTCAGCCTGCTCTATTGTCCTGCTGGGACTGCGGCCGTTGTATATACAGTATGTGTGCATTACACGTGTGAGAGCAGATCCAGCAAGCATTTAGATAAGCAAAATTATATCTTGTCTGTGTTTCTGCGGCCATTTATCACAAAGACAGAAGCAAACAGGACTTTACAGAGAACTAATTAACAATGTTTTAACAGTAAAACAAGGAAACAAAAGAAGTGACAATAAAAAAAAAACATGAAAAAAATCACAAACCAAAAGACAAAGCTGAGCACAGTTTAGACCAGAAGATATGTAATATAAAAGTACATCAGTGCATACTGATCTTAATCTGATCCTTTTGCTGCAGAGCCTGTGTAGAACCTCATCTTCTATTATCTAAGGTAATCAAACCTCAACATAACCACTGATTCCACATCACGCTTCAGGGATACAGATGCTGTCTGAACAATCAGCTCTGCTAAATTAGGCCACGACACCTTTTATGAGTCATTTTACGTGATTGAAATGTGCTCGCACAAACAGCCGACTGTGCCAAGAAGAACATTTTCATTGTGAATATCGTCTGTGGCTCATGCACAAGAGCTTCGCCGTGGCTCTTGGATGGGGGGTAAAAAAAGAATGGGAACCTTGTATGCAGAACACTGCCCATTGTGCGAGGGAGAAACTGGAGGAATTTTTCCGGAACAGGCCCGCTCACAGCTTGCGCTTTGCTGTTTGCCTGTGACGCGCGTTGGTCCACCACAAGCAATGGCCCCCACTAAAATACTCAGAGGAGCAGATGGTCTTAAAACATGACTGCTCCCCCTCCTACACATGGTGTGCTGAGCTGTGATGAGTCCAGTGTACACACAGACACACACACACAGACACACACACACACACGATACAAACATAAACAAGGAGATATGCCAATATCCAGTCACACAGTCTGTCCAAGGTACTGCAGAGTGCTGGCATAAATAAAAGATTCAGGCCGGACTTTGAGGATGCTGCTCGCCTTTACAATTAATACTCTTAAGTGTATGTAAGGTGCATAAAATACACCTTACATACAAGCACTTCTCCCATGATGTATGTAGTATTTTTGTGTTTTAGGGTATTTTTTATCTACACCATCCGTTTTTTTAAATGACCAACTGCGGCCATAACACGTGTTTATCTTATTATCTTAAGTCTTTCAAAGTAACTGTGGTTTCTTGGTGTGTTATATCAGTACATCATTGGTACAAAGAGATGTGGGCAGGAAGTGGGGCCTACATCTCTTTGCACCAATGCAAAATGTATTTGTCCATTTTTCATCCTTCCACTGTAAGAATTTAGCTGACACACTGCATTTTCCTTTTTTGGCTTGAAATCAAATCAGCATGCTTTTTGTTTTTTTTACATCTACAGATAAGACCTACAGATACATATAACTTTTTTTTTTAAAAAAAGCATAAAAGGAATGTTTTACCAAGACCACATAAAGTCATATTCAGTTGGCAGATCACCAACGTAACAAGAAACCAGGAGCGCCAATAGCTTGTTTCCATCTTTTCTACCTGGCAAACCCGGTCACTCTGGCAATCCCCAGCCCAGTGGGCAGATGGTGAGCCACAGGCCTTCTCTCTCATTAGAGTGCTCTCCCTTCCGCTTTGAACAAAAGGGGGCGACAAACAGAGCTGTCACCTGTTCAGCCACACAGATAAAGTGTGGTCCCATCCCAGTGCTCCCTAAATTGAGAAAGTGAGTATAAATCTGTCATCCTTTTGTTCTTGCATCACCACTGATGGTCTGATTTTGGTGAAATTTGGAAGGATGACACAGCTTTGCACTGAAGAAATTGGCCTCATGGAAGGCATTGCCATCCTTGAAGGAAAGATGCAAGTTGGCATTTATCTATTCTAACAAAAACCAAATCAATGCATTATAATTAAAACCGAAAAAATACCCTACTAATAATAACACTTACACCGAAAGTGTAATTAGATGGGGAAACTTGCTGCACGGGTCCATTGATTCTTACAAAACATATTAATTAGCCTAAAGGGGAAGCTATAATTAAAGGTCAAAATCTGAAACTCAGATGTGTTACCACTTTTATGATTTAGCTTACCCTGAAGGGATTATGCCTTTCTGGCACAGTGATTTTGCTCATCAATTGGGCCATAACTGAGAATTAAAATTACACTCAACACTACGCTATTAGTAAAAAGTACTACTTCTATGTTTCTACTTTATATATGTAGAAATCTCTGCTTGTGGATGCAGGAAAACACTGTAGCCTCTGACAGCGTCATTAAAGAAAACATATCTGTCTCTCAATTGAATAATGCAGACCACTGTTAAATTACTTGTAAAACTGTTTTGGTTGGCTGTGTAATCGGAGGATTTTCTACCTGGCATCTGATGTCTGTTTGGATGTGGTAATACACTCTGGCAATTACAGGAACAGCTCAGTGCTAATGGCACAGGCAGTGAAATCTGTCCAGTAATAATTGGCTGGGCTTTTAGCAGCCCCCGCTAACATCGAACAGCACATGCACACACAAACACACTCACTCACTTACTCATGTGTGCATGCTTACACATCATCACAAACACGTCCACCCGTGCACACGTTCATCAAGGCGCGCACAGACACACACTAATTCATTACCTAACTCAGTCTAACTTGTGACTCATCCAACTCTCAATCTTTTCACTCACTCACTCATCACCTCATCTATGAGCACTCACGCTCACCCTGACTGTAGGTGTTTGACCTTAAAGAACAAAAATAACAAAATTAACAAGAAATCTAGATACATAGATACAGACATAATGCGTCTACTTATTGTGTAAACAACCATAGACCCTTAATAAAATCTAATACATCATAAACACCCCACTGTTGCTGCTCACTTGGAATCACAGAACATGATTAGATGTTACTGGTTATCATTACTGTTACATTAGTTCCTCCCTCTGTCCTCCCTTATCTGCACAAATCTCCAAATCAGTCATCCACTTCCTTAAAAAAAATCTCCAATTCCAAAAATCTCTGAGTGGCACAAAAAGTCAAAAACAAAGTAAGTGCACCTCACCTGTGTAGGTGATCGTGGCCAGCCTCCAAGCGTTCACCACCTCCTGTCTGAGCAGTGCCAGCAGCCTTCCCTCTGACACTCACATGCAAAGCGTCACACCAGCCTGTCGCCAGCAAGACCTCTCGCCACTCTCTGTACCAAGCCCCAACGGTGGGGAATAAACTGCCCTCCCCACTGCCGCCACCATCATCACCACCACCACCATCACCCCTCCCATATGAAAATCAGTCCTTCAGTAAAGCAGCATTGTTCGAAGGCTTCGCTCTGAGGCTAAACCATTCATAAATACACACGGGGCCACAAAGGGCCACACTGTTTCCCCTTGCCCTAACAAATATGGGTGAGGCTTTGAGCTCCAGGGTCTTTCTGTCCAACACCGCCAGTTGGTCTACACTGGATGGAATTGAGCACATTTGATCATTTTGGATTGATGGAGTGCACATCCAGATTTTTTTGTTTTGTTTTTGAGGTCAGTGTAACAGAAGCCAGGAAGTGAGTTTGGGAGGGGGTGGTGAGGATGATGAGGGGGATGAGGAACAATAAGAGGGAAAGGACATGAATTAAAGTAGTGAGGGGGCTAAAAGCCACTGTTTGTCTTTTAATCACATTTGTCACAGTTTGGAGACTAAAAACCCAAAGCAGCAGCAAATAAAACAAAACAAAAAACAAACAATGTTCTTGCATGTTTTACCCTGCAAATCTGCTGTTCAGAACATGACGTAGAGACTAATATTTATTGTATCTTTTAAAAATAATAGATTGAATAATAGTAATATCTATTTTTATTATGCACATAAAGTTTACATGTTTAGCACTGAGATTGCTGGATTGAATTACAGGCAAAAGTGTTTAAGCTTCATAAATGATTAAACATCAGATTTAAGTTACAGAACCGACTGAAAACAACAAGCTAGAAAAAGTTCAAAAGCTATAATTAGTACAGATGAGTACAAATCTACTTTACAGGACTAAACTAGACTATTTGTTTTATTTTAATAATACATTTGAACCTTCCACTAATGTTACTGGGCTTCATCATATCTTAGTACAAAGCTGGGGCTGTGTATGAGAAACATCTCCACTGCCTCTGTGATCGAAGACACTACAGGCTCCTCCTTGATGTCCTTTGACTGAACTACACAGTGAGCTGAGGTCACTCTGGAGCTGCTTTTAAACACATTGGTTTTGTTGTGCTTTTTTTTTTCCTGCAGTCTATGTAATAGTTCCACTTTGCAACTCTACATAATCAGCAAGCAACAGTAACCGAAAGCAAACCTGGGTAACTTAAGTTTTAATATTGTGATTTTTCTACAAGTAAGGTTCGCCCAAAGCCTGTTTTAAAGGTTTATTTACAACTTCACCTCATTGTTGTTTGTTTTTTTTTAAGGCGGTTGGACATCAAATTGGGAAATATGCTTGTTAAAATACAGCCATAGGCCAACTCAACCTTCGTACTACTAACATTACTAAAATCACCACACATTATTAAGCGTAAATGAGGCATTAGAAGTGTTCACACAGTTACAGGGTGCTGTGAAACCCCAAGACTTGTTAACACGCCCCCCTCCCTCCTCCTGACACAGTAGCCATTGTCTCCCGAGGCCTTCTGGGACAGAACAGCTCAGCTCGAGCCTGACACCGCACAACACTGGGAAGTCGATGTGCACAGATAATTGTCTTTTAATCACAACAATCCCCTTTTCTCTGCCCTCACTCGTTTGTCTCTGTCTCTTGTTCGACCTTTGCCTCACAGTTGTGACTCTTGTGGCTTTTAGCAAGTTCGAGCAGCCACATTGAGATTGTGAGCTATGGCTTTTGTGATGGAAGCAGGGCTGAAGCTGGGAATGATGGGTCCCATAAAGGAAGTCCAGCAGCTTAACACAGGAACTGCTTCATCTCGTTTATGAGTTTGAGAGACATGGTTTTTCAGTGATGATTTGCTTGTTAATTTTAATCAAATCCTGTTTCAGAAACAAAGCAGCTGAATTAAAAGCAGAACACACGCACAGCTGAGACTTTAGTAACTTTCTACGGACACTGGGTCGACAGTTACAATCCAGCCTTCAAATCCACAAACATACTGTATCTCATAGCTTTTGCAACATTATTGTTTTTGTTCTAAGAGTAACACACACACACGATGATGCTTTTACAATGTTGTGGTGTAGATGTGAAGGGTTGTGTGGGGAGAGAGGGTGTGTGGGTGGATGAGGGGGCGTTGGGCTTGTGCTGGACAGAGACGGGTGACAGAACAACACACTGAGAATGGATCCATTGTCCCTCTGTCCATTTTACTGGACAGAAGCAGTGGATGGCCACCGTTTGAAAGCAGATGAACAGTTGGAAAAATGCTGAAACTTTTTTTGTTCCACTCATCAGATGTTTACCTAAATCACTTTACCTTTATTTGACGTGAAGAAACAGATGAAAATAAATTACGAGTAGGGTTTAAAACCTATGTTGTGCTTTAAAAGACAATGTGTCTACTGCTCACGTAATTCAATTCTGAGGTTTTTCTAATTTTGTTGAACAAAAAGAGGAAATTTTTTTCATTTTAAAGTCTCAGGTTAAGATTCAATTAAATTAAACAGTGATTTAGCTTGGAACACTTGCACACTCACTCCGAGAGGGACTTTGGAAAGATTGAAGATTAATTTAGAGGCTAAAATATTTAACTTGTCTTTTATTTTATCAGCATGAAAATGATTTTTGTACTTCCTTGTTGCGTATAGTGAATTTCAAATTTGGCGCTATGGGCTTCATCAGAGAATATGATGGAGAAATATGTTTGTGCCTGTATGTCCAAAATATTGGGTTTAAATTTAAATCCCTCAAAATATCTCAGTTTGAGATTATTGACCCCACTCAGGACCCTGCCATGCTGCTGTCCCTGTGTCACATGGGATTTTATTTCCCAAAGGTGCAACTAATCTCAAATTTGTCCTACTTGGCTTAAGTTTCCATATTGGGCTCCAACTGTCATTGTGTGGTTTGGATTTGGAGTGTTTAATATGCAGGTCGTTTCTGAAACATTTTCTCTAGCTGTAACCTCTGACCAATCGCAATTTTTAGAAGAACTTAGTTCTGTGTTTTACCATAACGCCACGTCATAAATATTTGTGTCATCACTGAAAAACTGTGTAAGACAGATACTTCAGACTACTAAGAAAACAATGACTACTGTGTATTTGCACAAAATGACAGCTAACAAGGTCGTGATGACAAAAAAAAAAAGCTGAACATAATACTGGCAGTGAAAGTGATCATTAGTGGAGAACAATATGAAACCCATATTTAAATCTGAAAAATGCTGACTTTTCTAAGTCACCTGTCTCCAATCTTTCAGCACATACTCAGGTGAATACCTAATGCATAGTTATCAAACAGAACAGACAGCCTATTACTTATTTTCTGTATGTCATTCTTTGTGGCCAATCCAATTAATCTGGTACAACATCAAATATCTATCAAGTGTAGACTGGAATAATTAAATGTTGTGGACGAGTTAATAGATTAATTGTACATATACAATCCACTGCTGTGAGCATTTGAACAGATGGGAAAAGGAAAGACGGAGTTATGACAGAGAGTGAAGCAAAAACCCAGCAGCGTGTTCAGGATTTACATGTAAGTAAAATCTAAAAGTAATGACGAATAATTGTAGATCAGAGAGTGGCAGAGCTCTTACCTTATCATCTGATCTGAAGCCAGTGAGGAGCTCAGAGTCGCCTTCTCTGCTTCGGCATTTGCTTTCTCTGCTGCTCTCCCTCCTCTCTCTCTTACACTTTCTCTCTCTCTTACACTTTCTCTCTCTCTCTCTCTCTCTCTCTCTCTCTCTCTCTCTCACTCTCGCTGTCAGCAGATTGGGTCTTTGGCATTCAGAACCTGTGATGGAAGAGCAAATGTACCCTAGTCTACCATATTTACATTTTTTTTAATGAAAGGATGATTCTCTCACAAACAACAAAGTCCAACTGTGCAAGAAACACAATTGATCAGATGATCAGACAGGTTCAAAACAAGCAGTTTTACGTGATTATCTATTCCAAATTTATCTGGTGATAAAACTGAAAGCGCACCCAAAGTGCCCATAATGATCTCTCATTGTATGCGAGCACATGTAAAATGAGAGAATAGCATGTGCACATGCACTGCAACGTTAGGTACAGTAGTAGATCTTAAGCAATTAATATATGAAGTAAAATTTATGGATGCAGGTTATTCTGAGCTACAAGTAGTTTATTTATATTATTTCATATTAGTATGTTCAAAGTTATTTATTTTGTGTACATTTATTGCACTAAATAAACAACATTGCTATCAATACTGTACAGTTTATTACTGAAAAGAACCAGGGCTTTAAATTTCAGTCTAAACACATTTTCTAAATTTTTCAGGTCATAGTGACACAAGCAGGTGATAACACATTTGTGAATGAACCCCTGCGGTGAGAAAAGTAAAGTATGAAGCTGATGGTACTCTGGGAAAAGTACAATCCAGTATTTTTGGAATTTGGCCCTTACCAGTGACTATAAATAAGGGGTTTGGTCTCAGTTGTGATCCTACTTCTATGAGTTTGGCTTCACTGAGTGTCCCAACAGAAGTGTAATACTAAATCTGCGGAGTGTCACTTTAAGATGAAACTGGACCCACCCAGACACCTCGACTGAAGATCCCAGTCTGTGGTCCCTAAAGTGGGGACCAAGGACCATTAAAAGTACAATTGCTATTGTCCTTTCTGCACCTACAAATGGTAACATGAATATCAAAAATCTAATTTTTTTTTTAATTTTATTTTAAATTGAACAGACTACAGTGGAAAGCTTACATGAATATCCTTAAGTCGAAAATGGTGAACGCAACAGATCTCAGATCAGCCAGTACCATACTGGACACAGACTCATGGTGTCTGTTTAGGATGAAGGTGAAGGCTGATGCTTTGCCTGCCTGTGCAGATGACCATATGTCTCAGGCTGAGCAGGAGAAAAGTTTTTTTTTTTCTGTTATCCATTCATTCACACACCATACATTCACACCTGGGAACTGCTCAGCACGACCATGGTCTGATGTGTTGGCCACTGAAGCAGCTTATTACAGAGACATTTTAAATAACTCCAGCTACACTGTAGTTCATGTTTTTGCTCACCTTCACTCACTAGCAACAAAAATCTTTTTCTATGTACTGAATGTACAGCTACTATAAACAAGATGACCAAATTAAGGAATATGTGTGTGCTTGGCAGATGTCTGTTGGGTTTTGATTTCTCAGACCGAAAAGTTATGACATGGGGCCAGTCTTAATGCAATCACAGAAAGTTAGCTATTGACAGAAAGCTGGCCTTGGAGAGAAACATGCAGAAATCAGGCAAGCAAAAAGCAGAAGCAGAACATTTTCTGGTCTTACATAGGTGCCCGATGATGTTCTCTAACTTCTGCATTAATACAAAAGGATCAGCAAAACCTTGCTAAATGTGATTGCTGATAGCTTATTGAATCAGCTGAACTGTTTGACTAAGTCTCCAGAGTTTGGTTTCTTGGTTTCCTGTTGTGCAATAGGAACCCACATACGGCAACACAGATTTAAACATAACTTCGTTTGTCCCAAATGCACGTAACAACTGTTACATCTGATTTTGTGTTGTAATGTGGTAATGATTACTACAAACCTCGGTTACTATAAACACCCTTCACGAGCAGAAACCTCAGGCTGTCGTGTGACGCACAGCAGGAGGAACATACAGTGAGGAGAAGATGGCTGCCACAAACACCTGAAACATTAAACAGCAGGAACTTTAAAAAGCAGTATATAGTGTGATACTGTGTGTATATGCTGTTCACAGTAGTTACCAGTGACTACGGCAAACAGAGCAGTTGGCATCCAGGAAAGACTGGAGGGCTGCCAGGAAAGACCGGCTTGCACCATCCACATGTCTTCATAGCACCTGCTACTTGGAGTCCCTAAGCTAACCACAAGCAAAACAAGAAGAACACACTGATGGTTCACCGAGAGACGGGATGGAAAATGGACCAATCAGGACAGACAACATTGCAATGACCAGAATGGCAACAACAAATGACCAACAGATCCTGAGACACCAGCTGTGGTTGGTCCAAAGTGACTACCTATTAGGGCATGCGAAAGTGGAGTGCAAGAGCCACACCAGCTCCTGGAACAAATGGCGTACCTTACAGGGCATGAAAGAACTGCCCCACACTCCTGAAGCTACGTTCAGCACCACTACAGCAAAAAGGTCCATATTGTCACCTGAAGAGGACCTTGAGACCTGGCGGAGGAGGCAAAATAAGAAAGCTTCTGGCTATGGGTCAGAAGAAAGGACAAGGCTTGGGGCAAACAGGGATCCTAGAGTTGACAGCAGGGAGACATTTCTGCCACTGCTCATGTGTGAAACATCACTGATGACCCTGCACACAACCCAATGAGACAATCAGAGGTGCAACAAGCAGAAATTCCCAGCAAGTGGACCCACCTGTGCTCTTACAGCTATATAATTAAATTCTGTTTAATTACTGTTAGATGAGCAACTTGGAATAAAAGATTTTCTTCTATTATACATGTAATCTAATGTAATATTAATCTGAGTGGACAAATTACAGACATGCAGTAAAGGCAGTGGAAACACTTACAGAACCATTTACTGAACCCTCAATAATAAACTCAGAACTTCCTCAGATTCAGTACAGAAAGTTGATTCATACATTATACTGCTACTGAACAACTTCTATGATTAATACCTCACACGTTCCAGAAAAACACAACAGCAGAAGGTTTTTAACAGTTCTCTGTACCATCAGACTACACACCAACATGATGGTGTCATCTAGTGGTAAAACTCTGCAAGTCAAATACAGAAAATGGCCTGGCAATGGAGACCTTTATTGTAAAATCAGGTTTCATCACATTACAATTATTATTAGCATATTATGAAGATACTACTGCTTGGCTGTACAATATATTGTAGGTTAAAACTCAAATTCTGTGTTTAAAAAAAGAGAGAGAGAGATAACAAAAATAAAAGTACTCAAAACACATTTTTTCTAAGACTATTTGTTTACCAGGTTTCTAAAATAAGTATATAGTTTGTAGTATAAAAAGGTTTTTTTTGTTCACAAGCAAAAAGGAAAGTAACAAAAAACCAACACAAACAACCCACTAACCCTACAAATGTGTACCCTTTATCAGCTAAGTAAAACTGAAAGTTAAAACATATCTGAACATGTTTATGTGTTAAGATGAAAACTTTTACTCAGAATTATGCATCAGCTTGACTTTAAAATCTATATTAAAAATTCTGTACACTCTAAGGCACTTGTGGCAGCCACAATCTTTTATACATGAAAAGGAGCACAGATCTGTGCACCTCTTCCCTGATAGAAAAGTATACATACACATTCAGCATCAATTTGTGGTTACTGTAAATTACACAATACAAAAATCAGCACAGCAAATCACAGTGTGACTAATATTTACAGTTAACTGGTCCTTTTGTAGTTAGAGATCAAAGCTGCAGTGTTGGACTGGTTGTTCACATCATGGTTACACAACCAAGCTCTCCCGACTCACAGCTCCATTCTGTAAGATAAGAAAAGTGATGTTCAGTTAAAAATGTAATGGGGGAAACAAAACACAAATCCTAATTTAACCACGTTTTAGGTGTCTCAATGAGAGTTTAGGCTGGAAATATTCTATAATTTTTTTTTTTTGGTCAAATCCCATGAAAAATCCAAAGTCAACAATGAGCTAGTTTGTTTCTTAATACTTTAATTTCCGTGCCCTACCTGTGGCACTCAATCCCAGATTCATAAGACGTAAATCTTAAAAACAGGTCACAAATATGTCTTTTTTTAAAGGCTATAGCAGCTCTAGCTTTTAACAAATGTTAGTCAAACTGGAATATAAAAAGTAAACTTGTATGAACCTCTTCAGCCTCAGATTAATACAGATACAGGTCAGGAGCTTCAGTTAATGTTCACAGACAAAAGGTGATCTCAGAGTCATGGCGTGACTGTTGGTGTCCACACCCAACAGTCACCAGAGTTCACTCAGAATAGTACCAAAACAGAAAGGTTACAGTGAATCAGAAAACCACTAAATCTGTGGTGTGCAGAAAGGCATCTCAGAATGCACAACACTGAGGGGGATGGGCCATAACAGTAGAAAGCCATGTCTGGTTCCTCTCCTGTCAGCTAAGAACAACAATTTGAGACTGCAGTGGCCACAGGCTCACCAAAACTGTACAGCTGAAGACTGAAAAAATGTAGCCCGGTCTAATGAATCTGGATTTCTGCTGAGGCTGCAGCATGGTAGTTTCACAATCCATGGACCCAACCTGACTTGTGTCAACAGACCAGGCTGATGGTGGTGGTCTAAACAGGTCCAAACAAATATCCGCCTGGCAAATTTCGGGCCCCTCAATAACGATCAGTCAAGATTTCACTCATCTGGCTTCCAGCATGTTAACGAACCATGTCAGAAAGCAAAAGTTGTCTCCCACTGGTTTCATGAACATGATAATGAGTTCAGTGGACCTCAGTGGGCTCCTCAGTTACTAGAACTGAATCCAGCAGAACCCCTCTATGATGTGTAAGAATGGGAGCTGACAAAACCAGAAATTATGCAAGCTGTACGTATGTAACCTGTAAATAAATGTAAAGCTGTGGTTACTCAGGTAATATTTGTTGCTGTGAAACAGTATGACTGTAGAATGGAGTTTTGCTGTGACTCACCTTGCGAAGGTTGCTTTTCTTTGAAGATGACACACTTTCATCTTCACTGTACGGCGGTGGTGATGGAGGTGGGTAGGCATCTCGACGGCCGGGGTATCCAGAGGGCGGATTCAGAGGAAGAGGTGGAGCCCCACGAGGTGCTCTCGCCCGATCTGAGCGATCACTCTCGCTGTCCAGGTGCTCCCGACTGCGTGCCCGCTGCTGCTCGCCCATCCTCTTCTTTTCCAAAGCCTCTCGCAAGAAGCTATCATCATAATCATCTCGTCCACCCCTGGCAGCACCACCATGCCGGCGATCCCTCTCCAGGTCCATCAGATCGTCGCGGCTGCGGCTGCGTCTCCCTTGGAGGCCGCCGTAGGCTCCTTCTTCTCTTCTTCGATTATTGTCAGGGGAGTAGTCGCGACGCCTGCGGTCATCAAAGTCGCGGCTGTAGCCACCGCGGGCACTGCTGCTCCACTCATCATCCGAGCTAAAGAGACAACACAGCAGATTTAGAGGAGACAGCAACATACGCAGGCTCTGCAATTAGATTTGCTCCTGATTTGCATTTAAAACAATTTAAAGTTAAACCTCATTCCTGTGTCCTCACTTCCAGTTTATACCATAGTGCTTGTTTAGCTTAACCCAGGCACTGCTTCTTACAGGAATCACCAGGTTTAAGTTTAAGGCCAATAAATGCTGTGTAACTAGTTTTCATTTGATTGAAATATTCCTTATGCAGCAATATAAAAATATAAAAGATGCTTGACAAAGTACAACCACTGACAATCACCAGGTGGAAACCGTCAGTAATCCTGAGTAAGCAGGAAGAGTGATTTATGGCCACCTTAACTTTCACAGGTGACAAATTGCATGCAAAGTTGAAGCTTCTCAGGAAGTTAGTGAGCATTATGTGTGAAATGGTGCATGTCAAGGCCAAACATTCAAAGGCAAAAAATACACCAACCAAAAAACTAACAACATCATATCGAAATACCCAACAGTACTGTATGGCATTGTCAGCGTGTTTCCTGTATGAAACGTGAATATAAAGGAGAGACTGACTGTCTGAGGACAGTGGTTTACAAATACACTACGATGTAAATAAAATTTTGACTAAAGGTTAAGTTTGGAAACAATGTTTGGAAAGCACACCAACAGTAATCTGGTGTGGAAATTTAAATGAAGAAACCTGTAAATACAGCTAAATTCAGTTAGAATGATGCACGCATTACCTCCGATGGCTTTTTTTAAATCATGTTGTTTGTTTCTGCCCTTTTATGCACAGTATTTCCATGTATTATTTTGATTATTGATTCAGGAAGTAGAAAAGTCCTATAGATCTAAAGAGTGTAGAGGGGAAGACTGAAGATAAGACATTGATTTGTAACAGGTTTTTAAGCTAGTCTCAGATTTTCTCTCAGATTGTCTCTTAAACAATTAGTAAAATAATAAACTGAGAAATTAGAAAAACTGATACCATTTTTACTATTTGCTAGGGGAAATGGGAAAACAAACACATTACAAAGACCCATAATTTTGCTATGTTTGATTGAACTGCATGCTGTTACATTACCCTACATTGGGCAATACAACAGCACAAAAACTGCAAGAGCACTTCTGGCAATATAAGATCAGTTTAGCTGGAACTTGAAGCTTATCTAAGCTCAGCTAGCTGTCACGTTTATGCTATGATTTTACTGACAGAAGGTTAAACCACCAAAATTACCAGTGCATGGTCACATTTTACTTGGAAACCCCCATCGAGTTACTACACACATCGCATCATGGTGCTGTTTCTGAGAACTGAGAACTGAGATCCAACTTTCACCCACTCATCTGGCCACATTTCATTTATTGATTGTTCCATTTTTTTATTTGCAGTGCATTTCCTACAGCAATGGAAGAATGGCTCCAAAATATAAAATTAAAGGCACTGCATAAAATATGTAATAAATGAATGAATGAATGAGTGAATGATTAAAATAACCAACAGCTTTGGTATGTCATTATTCTCAAGTTAGGCATCCAAATTTGACCATAGAAGCCATATTCATATTGTTTCTTTTGCTTCTATTAAATCTACATTAAACTTTTCTTTTTTAATTTTCTTTTATTTATTAAATGCAGCTGATTTTTAATTAGGTCACAGTTATGGGGGGGGAAAAAGGACATACTCCCTCATAATGATTTTGTTCACATACATAACTTGTATGTATACAAACAGTTAAATCAAAAACAAGTAGTCGAGGTTGCAGTTTTTTGAGTCACTTGATTGTAAATGACGTGTTACTGGTGATATGGACGTCTGGTTCTGAGAATTCCTCAAAGAACATGTTAACTAGAACTTCTTGTTGACCACAAGTAAGCAAGGTAACAGCAAAACAGAGAGAGAAAGAGGGAAGGAAAACTACATATGAATAAAAAGTAAAATAAAAGTTAATGTATATAGATGTAAAATAAACATACTGCTGAGTACCGTTTACAATGTTCCCAATTACAAGTGATGAATAAATTGTACAATAATATCTATGCTACTATGACAATATTTATGATAATCCATGTTGCAATAGTAAGGAAGGTTAAGGTTAATGATCTGTTAAATTTTAAAATAAATAAATGGGCTCAAGTTATGCACTGAAAGTTACATCTTGCAGTTGAAAAATAAACCAATCTGTGCTTTCTTGTGGTGCAACTATGTTGTTCAGTTATCTCTGAGGGAGGAAGAAAACAACACCACAGCTGCGTAACCACAGTCAGGGTCTAAAAAGTACAAAAAAGTTCCTTTAATTCAGTTCTCAGCTTCTAAGCAGAGAGGAATAGTTCATTTTTATTCCAATTTACATATTTTATTTACAAGCATAGGAGAATGCCTAGAACTTGTCTCCCTGTTCTTAGAAAATATTAAAGTCTTAACATTAAAGATTTACATGTTGTATCATTTATCACATTTAATAAAAAATGTACTAATGATGATAGTAATAAGGAGATCTTGCAAAGGGGAAAAAAAGACTTACCCTCTCCTTCCTCTGGGTTCATCTGGGTGCCGGTGGGGTGGGTAGTTGTCTCGGTCGTAGCGGTGTCCGATGTCATCGAGGTTGTCCATGGAGCGAGCGCGTACACGACCCCCCATGTAGCCGCCACCACGGCGTGGGTGGTCATCGTGACGGCGGCCTTGCTGCGAAACGCTACTGATGGTGCTCATAGCTTCATCTCGGTCATAGACTGTAGCCAAAGGTGGCGGCTGGGAACGACCCCCGCGAGCCCCTCGAGGCTCCAAGCTATCGTGCAGGGAACTGACTTCACTCATATTGTCCACTAAGGGAAGAAAACAGAGAAAAACAGACAGTAGGTGGGAGAGAATAAATAAAATACATTTTATGAAATACAATTCCCTTTTCTTGTATAAATTTAATTTGAATGTTGTGTGCTGTGCGTATTTGTACATCGTCAAGAATATTGGTCAGTTTCACATCTGATTTCATTTGTATTATCTGTCACCATCATTTTAAAAAATTAAAGGAAAAGAAAAATGCAACATTCGTGGCTAATAGCAAATAATTTACAGTTTGGGTATTTGTCAACTCATTTGTTCTTCGGCTCATGTGTTCTCCTTTTCAGTCCTTTGTTGTCATTTTTCCATACAAATCATTACAGTGTGGGAGGCAATAACCAGAACTGAAAGATGACATTACAGTTCATTTCAGTGGAAGGGAAACAGAGTTTTCTCTATGTGTGCATGTACTATCTACAGTTCTTTACTGTTCACCACATTGCCATCAACTACAAAAAACTATTCAATGAATGTATTGTTTTACATGTATCCAAAACTGTAGATTATTTTGTTATAGGAAAAATATCCTTAGAATGTTTGCCTCTTTGGTGTTGGCTTCTCTGTAGTGTTGGGATGTGCTGCAGCTGCAGAGGCCTTAATGAAGAGATTTGTTGGCCATGGAGCTTAACAAATCCAGGTATTTTACCAACACAGAACCGGCTCCAAAATTGGCTACCAGAACCCATCTCTAATTATCAACCAGCTCTAGCGGGGATGACTACAAATTTCACAAGAAGTTGATTCACCTCCCCCCAGTAGTCTGTGGCACAGTTAGCACGAAACTGCAACCATAATAGCAGTAGTCATCAGTCACTCACAGCGATTGTAGTTAGCAGGTCTCGAGGGGTCCAATTTTGCAAGCTCCTTCTCCATATAGTAGATGGCACGGGTGGCGTTCCCGTCTGGGTCCACCTGGATACGATATCCACTGCGAGCTGGAAAGCAGAGGAGGCAAGATTCAGATTTCAGCTTCTGTAGCCTCATGCAAATACACTGAATCATTGGGCTTCATACAAGAACATTTTCATATTCTTATCCTAAGCCTGTCTTGCTCATACAAGTGTTGCAAATAAGATTCACCAAACTCTATTAACTGAACAAACTTGCTGTATATTGCTCATTTCAGCCACCTGCTTATGAGGAAGTGGATGTTTGTGCGATTTCGTCATTTGCACACTCACCACCTCTGTGTTCTGCTGTTTTTGTGAGAATGGTTTAATGCAATGAATGATCTAACACGAGGTTAGATGTTAAATTTCCACTTTCTAAAACAAAGTGGTCCATGACTAATATGACTGGCAGCCATGTTGGTCATGAAAACAGAATACTTCCAACATGATGTCACACTTCTGGAGTCAGCAGAGCATGATACTGGACAACAAGCTACATAAAGACCCTGAAGCAACTGTAAGAGTGAGGGGACTTTTTCCAACAACTAGTGAACCGTATTCTTTTCAGCAAGATCCGTATCATTTAAATTTAGTGAGATCACGGCATTATGACTACCTGCACCTGCATGCTCAAGTCACTGCTCCCTTTAACTTCTACCAACTGCAGGGCGTCTTCACAACGAATACCCACAGGAAGGAAATGAGGGCAACACTGTACAGAGCCACATGGCCTGTGGCATCATAGTCATCTAATTACATTCATATGTATTAGAATATCCTGATCAGTAGGACAATGAAAAAAAATAATATGAACAAACATAGAAGTGTAATTTCTTATGGGTTAAAAATGGTAATCAGCAGGTTAAAAAGAGAAAATAACTTGGCTAGAATTATATTTGAATGTGACTGCATCAAATTTTGAGCATAATCACACAGCAGGGAATATCAGAATCAATATCAAGTCACTTAATCTAAGGTGCAAACCTGATAAGTCTAATAACTGAATTACTAATGACAGAATGGAAACACATGAAATGTTTTTTCAGTATTTTCTTTTCAGCATGTGGGCTTTGTTGTGCAGATTACAAGACAAGAATACCCCACCTACATAAATAACAAAACTAAAAGTTTGCGGTTTGTGTTTTCCCCTATGCCCATTTACTCACTGTGGTCCCCTCCACTGTCTTGGTCATGCAGCAACGGCACCTGGGAGCCCTGTCCAACTACGTGGACACAACAGAACAAATTTAAACAAGGTTTCAACAAAGTTCAAATTAGTTGAGAGACTTGAAAGTTGCGGTTTCAGTTCAAACTTTTTGATTACGTCTGCTCAAGTTCAACACATAATGAGAGCTGCTACAGAAATTATTCATCAGGCAATCTTCAGTGAGAACAAACACTAGCCAAGACTTGTTTTCGCATGAGAAACTCTCACCGGAGCTGGCGCCATCATATTCGCGACCATAACCATTCTGGGGAGGTGGGGGTCCAGCTCCATTGGGTAGAGGAAGCAGGGGTACAGCGGGCTGGTTCACTAGTTGGCCACTGTATCCTGGCTGATAATACATGCTGGGAGCATACATGCTGGGAGCATATTGACTGGACACACCTTTCTTCACTGCTTTTCCAGCCTCATACACTGTGAAATAATGGAAGATGGTTAGTTGCAGTGGAAAGAAAAACAAAAACATGACTGTATGGAATGGCAGAAACACCTCATAGATATTGGTTTGCAGGAACAGAAATAAACACACAACTGTGGAAAGCCATTCAAATTAAGGGGAAAACTTACAAATGGAACCCATAAGACAACAGCCTGCCATTTTAACTTATGTTTCTGTAGGCATTAGGCAAAATATAATGTTACTTAGTGAGCTCTAGTGAGCTTTATCTTGCGCTCTCATGCTGCCCGCTCTACTTTACAGCTCTGTGGCTAGCTAAATGCCCTTTACAGCACTGCCTTGTATTTTATTACAGGATATACATCTCAGAGATAAATACCTCAGAAAGATTACCTGAGTAAGTAAATCTGTAATAAAACTTAATTTTTTTTGCACAGGTGCAATCAAGGCCAGATTGCACACACACACACACAAATCTATAAGATTATGGTTTAGCTTGTTTAAAACTCAAACAGATGCTACTTTGAGGAATATAAACATGTTTTTTGTTTTGTTTTTTTGTTAGTAAATCTATTTTTACAAGCTAAAAATAATAAAAGTTTAATGTCTCAATGCAAGTAGCCATAACACAAAATGCAGTCTAACATTGGTAAAATTTGTAGTAATTGATCTGATTAAAGAATAAGTAAAGAAGAGCGTGATTAAATCCAACTTGTGGTACTTTGAGGCGCTTCAGGCCATTTGCCCGGTCTAAAAAGGTATTGAAGCTTGATACCCAGTCCTAGATTACATACAGGAAAAGAAAAATTACAGGTTGTACTTACGTGCTCGTGGGCAGCAGCAGCGCTCGGGGCAGCAGGGGCAGCTGACGTAGCAGCAGCACGTATGTGGACAGCACTGGCACCAGCAGATCCCAATCAGGAGCAGAAGCAACAGGAAGCCCAAAATCACCAAAACAACAAAGAGCCAGTCTGTGTGGACAAGCAGGGGATGTATTAGATACATTTATATCAAAGGTTTAAATTTTTTCCTATTTTAAACAAGGCCAAAAAAGAAAAAGGACTTTTTTCAACACTTTCTTCATATTCATACAATTAAGGCAGCATAAACATCAGGCTTACGTTTGTTTTCAGACCAGAACTATAGATGTGGCTGTCTATATGTAATATTTGCTTTTGCGTAACTCACTGAAGTAGAACTTGTGCTTCGGTTGGATTTTCTTTTTGAACAGAAAATCTCTAGGCAGTTATATGTAAATACATCCCTTTGGAACAGTCAACTAGAAAGTAGCAGAAGTTTCTCCGTTGTCCAAGTCAGTGTAGACTCTCGAAACAGTCTAATAGTCATCTCAGTCCTGCTGTTTGCTGTTTATAAATGCTGGTTGAATTATTTAAGTGACTGTTCATATAGACAAAGCACATTATTTGCAGTGGTAATTTGGGTATTTTTCAGTGTTTTGTCAAACCAGTAGAGCCGGTTTGTTTTAGTAACCAAGGCACGATTTCACTCTGCAAGTCGGCTCAGGCGGCACACGCAACGTGGGAAAGCTAACAAAAACACTAAAGACGGGGCAGATACTGTATGAATCTGCAGAATCAAAATGAATCTGCTATAATGGAAACTAAATAAGCAAAGCACAGAGGAAAAAAAAAATTATTAGGCTGTGTACACTGATAACCACACTGGCAACCACAGATAGGCAATCACCACTGAGAAGTCACACATAGGAGCTGAGCCATGTTACAGAAAGAGAAACAGAGGTAGGTAATGAGTATGAGGTAGGTTTTGCATAAACATTTCATTATATTGTAATTTTTCCCCCCACAACAGGATGTTTTTAACTGAAATTAGAGGCCTGTTCACTTTTGTCTGTATTTGTACACATGAAGTACAATCTTGGCCTGAAATCTACTGAAAGGCAGCGGTCTAAATTGTCTTCACAATCTGAGTGACTGCAAGCAATGCAATTTGGATATTGTGTAATAAACGTGTGACAATCCCATCTCCTTAACAACTAAGCCTCACTCTCCCTCATAAACGTGTAAAGTAGGACTAAAACATGACTGAGCTACATCATGGGGCTTGTACTACCTTCCATAACCAGAAAGTCAATGCCAGGCAGGAGGTCAGTAGTATTTGACTTTCTCTCTGTGAAAGAAAGATAAAGCCACAATTACTTTAAAGCGCCCCATGGTATTGTTCTACTGCCTACAGATAATAACCCTAAAGACTTATTCAGAACCCAGCTAGTAGCTGGTGTTTTCTCTCTTGACAATAAACCTGCCCACTCACTACTTCATCAGCCACATTAAAATCTGTCAGGCCATGGGTACTTACAATTTTGCTCTTGGTTACTTTAAAGCCTTGAGCAGTGTGAACCGGGGGAGGAAAGTGAAGAAAAGGGGAAGCACAGACAAGAAAGGAAGAAGCAAACTGTGTGTGTATATAAGCGTGCGTGTGTCAGCAGAATGTGACTAATTGATATTTGTATTTGATTTATTTGCAAAAGTTTGCAAAAAAAAAAAAACATCTAAGGCCTATGTTCAAACTTCACCATGAAAACACGAATTAAACCATAACTGCATGAACGCCTACAGAAGTAACTTACCAAGTACAATTAGCTCTGTGTAATCTTCACCATTTCCTGAAAGATCTTGGGGAGAGACAACAGAACAGAAGTAGACACCGCTGTCACCCCATGCCGTCTGTGCGATATTCAGGTCAGCATCTGCGAGAAACAACATATGCACAGGTTTGATTTTTGGTTTACAGTGACAGCAGTATTATTATTCACTACTACTATAATATTACAATCTAGTGGCACCTTATGACAGTGTTTGTTAAGTTACACTATTTTGAAATCTCGAACAAGAAATATATTAATCAGTAAATATTTCTTGTATGAGTAGTCTTTTACACTGGTGCATCTTTAACTTCCACTCTCCACTGCAGCCTCACTATATCATTACAGCAATAAAATTATCTAATAAGCGTTGTCCTGATGTTGATGGAATCACTCTAGTCTCATCTATATTTTTGATAATACTCAACAGTGATGAACAATGTGCTTACACTAATGAATTTTCTTTTAAGCAGATTCCATTTTTCACACATTTATAAAACAGAGCTTTGATTAATTCCCAAAAATAAAATTTCCCTAATTTTTATAAGTGAAAACTGAAACAGTAATGTCTTTGCCAAAAGCTAGCCTGATCTGGCCAATGATTAACAGACAGAAGGATGAGCGTTTGGAAAAAAGATGAGGGGAGTGGGCAAAGACTGCTACAACTACTGGAAAGAATTTAACAGCTGTGTGTGTGTTTGGTTTGTGTGTGAGTGTAATTGTCTGTTTTGAGGAAACGCCGTTGCTCTGTTGTGTAAAGATTGTGTAAAATACAAACTGAAGTGACTGGACTCTTTGAAGTTCCACCCTCAGCGGGACAGATGGGGCTGGGAAAATACATGTCATTTCTATAATAACTACCAGATGTCAACAAGCTTAGACTCAGAAATGCAAAGTTTGCCTGAATTCAATTCAATATTGAGCCAAAGACAAAGATTTGGCAGTTTCTCCACACAAATCTGTTGATATAGCACATGCATTTTTTGAATCTTAGCATTAGCGCATGTTTTAACATGTTAAAAGTTTTCAGACATGCCTATCATAAATTCTCATGATACCTTTAGTCTGTTAGTTTAAAGACAGAACCAACTTAATATTTGGAAACTGGAAAGAAGCCGTGAACTTGTCCACAAGCTGGACACTCACTACTATAACCTCTCAAGATGAGCATATGCCCAGTTACAGTTACGAGGGAGTAAAACTGCTAACACAGAGCATCTGGATTGCATTAACACGGCATGGAATGCGTTAGCATGACGCTGTCACTTTCCTCAGTGGCCCAGACTCCAAGAAAGCTACGTAGAGACTTTGTCCTAAAGGCACACTTCACAGTGATGTTTCACATGCATGCTGGCTGCAGAAATGATACTGGATAGCTGTACTGGATAGTCATCTTTTAAAAGCTAAACTCAGTCTACATCTATAGTATATCAGCACTTTCCTGTCTTCTAAGTCATGGAAGTACTGAGACTGAGACTACTGGATTCCTGTTTGGACTGCCTCCAGGGAGCCCCGCCTCACATCTGGACCCTTCCTGGAGAGTAAGAGGCAAGGGTTCATTACAGCAACCCAGCAGCTATGTTTGGCTTACAGGGACATCAACAGGGACACTGACATCAGTCCTCCCTGCTCCATGTGGACATATCCATGCTAATTCAGCTCAAAATCATTCAAAGCTCTGACGCAGTAACAAACTGTTGATTGCTGAACTGTTGACTGACTCAGATGCAGCTCTTTTGTTTCAGAGCATCATGTTTTTTTAGATTGCAATGATATATTTTGAATATTTTTTTAAACCTAATTTTAACTGTTAGGTCAGCATCCACTTTTTACTCTACATGTGAATGGGATTCAGAGTGTAGGTTTTGATCAACTCACTGTTTATGATGCTGATCTTGCGGCCCTGGTACTCCTGGCTGAGGGAAACAGAACTGCCCTGTTTGGACGCCACCATGCGTAACGTCCTCTGGCTGTCGGCACACTCGATGTTGGGGTCGTAGTTAGGGTTGTTCTGAGCCAGGGCATTCTCTGCACTGCTGGGATTTAGCGCAGCCTGAATAGGGTCCCGGCAAAATGATTTGTACTTCCATGTGACAAGGGGAAGCTGATTGGAGGTTGTCTGATAGTTACAGACAAGAGTGACGGGCTGGAAGAGGATGACGACGTACCTCTTGGTAGGGCACTGCACAGCAACACCCATGGTGGACTCTAGAAAGAAATTGAAAACACTGAAGATTTACAAGGTTGAGACTTGGTGGTAGAAGATGATGATCATGATTAGTATTATTGAAATGTTACTCTTATTTGTAATATTGAGTAAAGGCTTCTAATAATCCTACAATGCTCCTAGGGTGTGGTACATGATAAACAATATTTCTACACCACTACTGGTATCGCTGAGACTGGGTGCGATGAGTCAGCTCTGTGTTTTCTGTCTCACTTATACCAAGCCTCAGAAAAACAGTTAAGACCTGTGGTTTTGTAGAGGGTCTGGAGAACCCATGAAAGGACCCTGCAGCTTTTCTACTCTTGCTGTTCTTAAATATAAAGGTCCTAAATTAACCGTATAACAAAAACAAAATGTGGTGTTAATTATTTTCCCTAGCTCATGTAAATGCAAAGAAACTGCAGAGTTTTTACACTTTTTTAAATTAAAAAAACCTCACTGTAATATGACAAAACTGGATTAAATAAAAATAATATCACTGTTAAAAAAAAAAAAAGGCATATGATATTTGTTTACTGCTTTCATTTTACACATTTTACATTATTGCATGGAACTATTTTCTGTTACCAAAAACAACATACAAATGTCAAAGCCCTAAATTGATAGTAATCACGTTACATGACATATGATTCAGGTGTCTTCTTTGAATCTCTAGCTATGGTTATTCTTTGAGGCCTTGATGTTGACTGAATATTATGCCATTTTGGAGGCCACAGTTTGTGGTGCTGATGAACTGAACAGTATCATACTGATAGATATGTGTGTGTCCCGGTGTGTGTGTTCTTGCTGTGACTCAGACTTCCTCTCGTCTACCACCAGTTTCCCTGTCACCGTAAATGTAAAAGGCCTCGGAGAAACTATACAACGCCATCACGCAGCACGGCAGTTTCCTGATGGCACATTCCGTTTCGTGACCGCATTTCTACCACTGATGGAAATATGTCACCACATTTGATAAAATGAAAATAACAAAGCTGAAAAAAAAACATTTCATATGTTGTACATATTACTGGCAAATATTTTTATAATCCTGTGATAGCGCGTTTTCTCTGAGGGTTTTGTTTTTATACTGTAGGTGTATTTTCATCCGTACAAATGTCAAAAATACAATTCTAAACAGTTTCACTGCGAAAATCTCGATATGACAAAACAAATAAAAATGAAGAAACGACTTTCTCTTTTTCTTTTCCCCCCTTGTCATTAGAGGCTGTTATATGCTTGTTTGTTTTTGTTTAGCGCTATTGTCGCGCTAAATAATCGACTACATTAATGTAAATAGCTACAATAAATGTGTCGAATTTAGAGAGACTCGAGGAACGAAAGAGGGAGTATTTATGCACGGAGTTTTCGCGGAAAAGGGCCCACCCTGTTAGGCCAAAAAAAAAAAAAAACCAGATGAACTTACCTGTCGCCATAAAAGCGGCGAGTATTAACGTCCAAAACATTTTAATACTCCTTTCCCGGTGTCTGAGTCGACGTAACTACTATTAATTTATCCAACACAATAACAAAAGTTTCAGGTTTTGCACAATATTGAGCGCAACAGTACTTTTCCTCAGCCAGGTAGTATCACCTCCATTTTGTGTTTCCTGTGTACGATTTGGGCGAGAGGGGAGTACCTGAACGTCCTACGTCAGCCGAGCAGCCAACAGGTGAGCGTTCACAGACGGGTTGCGAAATACAGGGGTAGGTAAACTGTTTGGGGTGGGTTATTTTTTTGTAAATGATGGATGTATTTCACTACATGGGACTGGTGGTGAGACCGGGATAAGATTTTATAATAGAAGAATGTTTCCTTGTCATTACATTTACGCTCTCTAAGGAAGAAATTTGGGTGCGAAACAACAGTGTTTCACCTGCCCACCAGTTGGTACGACCCAGACAAAGATAACGTTATCAAAGCTCTGTTTGTTAATGGTTAATCTGTTTGTGAGTGCTGAAGTGTGTGTGTGTGTGTGTGTGTGTGTGTGTGTGTGTGTGTGTGTGTGTGTGTGTGTGTGTGTGTGTGTGTGTGTGTGTGAGAGAGAGAGAGAGTCAAGGCAGGGCGCAGTTCCTGCTTCGTGAGATTTTGCAATGTAACCACTGACTCTTTCCCGGTAGTGGCTATTTATGAAACCCACCATCAATAGTCACCAGAAGCTGCCACTTTAAAAAAAAAAAAAGTGCTTACATGGTAATGCATTAACAATTATAATACAAAACTGAGTTAACTGATTATTCTGCATAATAAACACTTGTAGTTTTCACTGCTGCTGATAGACCTTGTTTTGTACTTTTAATCTTAGCACTTCTTCCCACAGCCTGGTCCAGTATCATAAATAGAAATAATCACAGAACCATAAGCGGCTTACAGCAGTTTTTAATCAAGATAAGCAGGTATACATCTTCATTCAGCCATTTTTGCAGAAAGCTTAGTCATTATTAGCCATCAGGTTGAAAGCTAGTCAAATAGAGAATTGAAAGAGAAATAATCTGTCATTTTTCAAGGAAAAAAAGGCTAAAAGTTGCCCATGGTTTCAGCTGTTGCTGCTTTCCTTTGTCTTGCTGTTTTTTTCTGACATTTTACATATAGGTCAAACGATTAAAGTAAATAATCAGCAGATTAATCAGCAGTGCAGCCCTGTTACCAAAACAGCGGTTTATCAAAGACAAACCCTACCCTACCGTACCATACCTTATGCAGCTATTCTATCTATATGCAAGCAAATGCAATTTCAAAATGCAGCTTTGGCTGCAAAACTAACAAAAAATGCAAATGAAAAAAACTTGATCAGAGGATCAGATGTGAATAAATGGCCTCTGCTCATGGTCTTCTTTCTGCTCATGCTGTTGTTTTTTATCCTGTTACCAAAAAAGAGAGAAACGTGTGTCAAGTGGGACACTATTAAACTGAAAATATTCACAGCCCACTAGAGGGGCCACTGGAATTGATATTTGAAACTAATATTTTACTGCAGCAAAGATTCAAGATAGACAGTGACTTTGTATAAATCCTGTTTAGGTAAGTATGAATGAACAAAAGATAAGATAAGATAAGATAAAGGTGTATCTTACAAGAACGGTGACAAATACAATGTAAAACTCAGCAGTACTGAACCTGGATCTGCATTCCCACAAGGGCAGAAACATGACTGTTATATCAGATGAAACTGGTTTGAAACAAAATGTTGCAGGTAATTTGACACTTTCTGAGTGAAGATAGTCCTAACTTTCAATTGAACATGCTGAAGGTGGTGTGATCAGTGACCATGCTGAGTTCCACTTACTTTAAATCACAAGGGCTCTGAGCAGAATCAAAAATAGGACTGCAAAATGAAAACACATTGCTGTCATGTTGAGTCAGTGCAAATAAAAAAAAATCCAGCTGATAGCAACTAAAATACACATATACAAAATATTTTAAAGCTATCACTATAAATGTCATTATTAAATTGACATTCAGTGCTTGTGTTAAATACATACCACCCCTGGAAATCAGTGTAGTACATGCAGAGCCATGGAGCTGCTGATAGTTGCCTGAAAAAAGAAAGGAAGAAATTAAAATAGCATCAGGAACTCCACAGAACCCCCTGATTAACATTTTACACTGTGGTGCACTAATACACTTTATTTCAAATAAAAATACTGGAATTTAATGACGACTTCATGATGGCACAGGCTGTTTAAGGCAAATTAAAGGTTGCGGTTACATTGATATTGTATAATATTGTGAACAGCTGTAGCCTGTTGTACAAAGCAAACCTCACCTGTGCTGCAACACAAATATTTCTTTACTATTCATTTGTTTATGTATATGGGAATAGTATTGGGATTATATAATACCAAGAATCATGTACAGATACAGCAGCAATTTATGTTATAGTTAGGCAGGGAGTCCCTCTCTTTCCCCTTGTGCCTCCTTTGTTCCCTGATACATTATTCATCCTGCATCTCTCCAAGCTCCTCCTAAGGACCTGTTTCCTTATAGCCTGCCCACTCTTCTAACCACTGACTCTTACTCTTTTTTTTTTTTTTGCTAGTAAACCTCTCTCAGACTCTGACCCTGGCCTCCTTGCTCTGTGTTCTGCATTTGGGTCCTGACTATCTAGTTAGCTGCACACCACAATTTATATTTGAAATATTTCAGATTTTGTACCTTTAGCTATTGTTGAAATGAGGTCATTTTGGAGGACATAGTTTGTGGTGTTGTATTATATAGAGCTGTGTTTCTGCTGTTTAGCCTGCCCTCATGGAATCAAATGGGGTGGACAAAATAATAGAAACACCTTTCAGTATGCAATATTCTGTAACTCAACACAATTTAACAGCATTGCAAACTACATCCACCAAAATGACCAGATGTCAACAAAATCTGAACATCACAATTGTTGTGAAGGTGGGATTTATTGCAGGACATTTGTATTGGACAATATTAGTTTTAGCTAGGTGTTCCTAATAAACTGTGTGTAGAACCTGACAGGAGGTGAGGCACCTTAAATTAACAAAATAAGACTGCCTTCACCAGCATCATAGAAATTACAACACTTTTATGAAATAAAAAAAATAAAATTTATGGAAAATAAACAGTGGTGGCATTTCACAGAGATAAAAAAAAAAAAATAATAATAGACTATTTGACTGTGACTAATTTATATTTAGGCCATCGTCTGCTAACTAAGCCGATAACGAGAATGAATGTGGTCTGGATCTCTGTAGCTTATCACCTCTCTGAACAGTTTCTTGGGGGAAACCCCTTTAACCGTTCCAGTGAGATCATTTAGGAGCTGTTGTACAATAACATACTGCCATTTTAATGCTGTTGAACGAACAGTTAAATGTCATGTCATCATCTGCTGTTTATCTGGGTCCAGGCCCAGGTCCTGGGGGCGACCGCCACCCACTCCACAGTGCATTGAAGTCCTACAGCATGGGAGGCGGTGCCACCCAGAGTGGGGTTCAAACCCACAACCCAGAGAGATTGAGTTTCATGCTCTACCAACTGAGCTAACCGGGCGACAGAACAGTTAAATGTAGCTTTTATATCTGAAACACTTTCTATTTTCATCCAGATTTAGTTCAGTTTTTAACTTTGATGTCTAGGCATCTTTTGACCAGCAAACAAAAACAGTAGAGATTCACCCTTAATACATTCATGGCATACTTACAGCCAGGAGAGATGTTCACAATCTGTAATCCACCATTAGCCTCCACCTCCAATTTTCCAACGCCCTGGGAGCAAATGATGATGATACTGGCTTGGAAGTCGCACACGGTACAACTCTTAGGAGCAAGTGGATAGATCACAGAGCAACTTGGCAATGGCTGAGTGAGGTTCCTGCTGTACAGAGGACTGTCATCATTTATCTGATCATATATGGTCATCAGCTTCGGGCATTTCTCCTCATCCATGCAAGTAAAGCACTGATCTGAGGTCAAAAAAAGAGAAAAACACTGATGAGCAACAGGTGTAGAGAGCTACAATAGAAGAATAGAATAGAATAGAATAGAACAGAATAGAATAGAATAGAATAGAATTTTATTTGCCATTTGCACAGATACATTGCAGTACATGTGCATTGGAATTCTTGTGTGCGCCCCCCCCCCCCGAGTCAAGCTTACTAAAAGGTTTAAAGAACACAGTAAAATAAGAAATAAAATAAAATAACCAAGAAATAAATAATACAAAAGAAGAGCAAGATAGTACACTTAAAAGTACCAATTTACAAAGCTCACAGGTGTAAATGTGTGTACATTTAAATTGCATTTAAATTAAAGTGCTAAAAAAAATTCTCACTCTGATATAATTTACTTATCATAGAAATACAATTTAAAATCATACTGTTTTACAAAAGGTCTTAACTTACACTTTTGGTCTCCTGCAGGTTTAGCTCCTATAACATAAGGAAAACATCACGTGGTTAAAAAAAAATCCTATGCATTACTGGTCAAAACAGTATTTAATGTGCAGTATAAAAAGTATTTTTAGCTCCTATATAAGAGAATTAAACTTACATAAAGAACAGTAGAAATAAATACAGGGACACACTCTATAATAGCTGTGTGACAGTGAAGCATGCTCTCTTTTCACCACATACCAGCATAGCCCTCAGAGGCGGGAACAATTAATGCAAATGTCAGAAGGTACACTGAAAATACAGACAAAGAAGATTAATAAAAATCAATTTCCATGTAGTAGTCGTATTATTAATCTCTAAGATGGCATTAATTACTAAGATGGCTGTTTTATTAGGTAAACCGACACAATCTAATTCAACCCAATACAAAACATTATAATTTTACGATGCCTATAATGTTCAGGTTTTTCAATATAATGTAGCCCAGTACAACACCTCCGTCATCTGTGTTTTCAGTAATAAATATATAATTGATATTACACATTTTCATCATATATAATTGATATTACACATTTTCATCAATGTTCAGCAAAAAATGAACATTGTAAACTTCACAAAGATACAACTGAGAATTGATGGTATTGAATTATAATAGACTACATATTGTAATAGATATATTTTCAATAAAAGCACTGGCAACATTTAAAATAAATAAGAATTTAAATTTAATTACGTTTCCAGTTGCTCCGCGCAGCTCTTCTCTTGGGATGGTTGCCATTTTTCACATGTTCAGGAACTAGTGGTGGGCCTTTTCGTTCCACTGGATTTCCCCCTGGGGCCAACGCCATGCCCGTGATGCAGCTATCCTGTCCCGCCACTTCTATGTTTAGTTCCTCCTCTATAATGGTTGTATTTCCAGGTGAAGTGTTAAGAGTTTCCGCTGCTGGACCGTTTTCCAGCAGGCCTTTAGGTGTGGCTCGTGGTGGAAAGTTGTTTTTCTCAACCACAGCTACAGTGGACAAATTTAATAACTCTTCCTTGACAGCCACAGGATGTAACTTAGGCCTTGTGCGACCCACATCAGACAAGATGTCTGCATTAGAACCAGCAGGACGTCCAAGGACCGATAGGTGGGTAACAGCCTCTCCTGTCATGCAGGGGTGCTCAACGATGTCTTGTTCCTCTTTAGGAATGACCATCACTGAGCTTCCTTTACCCTCTTCAGGCAAAGTATTGTAATTATCACTGAACTTGTGCTCCATGTTGGAGGAGAGGCCAGCATCACTGTAATAGAGAGAAAAAAATGACAAATAAATTAAAGCCGTAAGTTTTTAGCTGTAAGTTTTAAAAAGAATAATAAAAGAGAAAAGAGAAACATACCCACTCTCCTGGGTGTGTAGGCCCTGGCTACCTTCAAGTGTAAAACATCATACAGTTAAGTTACAAATAATGGTTGTCATGTGCAAAGCAGGTACTTTTTTTAGTTTTTAGATTAAATTTCAAAAACAAAATACTAGTCTACTGGTTAAAATTGTTGTGTTAACTTAATAACATATAAATGATCTCTTCATCTGATAAAAATACTGTGACGCTGACCATAAAAATCCACCTAACAGTGAATTATGGAAATTTAAGGCAGTAAGACAACACTGATGATGGCAAGCCTGTGCAGGAATGAAACTGCGTCATGAGTTACACGTGCATTTGTTTTAATTGTGTTTGTGTTTCTGGCATGGATTCAGCTGCAAAAAATATGAGCAAAACAATTTCTTTTGTCACTGACATTAATAAAAACCTGTGATTTGATTAAAAGCTATGCGTGTTTATGCCTCAGAAAGCACATACTGAAATCCTGTCAAAGCCGGTTTGCAAGCCGAGAATGAATGAGGGACCTTGTGAGCACTCCAAAAATCTTCCTGACTTTCTGCACAAAGCAATGAAATGATCCAAATTCAAACAAATAAACTTACTTTTTGGCTGAGGATAGAAGCAGTCGTCCGTTGGGTGGGTCATTCTCACCAAAATGAGCAGAAGTACGGGAGATAAGTTGTTATCAAGGACTTGTCTTAAAATGAAGCTACCCAGGAAATGAAATGCCGCTATGACAGCTTCCTTCTGACTACAGGATACTACAAGATCTCCATCTGGTGGAGAAGATATCTCTTTCACTCAGACTGATCAGTTTAACATATACAGTAGGCTGAGCACAGTGTGTCTAATGTGTTTTTTCTTCGCCATTTACTTAATCATCCAAGTCTATTTTCATGAAGATTTTATCTCACCTCAGAGGACTGGGAATGTTTAGAGCTTCTTTAGAGCTTCTTTGGTAACAAAGAAATTGCATTAACATGTTTCATAATCTGTAATAAACCGGAAGAAGAGTGAGAAGTGAGAGACCTGCCGTTAAAATGTGTCTTCACCAGTAAACTGCTCTAAATACATGTGAACACAACGTTCCCGTGAGCATTTATGGAGTTTTAACTCATTCATGTTCCCCAGTGTGACAGAGTAGCAACCAAGTGAATCATATGGTGATTTGACAACCATGACTTCCTCTTTCATTTTTGTTCAGTTGTTCACTTGTTTTCTGTAAATACCTGCGTATTTTGTGTGAGGTAGCTGAATCAGATTAAGAATCCAAAAGGAGGAGAGGGATGATGAATATTATGCTATGTGTGGTCTCTTGAGATTTATTTGTCATTACAAGCGAGCAGTGCAAAGAGGACAACAGAGAAACGAGAAAAGAAACACTGCCACCTTTGAAAACTCAGTCATCAGTGTGATGGCTTCCCGTGGATGCATCGTCAGTCATCTGTTGTTAGAATCTAGTTTCAGACATTGTTAATCTGTTGTCTACACCAAGTTCCTAATTTCATGTGATTACTGAGTCTGTTCTGCCAGGTGGGGGGCATAACCAGGAGTATTAAAATACTGTGGTCAAACAAAACAATTTCTGAATTAATTTAAATTGATCAGTGAGAAAAGGAAGGGAAGAAAGGAAGTTATTTTAATGTCCTGGTATCATTGCAGTTTCTTATTGTTGTTGCATACTAGACACGATAGTAGCATTTTACAAATAGGCAATAAACAAATATGTTTTTATTATTTAAGTTTTGCAACGTTTGTTTTTCTGCACATTTTCTTTATTTGGTGTGAACTTTTAAGACTGATTCTTACCATTTGACAGATAAGCTCCAAAGAGCTGCCTTTTTTTTTTGGAGACCTGAATCAGGACCGGAATCAAAGGGTTTCGAGAACAGGAGCCTTATTACCTTGGTACATTTCTTTTGGCTTGTCCAGACCAAAATGTGTGCCGGTTAAATTGTCATATTTCTTTTCTTCATTTACTAGTTCAATTATTTTTTTTCTGTAAATGTCATAGGTTGAAATGCTGCTTCCATCATCATCATCACATTACTTTCTACTTTATTTTCACTATACTACACTTTTTATTTTTTGTTTCACTTCATTAATCTTATTTATTTTAGAAACATTTTTTCTCTTGTGAACACACTCTATGTGTAATTTTCTTCTTCATTTTCAATTGGGAGTTTGCAAGTAACTCCCTACAGGGGATTAATAAAGTTCTTCTGATTCTGATATTACCAGGATTAGAACTGTGGTAAACACTAAATATTTTATTTACTTATTTTTTGTTGGCTTATAGTTAAATGTAAATAGGTCAAGTCTAAAAAGAGTAGAATCAGCCTATATGATATAAAGCAATAGTTTTTTTTCCCCCACTGCAGGATGTAAGCTCCTCCCTGATTGCTAAAATCCCCAGTCTCAGTAAACAAACTGAGAACACGACCTCAGTTTGCTTAATGGCAGCAGCTGGCAGGACAATAAGGAAACCTCAGCCTTATGTAAATCAGTTATAAGAAGTCACTGCTCTGTAACAGGTGAACATGAAAATGCAGGACTTTTTCAGCACTACTGTGAAGCTTCTATATCACCATGTCAGTAATAAGAACTGTCTAAACCTGGGATAGAGTTTACTTTCAAAGATGGGTTTTAAGTTCTGTGAAAGCAGGAAGCTGTACTCATTCTTTTTGATTTGATGAAAATGGATTCTCTGAAAAAACAAGGGAGAGGGTGGAGTGAGCAGTATTGCCAGTTAATCACTGCAGTAGTACTCATAGCAGCATTTAGAGTTTGTGAATAATTCTACAAACAGTCTGTTCTAAAGGAACTGGGTGTGGAGCAATGGAAATCTCAAACATTTTTGGTGAAACTGAAACAACCTGGTGCAGAAAATGCCCCCTGTGTGCTCCAAGGAAACTCAGGGGAATAATAAAGCCTAACAAAAAATCCAAGGAAAAATCTGGCAGATAAACTTAAGTGGATGCAGAGTGTGGGACATCAATGAAAGGTTTAATGAGTATAAAATAAAGCGAGTGCTGAAGCCTTTGTTACACCTACCATAGGTTTTGTGCCATGGTGGTGTCAGACAGGGCTCTTTCCCGACTATCATCCAAACAGCAAAATGAGGAATCGTTTTTCAAAGAGGGACTTGGAGAATGTATGACAGGGAGTCTTGGTGCCATCCTCTTGGCTCATGGACACTTAATAGCTTTATGTTACTGTTAAAGTGACTTTAAACGATCTTTGAGAAGTCATGGAGCTAAATCCAAAGAGAGGGTGTCCTGATGATGTTTTTCTATTGTTTGATTCTTTGATATTTAGTGTTAATTTATTTTAATATGAATTAAATGTTTAATTTTGTTAATTTGTCCCTAATATTGCTGCACAGTGCCTATTCAGGCAATAGTACATTAAAACTACATGATTACACGATTGAGACTACATGAAAACTAGTGAAGCAATTTCTTAGAGAGCTCCATTCGAGGAAACCTGGACCACACGTTTCCTGTTTTGTTGGTGACTCAACTTCAGTCATATCAGCTCTCAGAATGCTAACTGGTGCACAATGGCAAGGTTAGAATGTTGATGTTTAGCAGGTAACGCTTTCCATGTTCATGATGTTAGTTAGCACATTAGCATGCTAATGCATTTACCAAACACAAGATAGCTGATGGGAATGTCTGTAGTTTTATGTGAAACTGGACATATGTCAAGGCCCTGCTGGCCCAAGAACTGCAGTGACCCCAGTCTGGATCCAGCCAAGGACCTCATTTCTCTCTGCATATCATTTCCTATCATCTCTTCACTCACTGATAAAGGCCTGTACTTCTGTGCAAGTGACAATAAAGTTCTATCTATCTATCTAAGATGTCCCAAAAATATTACTACAGATGAATAAATACACTAAATACAGGATTTCAGTATCAACCACAGTAGAATATCAACAGTGGCACTCAGATGCAAAACAGCATAAGAGAGGGGTCTTTTAAGTGTTTGCACCAAGGGGCCCATTACAGTCTAACCACTGTTTCCGTCAGTGTGGCCTTAGCCACACAGTCACATGTCCTTCTGTTTATCAGGCATTTTCTATTCTCATTGGTGTGTTTCTTGACCTCCAGACAGGCTGCTGCAGCAGTCTGATTGCTGCTCCAGTCAGGCTGCTGCAGCAGTCAGGTGTGCCTGCTTTCCTCAGGGCAATGGACCAGATAAAAGAAGGCGTGGAACAGGTATAAAGAGTGACAACTATGTTAACTCATGTTCAGACCTGACGCAGCTGCTTTCCCCACTACAGCAACAAGGTAGGCCTGAGCACATTTCTGTGGTACAGCATAGGACAACATAGATTTATCCATTTCTTTCTACAAGTTCATATTGTAGTGTAAAATTTTCACTCTGATTCCTTCCTGTTTTGAACCAGTCAGCCAAGTGTCTTGGCTCTGGATTATATAGATTATAATTCAATTTCACTTAAATCTTTATATGGCACCGAATCACAACAGAAGTTATCTCAAGGTACTTTCCATATAGAGCAGGTCTAGACCGTACTCTGTATAATATTATCTACAGAGACCCAACGTTTCCCCCAAAAGCAAGCACTTGGTGGCGGCAGCAATGAAAAACTCCCTTTTAACAGGTAGAAACCGTGAACAGAACCTGGCAGACGGCCGCCCACCATGTGCCAGGTTCTGTTCGACCGGTTAGGTAGAGAGGGTGAGTGAGAGGGACAGGAAAGTGAACAAAGGGCAATGCAGGTTTCATGATGACAGCAAGATTAAAAGTAAGAAGAGGACAACAGTATGATTGGTAATAGGACTAACAGCAATACAAACAACAATAATAAAAGAACTAATGATGTTAAGACTAATAGTAGGACTAATAATAATAATAATAATTAATTAAACTAGTAATGGGGGCAGTAGATGGCCCACAGCAGCAGATCCAGACTGTACAACTCAGAGGGCAGATGAACGTGCAGAGTGACAACAGAAGAGAAGAAAGGAGAGATAGCATGAAACTATGGGAAAGGGAAGCCTTCTATAGCACTCAAGGAGGTTGTAATTATAGCAAAAGTGCCTTTATTGAACCAAATGTATCTGGTGACGAGCCTTTCGTATGTTCAAATGTTATTGTTCTCTTATGCAGTACTTCAGTCTGTCTTTTCTGAATATTAATTTTTGACTGTCTCTACTCACTCAGACACTGTGGCTATTCATTCTCTTGCTAAAAGCCAATGGAAGTGAAACATGAAAGTATTTTTTAAGAGCTTACATGACAAGTTTCAAACTTATACTCCAGCCAACACAAAGAGAAGCTTTTTTTTTCTCTCGCGGACTTACCAGTTTGTCAGCTTGTTAATCTCCCCGTTAGATAAGATGGACATCAAAATGTATGTGAAAAAGGTTGCAGAATCTTCTGTCAGCATTATTAAGACGATAAAACTGTTTAGGTCAGTGCACCAGAGCTGTTATTTACACAACAGGTTCCGTTATGGTTGATTTATATGGTCATATGGTTTAGTTTGGTAGGTTACTTCAGGATTCAGGATATCCTGGTTCCAGATTTCTGAATCTCCACCCATGCTGTATCATCGATTCATTCAGTGATTCACACGCTGAATCCAATTAAGTGAATCAAAATGGCAGTTCAGTTGGTGAATCAGACAGTGAATTCCCAATAAGAGACTGACAGGATACTCCCTTTCCAAGAATGCTTATTCCCACTTGTGAACATATTATATAACATATATGCTCTTTACCTCCAACAGACCCTTTACAGATTTATTCATGCTAAAAAGAAGCTCAGATGAAAGATATGTGTAAATACATTTGTCCAGCCAACACTGTGGCAGTAGTTTTTATACTAGCAGTTAAAATACACCTCAAGATCATCCATTGTTTACAATTTTAACCTGAACCAGAGAAGTATTAGCAACAGTATCAGAAGTAAAGTTACTGATGACGAATGCATTTCTGTGTACAAAGAGCACATGTCAAAGTAGTTACTCCATAGCAATGTACATTTCATTAGCTGCTCATATTTTATGTTTAAACTTGAATCTTTGAAGAAACTAGCTCTAAAATAAATGTAGTAATGTAAAAAAGTAAAATATTTAACCTTGAAATGTTGTGGAGTTGAAGTGTAAAGTATAATGTGGAAATGCTAAAGTAAAGTACTTGTGTAAATGTTTTTAGTTACTTCCCACCATTGGAGGCTGTCTGAGGTTTCAGTTTGGAAGCTCTATAAAGAATGTTATTCTGAAAAACACACCTGAAATACTCTGCCCACAACAAGTGGAATTTAGCTTAACATGAGTCTTTTAAATGACTATACATAATAATAAACAGTCATAACAGTAGGTCCTGTCTGACTTTGCAAGGCCATCACAGTCAGACTCAAGCATTATGTAAGAGGAAAGTCCCAAAAATCACACCAACCTAAAGCAAAAACAGGAAACTTGCAAAGGCTAAAAGGAACGGTGATAAAAAGAAGAAGACCCTCATTACCTCTGACTGAAGAAACAGGAAACTACTGACAACATTTATACTGATGCATCAAAAATGAATCAGTATAAATGAAATATCTCAACATTTGGGACAAACTCAAACAATGAGCAAACATTATGTTCTGGAATTTTCTGTTCTTTGTGCTTTTTTTTCAGTCTCCTCTTGTACTTACATTGTTTAGCCTGGGTTTCAACACAGATATAAAAATATCCTCCCTCTTGCTCTCCAAACCTCACGACATCTCCTAGATGGCGTACTCCACCAGCACTCTGGCACAGGGCTGTTTTGGGAAGGTGTACAAGGAGAAGTACAATGACACATGGGCTGCTATAAAGAAGGTCCCCCAGCACCTCATCAACAGGAAGGACCTGGAGAGAGAGTGTGAAGTGTATAAGTAAGTTCCAGTAAAAAAGGAGAAGCTAATTTCTTTAAATGCTGAAGGGTAAAACACCTAAGTTTCCAATGTGCCAGAGTAAAGGAAAAAAAAAAAACAGCTGAGTAAGTAGTGGTGAGCAACATTTTTCTTTTGTGGTGAAGTTTCATGTAAAACAATTTTCCATTTGTTAAACAAATTTCCATGTGTTACTACTGACCTGCAGCAAAGCAAATCATCCCAACATAGTGAAGCTTCTGGGAAACATAACGCTCAAAGACGGGAAATGGATTATTCCTCTAGAGTTTATCTTTGGAGAGGACTTAGAGACCACCATCTTCAAAGCAGCAAAGTCTAAAATACAGGTAAAGTTGTCATTTGACAGCACACAAAAGTCACATAATGCAAGATTAAATTAAAGACAGTAGTTGAGGATAGTAGTACCAAGAATTCAAAGAATAATAAAATCATGTGCCTTTAATGAAATTGTGTAAAGCCAAACATACGCTGCATGAGTTGCTGTGTGATTATAAGCCTAACTTGGCTATGTAGACTAATTTTCAAAGCCTGCATGGTTTGCACAAAATAAGGCAGGTCACCAAGCCTGTTTGGGACATGGCATCTTCTGTAGTGTGCACTAGTTCAGGATATAAACCTCTTTCTGACTCAGACAGTCATGCTTGCATTTTATGACTAAAATCTGGACAAATCTGGATTTGATTCTGTAAGTTTAAGGTTAGTGACATATACCATAAGTGATCTTCTATGACTAATCTTTCTATGACTATACAAATTCCATCCTTTAATGCGTGATGTTCAAAGTGTTGTGCACCAGAGTGTGTGCACCATTGATTTCACGTTACGCCTTGTTAACTTCAGAGACTAAATTTTGTCAAAATTTCCGGCCTTAAGAAAAAGGGTGTGCAACTCATGAAGAGAAAGTTAGTTTGAATGTTCTGCAGGTGATGCTAAACCAGCTAAACTTCATCTCTTCATTTTCATATCCACAGCTGACTCCAGCTAATAAAGGAACTATCATTATCGGTATGTGTGAAGGGCTGCTTCACCTCCACTCCAAAGATATTGTCCATCAAGACCTGAAGCCCGAAAACATCATGGTGAGTGGAGAGATGCCCATAGTACTGACATTTTGATTACACCTTTGCCAACACACAGCAACATACAATACACAGAGACAAGATGAAGGAGAACTGCTTGGCAAAGTACATTGTGACATAAAAATGTGTGGGGACCTGATTTTTGCAGGATGTTTGGTGCTGACAGGCTAAACTAAGATGGTGGATGTAGCAACAACCTGCTTAATGTTAATATGTTAGCTTTATCATGAGAATGTGAGAATGTGGGTTCATGCTGAAGCAGAAGGACCAGGCTGTTCAATATTACCCCACTTGTAAAGCCCTGAATTGTAATTTTGTAAGAAAATATTTGATCCAAACTAACAAACATTTGTCATCCAGGTGGAACATAACACAAACAGAGCGGTAATCATTGATCTGGGACTGGCCAAGTTCTTCCGGCATGGTCTCAATTCTGCAGTGGACATGGGAAATGAGGCGTACTCGGCCCCTGAGGTGCTGCAGAGGCGCAGCCAGCGAGACCAGTGTTCAGACGTGTGGGCCATGGGTAAGATCATCGCTGAGCTCTGTGCCCGGATTCGGCTTTACACACCTAGTGTCTGTCCCACTAAGATCAAGGAGACTCTGCAAGATCAGCCGTACTGCAATGCTGTGTGTAGGATGGTGGAGCCCAACCCTGCTCTGAGGGCCTCCATGGCAGGGGTCATTAGTGACATACGGAGGGCTGGACGCGCAGGCATCGTCACCAATACACCCCTTCAAAGAGAACAGCTTATGCCGCCTTCAACCCATGTTACTGCCAGAAACCGGTCTCCGTCACCAGTGAACAGAGATCCATCACCAATGAACAGGGCTCCGTCACCTTTCAACAGGGATCAATCACCATTAAACAGGGATCCAACGCCGTTCAACAGGGCTCCATCGCCCTTTAACAGAGGTCCATCACCTCTGCACATGTCTCCATCACCACTAAAATGGGAACGCTCACCCAAACCAGAATTCAAAGCATTGCATCAAGACAAGGACAAAAAGCAGGCTCTGGTCCCGACAGGCAGAGCTGACCTCACTCAGGACTTCATGAAAATGAGGCTCTACCAAGAGGCTGCCAAGGATCTGCCCTGCAACCTGCCCACAACAGGGAGGGTGGTGGTGCGGCGCTTTGAGGAGAAAAACGGAGAGGTGGAAAAATGGGAGCAGAAAGAGGTGGTGACACGTGATGGAAAGATAGTCAAGTTTGACGATGTCAAGTTTGATAGCAAATAAGAATAAGAGTTTAGGGATTTGTTGTAGCTCCTAAAAAAGTGATTGCATGTGAATGGTTTGTTCAGGGTCACCCTGCTCCTATTTTCTTAGGAAAGCATGTAAAAAGCATGTCTCCATGGATTAAAGAGTAAACTGAGACCAGGCTCATCGTGGGCACCAGTTTCTGGTACAAGACTTAGACTTAAAACCTATTACAAACCTAGAAACACATTAAGGCAAATTAGAAGCTGCAATAAGGGGACACCTTAAAATAGTTGGTTGGTTGTGCCTGAACATGATATTCAGCTATGGAATCTGACTCAGCTTGCCAAGAAAGAAATATCTCAAGGCAAGAACAACCATTTGTGAATGTTTTTCACTACCTGAATGGATAAGACTGTGAACATGGCTCACACATTATGTTTATGTCTATAAATAAAATCAGCAATGTTTGTTGCAGTTGCAGAGATATAGTTGCATACTTTGTTTTGTGTTTCACGCACGGAGTCCTTATATTTGAGACTAACTGTTTCAGCTCTGGGTCCAGAAATTCCTAGTTCCTGCAGTGATCAGCTCAGAGACACACAAAGGGCACTGTTTTTTTTTTTTTTTTTGGATTCTACTGACTCATTAAAAACCAGAAGAGCTTGTTTCACAGCCCACCACTTTGTCTATGTTCTTGTTTAACAATGCTGCAGGAATGAATGGCTTCTGCCCCCACCACTATCAAGCAATCTGCTGCATGCCTTAAGACATCAACACTGCTGACGCCACTGAACTCTGCTCAGTGTGCTCATGTGTGTCAAGTTCTAAGACTGTTTCAGTTAGGTCTATTTAGTCTCCTTCAGTCTATCTAAGCAACAAACTGAGGAGAGGAAGTGGGCTATGTGGTTTCCTTCAGACTTGAAGATTAATGTCTGTGTCTGTGGCTGTATGCCAGGAATGACATTTGACAAATACATTTGCGGTGATTTTTCAAGCACCTCACAAGATGTTCGGTAAAAAAAAAGTTGCTGAAGAGCATACATATATCACTGAAGGGACCCTAATAAGGAAAACAAGGTGGAGTGTAAAACAACAGTTCTTTTGTGTAAACATGGCAAGTAAAAGAGACAAATATACAGGGTGAATGGTGGTCACATCGAGACCACACTTCCATGCTTTATTTCACTTGTATATGTGATTCTTGCCCATAATGTGTCTTAGACTGTGTTGCATACATTCCATCAGATGAGTATAGGGTGTATTCTTGGTCTCTTTTTTGTCATAATTGTGTCATGCTGCAAAACCAACTGGCAATTAAGGATAAATAAGGTGGACTTAGCGGATGTTTTCATGTTGGTTCCGCAGACGCACAAGAAAGCATTATGAAAGCATTTAACTGGTGCCTGTGTGGCGCATTTAGGAAAACTAGTGCCTTGAGATAAATGTTAACATAGACACAAACACAATGCTAACATGTAGACACAGCATTTCAGGATTCCAGTGTTTGCTGATTACCACTAAAAACAAAGTAGGCTACAGCTGATGGTGTTGGGGATATCATTAGTTTTGCAGGTATGGTGAGTAAGTATTGGACTATTCATACTGAATGTGTCTATCAAATTTATCAATAGTTGCCAAGACCTTTCATTCAAAACCATGGTAACCTCATGGTGGTGCAGCACGAAAAGTCAGGGGATCACCAAAACCATTAGGATTCATCCACCGGATATTTGTCAATTACACATCAACTTTATTATGGCATTTGAGGGAAAGTCAGGAAATCACTAAAATCATGAGGATGTATTGTGTCGGGGCCATGGATGTCTGTATAAAATTTGGTCAAAAAACTTTTGCCTGCCTTACGTATTTTTGTCACCTCCTAGAGTTTGGTTTGTGATATGAGGATATTAAGACCTTGCCCCTGAACTTAAGTTTAAAGCAAAGCAGTTTTTCTTTTGAGAGATGTATGATTTTTACATTTGTGACTATAACGTATATTTATATTCGTATATTTGCTTCCCCTATGCATTGTTTGACATTCATACTGTGAAGCCTTGAGCACAATAGAAAATAAATAAATAATCAGTATATTAATCTGTAATCAAGAAATCATTAGTTGCAGTCTTAGTTACTTCTTTGTCATAGTGTGTGTTGTTATCAAAGGAATACATTGCATTGGAAGGAAATGGCTTTTTTTTTTTTTTTTTTTTTAAATAAGTACAGCGCACTGGCAGCCACATGTTATGAAAGAGTGCACTCTACTGAATTTCAGGCTGAACTGCAGCTGTATTTGTTTCAGTCTGACAGAGCCAGACTACATCAGGCAAGCTCAGTGTTTAGTCTTAAAATATCCACTTGACAATCTGTTCAGGTCAGTCAGAAGTCCTGAATGTAAACAAAAATGACTAACACTACACAACAGCAAAAAGAAAACTCACTCACCGTTGCAGAAACTGCGGTTCCATTCCTAGTAGTGGAAACTCCAACGTAGCCACGGGTCATAGACTGAACACAACAGTTCTACACAAAGACAGGGAGAGAACAGGGGACAGGGAAAGAACATTGCTGATAACCAACTGTGCAGCTGCATGGTTCTCTTACATTTTCATTATTCAACTGAACTCAATTAAAAATTGTGACAGCATTTCTTTTGAATAATCAATTTATTAATGTATTTAAGGCCACTCTGGACTGTGCAGAATTCATAACGAGAGCAGAAATAACTCACAAAGTCACACTGCCCATGGTTGCTACCCTGTGATGACTGCTTTCTATTGTTACTGAGCTTATCCACATCAGAATGGAGTCAAATCAAATAGCAAGTAGCTTAAAAAAAAAAAAAAAAAACATCAGGTCAAGTGTTACACAGTAAATGACTGAGACTTTACACTGTGACTCTGGAAACTTAAGCTTCCTCTGTACATTTTGCTTATCCTCTTGTTTGACAGGACAGCGAGGAGCACTCTGCACAGCAGATGGAAATTTACATGTAAAGTCACAACAAGTCTCCAGCTCACAAAACAGACACTTCGGCATGCTTCACATTTTCTAGGCGAGCACTGATATGCCTCAGTTCCCTATTGTGCTCAGAACATTCCCATTTCCTTACTAACAGGTTCTTTGACATGCATTTTTAGTCTTGACATACAGATGCTATTGTATTAGTGCCCAGGTGTTGAAATACTAGTATTGTTGTGTGTGTTGCTATAAGGCCATAGGAGTTGAAAACAGATTCACATCAAAATGATAAATACATGACTATATGGTGTAGTGATAAAAATCACAGGCAACACTCTCAAACCCCGTCTCATCTACGTCAGCAGACATATACCACAACAGAGGTTGGAGGGGAAGTAAAAAATAATCATCCATCATAAGCTAACCACATCCCTTCACTAAAAAAAAAAGAAAAAAAATGGTTGGTTGATAAACTTCAGGAAATCTGAATACATTCTGGAAATAATAGAAATAATAGGCCCGTCCATTAAGATAGAATAATACAGCTTTACAGAAATCATAATAACAAATGGAGTGTACTGCATACACACATTCTTTTATCCGTGATCACAGCTTTCCATGCAGTTCTCTTTGGTTTCAGCCTGTTCACCTGTCAGTGCAGCCACGTTCACTGGATAAAGGGACTGATTTTTGTTGTAAACAATAAAATCGGTCAGAGTGAAGAGAAGAGGAGGGCAGAGAGTTGACATGCAGCACAAGGGCACAAGGGGAAAGGACATGGCCGTTGTCTCCATGCATAACTTTCAGTTACAAGAAGAGACAATTTGTTTTTGTGTTTGGAAAAAGAAATATGGAAAAAATGAAAAGCAAAAGAAACACAGCCTGCTTTCTATTAGAAAGCAAAACTGTAACTTACACTTAAACATTGCTAAACATACCTGTGACATAATTCACACCCCAATTTTCATTTAAATTTCACCGTCAGATCATCAATATGTCATCTTGACAACAATGCATTTAGACATTATTTTATGGCTTTAAAAATTCTTAAATCAGTCCAACATGTCACATGATTTTCTCAGACCACAAAGGACAATATAACCTATCGACTGAACTAAAGTAAAAGCAAGAAAATTCAAAAGGTTCTCTTGTGACAAAGGCAAAACGACTTTCATTTCTCATCGACCGCTATGACACAGATTTGTCTCCTGGCTCGAACTACTGGACTAACGTGTTTGTCTAGATGAAGGACTGGGGAGGGGCAAAAGATGTTTTAAAAAATTAGCACATTATCAAGATTCACTGCATATAGTGTTGAGGGAGTAAGCCAGCACTCTTGAGGGACACATATACATAAGGAGCTGTATAGTACACTGTACATAATCAACACACACATATATTTATATATATATATGTATATAAAGGAGGTGAAGCAACGAGACTCCATTTTGATGTGAATCACAAGCTCATCTGAAGGCAGAGGACTGATCACCACCCCCAAGACCTGCTCGATCTGATAAAGGCAAATACACAAAAACACACTAAAAAGAAAAACCTATCAAATGTTGCAGATATGCTGAAAATGATCTGAAAAGGCTGAACTGAATGCACCGATTACTGCTATGATAAACGCTACACAGAGGCGCTGTACCTTGCCCCTGGCATACAGAACTAAGTGTTTTCACTTTTTTCTCATTCCCGCTGATAATTCTACTGAATATGACAAGAGGCAAAATTATGTTTACAGCATCCATAGCACTGAAACCAAGCTTTAGCCTATATTTTGATAAACAAGCCAAACTGAAGTAGAACAGCATCTCTGTTTAGGAACCCTTTCTAAACAAAGGCCCCGGATATTTGGAGACAGATATATGGATATGTGTGCTGTTATGTCAAAAGCAGTAATAAGAAGTAATAGTAATACAGGTTCCTTCATTTAGTACTCACTGTAGCAGCTTCACACACTCAACTGGAAACACACTTTCACTCATGTATTCATTGGCTTTGAGAGAAAAAATAAGTCTGACTCTTGTGGCACAGTGTGACTGCTGGAAATTGCAGCTACTGCTCTATTAAACCCAATACTCTAAATAATGTAAATTACAAGTGAAAAAAAAAAAAAAAGATTCTAAGGCATCACAAGGTTTAACCAGCGACCACAGCGCTGTAGATATATAAACTCATAGAGTCCAACTTTTAGCCTTCTCTCTTTACTGTGGCTCCCTTGGAAGAATAATCAGTGATGTAACAGGATCCCAGGAACCCAGGTGGAGAACAGTCACCTAAAGGCTGAGAAAATCATGTCTACAGTTTTTATTTTTGATAAACCAGGTGTGTTAATCACCCAAATGTCTGCCTGACTGTCTGCAGGCAGTATGATGTTGATTCTCCACAAACTTAAGTCCTTCACCAACAAATGAAAAAGCTTAAAATTAAAAAAAAAAAAAAAATCAGGCCACTTGGAAGAAAAACCACCATCCTACAGCATCTACAGATAGGATTATCCTACTGAAGTAACGGCAGTGAAACATGATTAGCGGCCTTTCGGGGGAGACTGTTTCTCTGAGTGGCCCTCTTTCTGTTCGGCAGGCGTTTTGGCTGGGCCTTTTGCTGGGACTTCAGCTGGTGCTTCAGCTGCAGGTTTGCCCCCAGCTTTGGGGGGAGGAGGTGGTGCATGTAGACCGGCCTCAGTGCCAATGTTGACAGTGATGTTGGTGTAGAGGGGAAGGTACTGCCTTGATATTATTTCATATTCAGCAGTGTTCATCCCATCCATCTTCCAGGTCTGACGTGTCTTGGCCAGCATGTTGAACCTTTAAATGGAGAACAAAGACAGAGCAGTGAATACCAAAGTTGCTTTTCATCCGTATAGTAAAAACAAAAACATAGCACTTACCATTTCTGCTGTGTCCTTTTAAGACTAAGCAGCGTGGAGTTCACCCTCTGAACCTCAACAGATTCCCAGTTTTTTTTAAGTCTGCATGCAACTGCACACATAAAATGAAATGCACCGACTTGTTTACTGTACCTCTTTGGGTTCACATCATTTCCTTTGTCCAGTTTGTGTTTAATCATCTTGTAACGGCCAAGCTTTAATGATGGACGAGTGATATACATCCCGGCCAGGGACACCCTGAGAAGATGAGAAACACAACATCAGTTTAGCCTACACACACCTCTTTATGAGTCGGAATTGGGACATTTTTCAACAGACATTTAAAATCTGATCTGTGGTACTATGTGATCATGACCCAAGAAATGGCAGCACACTGCAACCACAGCACAATTGTAGCCTCATTTGCAGTTTTACAGCTTTTTTAATGATATAACCAGTTTGATTAGGGTTAAATATCAATGTATAATAATAGCGTCAATGTCTGTCAGGCTATGGATGCACTATTTTCACAGTAGAATTTCTCATCCTTAAGAGAAACCGGTCTAAACTATTCTCACCTGACTCCAATGTCATCATCCTCTCCGCCCCAGCCCCAGTAGTTGTTGGGAAAGCCATTCATTTTGAGGTAGTGCAGTGGCGTCAGAGCTGACACTCCTCCAAAGTACATCTTGTACGGAAGCCTGGAATTAAAGATCACAGAATCGCAGATGAATATCTGACATAAAAGTGGAACACGGGATGTGACGGGGGGGTCTGTCTGTGCAGCGCGAACCCCTCAACATTCATAAGCAAGTCAACGACTTACTTGTAGCCAAACTTGTCCATTGCGATGGCTGCGTGCTTGGGGTTGGAGTCGCAGACATATATGTTGCGATCATCCTCTGGAATGAGGTCCACGTCATGGAAGTAGAGACAGTCCCAGTCTTCCTCCCTCATGGCCTCCCGGAAACCCACATTCATTAGCTTGGCTCTGTTGAACGTGTAGTTTCCGGCCTGCAGAGCAAACATAGACACTTACTGTCAAAATGGCTGAGTGTTTGTTACGATGGATTACAATTAACTGAAAGTATACCAGATGAACTCCAGTTTTTCTAGGAAACTGTCCTTGGAATTTGTTAGTAAATTACTGGGACATCACAAACCCCAAAAAATAAAATGTTACTGAAATATTTTACGGTGTCTGCGAAGCAAAGACAAGACGAAGCAAAGAAGCAAGATCTGACAATGTGACTGTGCACTGACAAATCCAGCTCTAGAGATGTAAGAGATGAAGAGCTGAGGAGATGAATCAATTGTTAAAGCAGCTAAGGAGATAAAACCCTAGAAGCCACTTGAGCCTTGTCATACTCTAATATGCACATTCAGTGACAGCACACTAGAGGGAACTCTTCAACTAACCTCAACTGTAGTGGATACCAACCTAAGGATAAACCGGGCAAATTAACTACATGATAGGTGTAAAATTTGCCAAATGTTTAAACTATATTAGCCAAACAAACATTAAGCGAGGCATTACTTAAATCCCTTATTCAACCTCTGAATCTTCCTCAGGTGTACAACATGGTTGTGTGAGTTTCACCTGATGAATGATATAAATTCCATAGTTGAGCTGTTGTCGCTGCAGAAAAGGATGTAGGTAGTAGAGCAGGAACTTTAGGTGGTGTTCTCTGTGCCTGTGGGGGATGATGATGGCTGTACGGTGCCTCGCCTCACAGTCAGGTGGCCTGTAGCGTCCGCCGCGTACCACGAGTGGATTCTTCCTCTGAACCTCCGCTAGAGTGAGCCCTGATGGAAAGCTGACATGGATTGGCCCACCTGTGAATAGAAAAAAAATCTGCTGTCATTATCAGGAGGAAACAGGATATGTTTAATGCAGTGAAGGCAAATGATCTGGTTCGAGTATGAGAGCCTGTTATTTGAATGCGACATCATGGTCCTTCCCTCGACCCAGAGCTCGAGGTTAGTTAGTAAACCAATACCAGTTCTGGAACTTGAAAACTGAAAATCTGGGGTTTGGATTGTTGGTTGGGCAGATATGACAAGGTCTGAAAAGTTTTCACAATTCAGTGACATTTTATAGCCTCACTTACTAATGGGGAAAATAAAACATAAAACATAGAAATACGTCCGTTTAACTTGTAATAATTGTTAGTTGCAGACATTTGTTTTGTCAACAAAGGCCAAGCAACTTGTCACAGGATTCTGTCACAGTGGAAAAAAACAAAAACAAAAAACTGACATTGCAACCTGAGCCGTTTGATTTGTTAAAGTAAAACAACACCAGCCAAGTTTCCCTTGTCAATCCTGTTTCAGCGAACCTACAGGTAGTGCCACAATGTTCAGTATTACCTCAATGACCTTTTTCCATTATGTTTTTTCTAGAAAAGCCCACAGCTCTCTGTGTCAAGTATCAGCATGTAGTTTAAAATTACTGGCTGTTATGTGGGAACAAAGGGGCAAAGGGCAGAGCCTGGAAAGCAGAAAGCTAAGCCTGTTTTTGACTGTGCGTCCTAGTTATACTAAATAAACACTGAGCAGGATCAGATTGTCTAGATACTGTAATATATAACAAGAAAGGAAAAGACAGCAGCCTTAACAATATTTAGGTTCCGTCATCTTTAACTATGACTGTGCACTATCCTGAGGGAAATGATGATTTTGACTGATTTTTTTTTTTTAAACAAAACATTTGCTGTTTAGACTGACAGATTTATAGTGAACATAAGAGTGATCTGACAGATGATTCAAATCACATAATCACAACACAATAATCTTTACTGATCTAAATGATTTCATCTGCTTGCTTGTAATGATGGCTAATTTGCCCCTACATCGCTGTCTATCTTGATGGCAGAACAGTACGTTTGCCAGCTGTCGTACTGTTAGCACATCGCTCTGTCCCAGGTATTCGCTCTTCTCTATCTACCAGGGTTTGTATTTACCTTGCCTCTTCTGGTCATATATTACGTTGCGACCATTGCTGACAGATTGACAAGAAAAATCAAATGACACACCTACTACTGTAAATTAGCTAGAAGAGAATATTATGTGTGACATATCCTGCACGGATCCCTGGCATATTTGCTGTTCTCTATTTACCAGGATTTAATATTTACTTTGCTTCTTCATGTCATACATAATGTTAAGACCATTGCTGACAAACTGAAAAAAAAAATCAAATCTAATGACACACCTACTACTGTAAATTAGCATGAAGAGAATATTATATACAACAACAAAAAACAGAAAAAAAATGTACAGATGTTTAACAAACTGTACTTTAATATCTTTGTTGCTAACAAAAAGCCGCCACACGATCCATTAGCATCACCATTTTGTTGTTGCGTGTAAATAGCAGCAGCGTGTATTTTTAAAGCTGATGCAGTGTGTTGATTATTGTTTGATTACCTGGTGGGTCGATTAAGCAGAACAGTTAACACTTTGTATTTTTCTAAGCTAGTATTTATAAACTTTCCTTTAATGTGTGGTTTTTTGATGCTAAGTCCTGTGCAGCTCATGTGGAAGATCCGTGTCAGTACAACGATACCAATGAAGTTCCTCAGTTTCAGTGAAACTCTAGAAAGTTTCTGATCAGGAGACCACTTACCTATAAAAGGCGATGTCTTCGGGCAGTAGGGCATGCCATCTCCATGGCCATGAGCTTTGGATATGTGAGAGAGGTTGGCATATACATCCCCTCCAGAGATGCCCACTGCTGTGTGGTTGCGCCCTGGCAAACCAGTGGTGTCGGGCTTGCGGAAGATGCGGATGAAGTAGGTGACCCTCTTCTGGTATCCCTCTCGGGACAGCAATGCCATGACCACCAGCTGGATGCCCAGGAACATGAAAAGATAGCGCCATTTGGACTGGATAGTGACCATGGCGATGGCTCTGTGTCTTCAAAAAACAGAGATCCAGAGGAGGCAGTGCAGAAAGTCCAGCTAGTCTTGAGTAACCTGACGCTCAAGCTAAATACACTCTCCCAGAGCAGTAAGGTGATGATTGTCAAGTGTGACTAGGTGGAGGCTGGTGTTGTGGATGTACCTTCTCTAAAACATGGCAAAACACGTTTAATATGACAGTTAAAGTATGTAAAGTTACTAGCAATATTCTATGGGAATATGGAGTTTGAATGTGAAGTAGGATGAGTAAAAAAATTGACAAAAGTCACACATGAAAGGCACTTTTGGTAGGCTGCGATGGAAAGAGACCACTCAGGAGCAGGAAAATAAAAAAATATCCCAAAATATTAAAATTCCAAAACTGTATGTGGCAAATATCTCCAAGGTTGACTGTTGGTCCAATTTCGTGATTGGTGTGGGGTAGTAATGCCAGTCCCACATCATGTAGTTTCACCTCCACTGAATTCTATCCGTTGCCCCGTGAAGCTCATTCTCCCCCGGTCAGATAAATGGCAGCGTCAGTGTCTCTCACTCACTCACTCCCTTGCTTTCTCTTCCTCCCTTTGTGAGCTTTATGCTGCCTTCTGTTCTCCCTCATGTTCTCTCCTGAGGGAGGCCTCTGCAACAACAACAACCGCCATGACAAAAGGGCGCATATGCAAACGTATAGGCCCTCTACTTTACAGAGGATTACACAGCTTCCATTGACTCACTGCCTGACTGACTGGAGAGACGGGGGGAGTGGACCATGACCGGCGTGGGAGGAGTGGTCAGACGGTTGCATGTGCGCGTGGGTGACTGTGTATTGGCTAGGGGGAGGGTTTCAGTGGAGAGTCAGGCTGAGAGAAAGAGAAATGTGGGAGGAGATGGTGGATGAGGAGGAGGGAGAGCTTTGATTCCCACTGCTATTGTTCCATAATGATGCAATCCACAGCTCTGAGACCCCTCAACCAGCTCACAGGGCCGACAACCACTGGACTCACTGGATGGACAGGAACTGGACCAATCACTCCAGCACAGCTCTGAAAGAAAAAAAAAAAAAAACAGAAGAGGAGGAGGGACAGTTACATTGACTGACACCCTTTGGTTCAAACTGTTGACATCAGCGATTTTGTACTTACAGCAGAATGTTTTTCCCATACAAACAATGACTAATTGTGTGCAATACAGGCCTAACGAATGGACTGTTTGTTTACATGGAGACTCAACAGCACAGTTGGATAGCCTTGACTAATCAGGCCCAGCGTGGGCTCCAGTGCAGATGCCTCCCCAAAGACAGGCCTGCTGCCCACAGTGGATGGCAGACGGGAAGTCATGCACCGCCATGTGGATGAAACTTTTTAATACTGAAGCCCACAAACTCAGTGGCTCTGTTCCTGTAGGTTGAAGCAATGTTGTGTTTGCCGAACTTGCATAACCCCTACCCCTGCTCTGGTGCTGTCTGCTGCAGTATCCAACACGTTCTTAGTTGCAAATCTATTAGTGCTTGTTAAAGTAGCCTGCCTCAGACCACTAATCCTAATCCCACTGAATGCTACAAGACTGGCGGCGAGACCGCGAGAGACAGATAGAAAAAAAAAAAAAAATAGATTAGAGCTGCCCACCTCTCACCTACACATAATACTACAACTGATTTTACAGCAAGGTTTGCTTAGGTATATATAATGAATGAAATGTCTAAAACCTTTTTTTTTGCTAATGTGTGTTTTATAGATTGACAAATGCTAATAGTGCAGCCATTTTATTGCCTGTTTAGTTAATTCCTACTGAGTTATCATCATCGGCCCTTAGAACATGCTGTGCTAATCACACAGGGGAAAACAATGCATTATGAGCACTCTTGCCTGTGCAGGATACATTCCTCTTTAAAAGCAGTGTTCTTGTGCTCCCTCTTTTCTTGTGTTTAATCCGTCAGTCAAACCATGTCACACACCAGGAAAACTGGTACATTACACAGAGCTTGTTAAGGCAGAAAGACTAAGGGAAAAAGAAAAAAGGCAGCAAAGAAGAAAAACAGACTGTGTTGACAATATATGGGGACAGAAGAATGACTGTGAACTCTTTATGCTGCATTATATTTTAATCAAATACAAAAACTGCCTAATTGATCAACTACAAAGATACAGTATATTGGTGAGATCTGACAAACTCATACGTGCTGGACTTCAGTGGTTTTGTATTTCCGCAAATTTATTTGACAGCTGACTGCAATGATTTTCAAGGGGTAGTGCTTTTCAAGGATAATAAAGGTTTTTCTCTAAGGGGATATGTGGATCAAAACAGAGAGGAAAGCCTCTGCTTGCCACTGCAGATGATTTTCATCTGCACATAGAACTGCAAGCAGATGGGGGATTGACCCCTCTCACTATACCCGGCCCCTAAAAGAACCCTATAGATTATGGATATGGTTTATAGAGATCATGCCATAAAGACTCTGATTAATCTCACAGAAGGGGAATTCAGCTCCACCACTCAAAGATGTGATCTGGAGCAGAAAACCAAGGGATTGGGAAAACAGTAATCTTTTTTTAAGCAATTACTAAGACTTATTAACCAGTTCATTCCCTTCCAGGCTGGGTAGATTGATATAAGTGATTAAACCTCACTTTCAATGACAAAACATGGCTGATAAGAGCGGTGTGGTGCGCAAATATGAGTCACTAGATGACTAAGCATCATTCATAAGGAAAACCCACAAAAACCACTGTGACACCCCCTTCCTTGTCTCCCATGTTCCAGTGTCATTTTCATCTGTAATGACATATAGGAATATTTTCACAAAAGGAAGAAACGATAGGTCTGGTTTGCCTTAGTGCTTGAGGGCCATATTAAGCTGGCTTATACAGTGAGAGAATTTGGCAGCAGGAAACTCCTTTAACAAAGTGCAGGCACTGACTTAACACGCATATAAAAGAGACCCAGTGACTAGATTTAGACGAATCTTTCTGTTAGCTAAAAGGCAGAGGATGAGGAGCAAACCAAAGAGAGAGAAGGACAAAGTGAACCAAGAGGAGCTGGAGGGGGAAATGGAGAGCAGCCAACAGTCTGGTTACACTATGTGCTTTTGACTTCATTGTCTCTCTTGCACAGATATCCTTCCTCCCTACATTCAGAATTTAAAAAGAGGCAGGTTTGGCATGACATAACATACTCGAACACAGCAAAGCGAGCCATTTCTGGTCTTGTTCCCAGCACCCCGACACTCCTCTTACTTTTTACTATACAACGTGTGCTTTAAATAGTGATGGAACATAACAGCTGACAAATGGGACATTTTCTTTTCTGCCCATAGGGCATTAATATTATATATATATGGTTGTGTCCACATGCATGCTTGCACACACATGAATGAATGCAAGAGGACTAGCTTGGGGGTTAGAAAAGAAGAGCAGGCAAGAAAATAAAAGAGGATGGGGGTGTAGGAGTATGGGAGTTATATATTTAGACCATCATCTGGGGAATATGGCTTATGGTCAGCAGTGTTGTTCAAATCCTAAAGGGACAGCACAGAACTCATGCGCAGCCCACTGACAGCCATAGCAGCCCCAGAGGGAGATAAATGAGAGCCAGACCAAATCACAGTGAGGGAGACCAAGTCCTGTAAGGGTGACCACACAGGGGGTTTACCTAACCAGACATTCCTCCTGAGTCTACGTTGGTCCACCAGAATCACTTTTCTTATTTCTTTCCCCCTTCTTTTTTATTCCTCTCCGACTGTCAGGACAGTCTGTTTGTTGGACTAGGACTGATCAGCAGCATTTCCGTAAAAAAAAATCACTGTATTTTCAACAGCAGCCCTTATTTATTACCTGTTGCGGGTTATTTTGCAGTTGGTAGTTATCTGAGCCAGAAATTCCAGGCACAGCTGGTTCACATCAAATGAGCAGAGTACACATACAGAGGTGGCCCATCCCTGATTCAACACAACACTATTTTAATATCGGAAATTGGCTGCAACTGCATTCAAAGTATTGGCCATCAAAGCAAAAACAAGGCCATCATTTACTTAGTAAATACTGACAAGAAAGACTGATTTGCTCAACATTTGTCCTCCCCATATTTTTAACAAAAAAAGTAAAAGAATAGAGGATAGGAAAGCTTGCCACAAAAACCTAGATTAGACTGCACTGTGTCATAAAAGCCTTAACCTCTTAACCCCATTGAATCAAATAGCAAGGTTCTGCATTAAAGGATGAGGCTTTGACATCTGCCTGAGTGTATCTTCAGTTCTATATGGGTCTATTGAGGATGAGCGAGTGGTCTTCAGCATTAAATGTGCGACCTTCCTGTTAAATCTGCTCAGCCCCTATTACTGTTGGGGGAGGGGGGGTATTTTTATTTACAGATATAGCACAAGACTCTTACATGCTATAAGGACTTGGTATCCATCTCTTAAACTTGAGTATCATTGTAATGATCAACACAGAAAACAATTGAATCACAAAAGAGCTAGAATTAAAGATGACAGTCAAGCAGAGAGGTGAGTAAAATGTGCTGTCCCCTTGGTCTCTTTCAACAGGAAGCAGGTTGCATGGCAGAAAAACCTGTGGCCTTTCAAAATAAATGGCCGCAATGGCATTTCTTGATGTGCTTTAGGAAATCAAGTACCGTTAAACTGATCTCACATTTGTTGCTATACTTGTTGCTTTTTATCGGCTGCTCAAGTTAGAGGTCAACACAGCGAATCACAATCTGAATGTTCTAATCTGCCATAGGTTTTTACCCTGGGTGCCCTTCATGAAGCAACCTGGGTTCAGGGGAGCCAGAGAAAAAAATGCCAATGAAATTCTTGTTCACATTTATACACCACATTTTGTAAGATTAAACTCTATTTTCCGTTGCATATACCGTCTACTGGGATCAGACTCTGGGCTGATTTCATTAATGTGCATCTGCTCCCAGAGAATAACAAGTAATCAGTTAAATGAGATGGCAAACTCGAGTAATGTCCAGATCTGTGGCTGCTTAACGAGTGCAGGGGAAGCAGAGGTGGAAATGAGTTAAACACAAAAGACAACTGTAGCCTGTTCAGACAGTACTACCATTTTCTTTTAAAACATCTGAGATGTGGGCACCTTTTCTGGGGCCTGGAGTCAGGCCATCATAAGACTTAGGCGCAGTGCCTAAGAATTTTTGCACAGTATCTAAGCCAAATGAACAGAAAAGGCTGTGCTAAGAGTTCTCTACTGCTCTGGAAGAAAGGGATACAAGACAATATTTTTTTCTGGTAATTGGGTTTGAAAAAGTAGGGGTCACTTTAAAATTCAGGACCAGACCATTATGTGCTCATTACATCACATGTTCCTTTTAAATGGAGAGTACCAGTGTAACTACAGCCTTTAACACTGTGTTGCATTATGGGCTGTTTGCAGCCTTAGTACTGCTAGGTTAGGGAGTGTTTTCAAATCTGTCAAATCTGTAAATTTCTCAGAGTTAGCCAGCCCTAAAAGTTTCTTGTTAGCCCAGTTTAGCCTGCAGGAGTTTCTGACGGCTGGTGTGACTTGATTTGCTTCCATGGTCCATGGCCTCCCTGTATCTGTACTACAGAAATGAACCAGGAAAAAATATCTAACTCTCAACAATCTGTGTTGGCTTCTTTAAATATTGTAATGATTGGTTTCTAGTCAGATAAGCGTTTCCTGTGAAGATGTCATAAAACAATAACAAAACTTAGATACCACTAGAGATAACTTGCATTCTTTTCACCTCTAACCACTTACGATCTCATTGACGCCATTCTGCATTGTCAGAGTCAGTGTATAAACCCTGATACCAACCAACAGCCACACAGAAAATGCCATGGCTGAACTAGCTGGGTAACATGAGAGGCAGGTTGCTTTTGTTAAATCTGCTCATGCCTTGTCAGAAAGGAGTTGATCCAAGGTTAAGGTTAGTTTACCGTTATTAAATGTAAATATGTTTTATGTTTACATTTTGTCCTCTACATTTATACACACACACACGAGATGACAAAATGTTGTCTGTGCCCAGAAACATCAATGTGCTGTTGGTTAATTGCGACCTCAGATAACACACAGATAACAGGTGCTGTAAAATCATGCTTGGCATCTTACTGGTCTCAGTGCAGGCATTAATATATTTCCCCCTGGAGATTTGGCCCTGGCCTCAGTGTGATCAGCTCTGCAATTACTGTTATGTCACACTATTCACAACGTTTACCGCAAATTGCGCAAAAAGTGAGTCAACATACGAAAAAACTGTCTCCAGTATGTTACCATTTCCTCATTCTTAAAAACTGAGGTAAGGCTCAGGAATCCAGACCTTACCTCTGGACTACCGGTTTAGATTCCTTTCAATGGCTTTTAAGGAAGCACTGACTGTGTTCCCGTTTTGCGACCATGTGAAGAGAAACAGCTATGAAAGGAGAGGACACGGGCTATACTCCACAATTGGACAACTGACCTATGTCATTCCACAAAACTCATTCAGTGAGGACCTGTGAGCGTAAGCTTATTAACATGAGTATTTCAACAAGTTTAGGAACTGGTGTTTAACACTACATGTGTGAGTGAAACCGATGTCAACAGATGTGGTCAACAGACCGCAGATCTCTCTTTCACAACAGCATCATTGTTCTCTACAAGTCCGACAAGACATTAAGCAAACAGCGTGTAGGGCACGCACACCCAAAGCTCTTATACAGGTGCTGGATCAAAAACCAACACAGGGAAATATCCTTTACACATACCTCGATCAGTCTTATGAACACAAAAGACAGGTAAAAACATTATTCTGATTCTGTATACACAACCAGGCCTTTTCCTTCAAGCACCAACAAAGCAAGACCAGGCAATGAAATAATGTGCAAACATGCCTGAGAAAAGAGGTGTCTGCATAACAACGCGTGCCAGCGTCCTTGTCATGGCAACCCATCGTGAGCCCTGGCCATTCATTGCGGGTGCAGCTGGTACATGTCTCTATGGCTGTTCCCTTGAGTCCGACTCCGCTGGGACAGACTGCTGAAAACCACATCATCCTCCTCCTTCCTCCCACTTTTTCTTCTCATCTTTCTGCCTGTGGTTGTTCATGCAGTTTCCATAGAGTAGCAATCACCTTCAGCTATAACCAACCCACCGGGGACAGTCACTTATCCAATCACAGTAACTTCCAGTGGGTTGCAAACTTAGCCATGACAACCATGGAGACAAGAAAACTCCCATGTGGCCATAAAACCCACAACAAAACTGCAGCAACAAGACACACAAGGAAGAAGGGAGCTGACTACCAGTCGTGTAACATTTAGCCCATGAAAATCTAAATGTTGAAAATTAAGTGAGATAAACCAGGGCTAAATGATTGCTAACAGCTGTTCCCTGGGAATATCTAACGCAGAAGAAAGAAGAATAATAAGAGAACAAAAGCCATGTCAAAAATGTCTACGTGACTTATCGTTCAGTAAATGACAGATTGGTAATGAAATAGTCATCTGCTGAAGCAATGTGTTAGATGATAAGAGATAAAACTACATCATCTACTACATTATGAAAATCAAGAAAGGACACTATGTCACAGGATTGTATTGTTACGACAAATTTCAAGTTCACAATAACCTGCAATAACTGCCAGCAGTCATGTGTAAAGGGGAACTGCCACCAGTTAAGTAAGAGAGACAGGACAAGCAGAGCTATCAAAAGTAGAGATTGTACATACTGCTCACTTAGTTCTTACTGCTTTGTTTTAAAATGGTCAAACATATGTGCTCTCGCATCTCTGTTTTTGGTACTTTTGGATTTATAACTCAGTAACAATGGCCAGTTCGTGTCTACATTTGTAATTTATGGTTTTAAAAGGACATGTTTTGAGATCTGTTTTCATTAATGCTTACTTGGGGTCCTATTCCTATGAATAAATTTAATCCTGTCAGCTGCTTAATACATGTGAAAGACTACATGTGTGGTGTCCCAAGTTTCCCCTGACACAGAAGTGTGTCTGGCATATTTACACAAAAACTAGAGAGGACTGAGTGTACAGAGGGCATAGTCCTGACCACACACAGAGGGTGTGACATTAAGACAAAGATTAGCGTCAACAGATACAACTAATGGTCCGTCTACTTGCAGAAAATAAACGGGTGGCCATTCTGTTTGCCCCCAGCACCGGTCCCCTCATACCTCAAGTATGGACTCAATCAATCTGACAGTTCAGAGGGGGAGGGGGTCGCCACGCAGAGCCTTTTGTTCTGCTGAGAAGGGAGTACATGAGAATATGGGGAAAGAATAGAGGCTGTGAGACCTTCAGAAGGAAGTCCTGCGACTCAAAATCAAAACTCACACGAAATGGTGGAATTAATGCGTATTTTCAACACTCCCTGATACCTCAACTGCGACCACGTCCCCAGCGTCGGCTCACAGTCAAGCCACACATGAATAGTTAGCTATTAATAAACCGGGTTTACACGCCTATTTAAGTCGTCGCTAAACTCATGACAAAACTTTGTGTCGCCTTTGCACCGTTAGCAGTGACACACACACAAACTAGCTACCTTTTTTTTTTTTTACAGGCAAGAAAACTTTCAAGGGGTTTAACTAAACCTTGGACTAGCATTTTGGAAAAGTAACGCAGACTGAGCTTGTTTTAACGAACATTAGCTTACACCATGTTGGCTGCGTTAGGCAGTTTATAACAAACTAATAACACACACTTGAAAAAAATAAAAACTCGTGCCTTCTCTTGTACCTGCTATCGTGTAAGGAAATCGACTTTTAAACTGTTTATCAACATTATTCGTAGCAGATTTTTTTTTTGTACCGATACGGGTCTTACTTTTAGGGTGAACAAACACTGCCGCTGATTTTCTTTCAACTGTTTGTCTGACTGACGTGAACATGTTAACACGTTTACTCAAAGCAAAGAGATAATCAACAACACTTTCAAAACAACAATCGGGTAAACATCACAGAGTAAAGTGTTCTCATTCGGCCGATTAAAAACTGTTTCTCGGCAGCTGTGGCAGGAAACACGAGCCAAACCACGCCGAGCTAGCAGCTGCTGGTTAAGTGACGTTAGTTAGCTGGCTAGCTAGCTACCAGCCACAGGCACACACACACACACACACACAGAAAGAAAGGAAAAGAGAGAGAGAAACATATAGTGCTGTTTTCGGTGTGGGTCAGTGATATATTTGAGTGTTTCATTCTTACCGGAGAGGCTGATTTGATTCCTTGGCTGGTTAAGCAGCCCTTAGCCGTCGATATTCCAGACGATACCCCGTTTCCTCCTCTATGTCCGATATGTTTTGAAGTTGATGCTGTGTGGACGACGTGCTGTGCGGTAGTCTCGAAGGGCGAATGAGCAGAGTCGGCGTTGCACAGCAATTTCCCCTCCCCTTCTCTGGAAATACTAAATTACATTATCAGTCTACTCGTTTATCTGTGTAAAAAGCTCCAGCTTGGCTTTTTAATATGAAATACTGATTAATATAGTGTTTTTAGGGGTTATTCAGGTAGTAATATGTCTCAGCTGTAGTGGAAGGGGCACTATTATATGCATAATTAGCGGTGTATTTATAGTAAATTTAGGCCTATTTTTTTAAATAAATAATTTGAGGGCAAAATGTTTGTCATAAACACAAACAACTCACTGAAACTGATAAACTGAATCGTGAAAATTAAGTTAACAGTTAAAATGAAGTTTAAAGATGTGCGTGTTAAACATGTTTTTTAAAAACTACTGCCACATGCTCTAGAACACGGCAAAACAAAAACTAAATGAAAACAAAAAGTGCGCATTTCATACAGGACGTTACATTTCACCCTTAAGGTAAGACACAATCAATTACTTTTGATTTATTTGATCACAGTTATACTTCTAGAATTGGTTTGATTTTAAAAGGAGTAAGCACATTTTTTTTCCTTAAGAAAAGCCAAACAGAAATACGAAAGGTGTAATAATCTGAAAATATCAACAAATTTACAATCACTTTTTTTGTATGGCTGCCAGTAACCTGAATTTAATCTCATCTCCGTCCTTGATGGCACAGGAGTTAGCGAAAATGGCAGTCCAACCACCTCTGTACCAGTTGTTTCCTCTCAGGCCATCAGAATGTCAAGCCGGCATGGATGCATTGGTGACAGTCTTTTGGTGTCGACTCTACCCTGGACAGTACTTCATACCAAACCGCAGACTGGATAAAATCTTTGCCAGGATGTCCTATCGTCCAGAAGACGCATACGTGCAGCTCTGTCCCTACTATTTTGATCAGGTCACTTACATCCTTCCTACCAGAGACCAAGTGAAACATATGTGGGTACCACTACTTTGATTTCCACTGTAATTTATTAATCAAATCACATTAAGGGAGCTCCAAAACTTTGTTTTTATCGACTATTATCTATAGTTTGGGATGTAACAGCAGGCTAAGTTGAAATTTTTGATCAGAATAATCATTCATCATAATCAAGTTTTAATTCACCTGTATTAAATGTACGACAGTACATTCAAAGCTTTTCCCCAAGGGACTCTGGTCATCAGCCCTCACTTTATCCACATAAATTCACAATGCTAGTGTACAAAGGTGATGTTTGCTGTGTAGCTTGGTGTGTATTTGTTTTACTGACACTCCAACATGGATGCTGTTATGAATGATCTTTCCCCCACTTGTGGCGTGAAGGGAGAGCTGCAACCTTAGGCTGCACTGCTTCGACTCATGGGCAGACTTCAAAAAGGAAAAGCAGAGGGCCACTGAGCAGAACGGACGGAGGCCTTTAAGGACTAACCAAGAAGTCCGGCCTAGCACTGGCATCCACTTGGGTCGACTGTGTCAACTCCAAGATCCAAACACTGGCAGGAGTATATCCACAAAACAGTATCTTCAACTAATGTATGGCTAAATACAGATATTAATTAGCATGTGTCAGATGTTGTGATGTGATACTAGCATAGATAACGCTTTTGTGTGTGGGTGTGAGATATGGTTCATTTTTTGACAAATGTTTTTCAGGTTAATTCTCACTCTATTCACATTGATTTTGTCTAATCAATCTAAATAGCCTCAAAATGTTGGACTAAAGTGCTTTAGCAACATCTCGCAAAAGAACATTTTGCTGACAGAAAACAAAAAAAGTGTGGATAAAGGCAAGGCCATGCAAGACTACAGCTTAAGTATTTGCTGACTTACTAACATTAATCACATCTCAGGCTACCAATGATCATTTTCTTAATCATTTGGTTCATAAAATTTCAGAAAATTGGGGGGAAAAAAATCTGCTATGACTTTTGTCTGACCAGCGGTCTAAAACACCAAAGACATTTAGTTAAAGACTCAGCAAAGTTATTTTTATAATTAATTATCTGCAACTTATATCCTTACATTTCAAGGCAGGAAAAAATGGCTACCGTTTACCTTTTTTATGGAAAACTTTAATGATTTTTTTTTATAAGCAATGTCGTGTTCAGTGAGTACATATAGATAAAAATTTTCTATCCTAGCTACAGTCAGGGCCAGATATTTTTAGGAACCAGACGAGTGCCTTTACAAAAAGCACTCCATCACACGGTTGTGTATCTTCTCAAGGCTGGAGACACAGGGCTAATCTGACATTAGGCCTTGTGTTGCAGTAAATTTAGTCCAAAAATCAATGCAGGTCAGGGACTGCAAATCCACAAAAGACACACTGTAGATACAGACGCACAGACTTAAATCAATAACAAACTTGTGTGTCTGGACACCTTTTACTCTGGATGTATTTTGTCTCTACTTGTAGAACTCGTGCTCCTGCTCATCCTTTTTGATGACGGTCTTGTAAGCTTTTTCGAAGTCTTTGGCCAGGACGATATACCTGTTTTCACGCACTGCCAACATGCCAGCCTGAGACAGCCGAGGAAGAAATGAACAGAAGAAGAAATCAGGCAAAAAATGAATATTTCTATATTTAGTTGTTATATATACAAAATAACAGATTCTCCATTTTTTTTTATTAGTTTTCATTTTCCACTAGTCCAAGAAAAAAAAACAGATATTAAAGTTCTAGCTCACCTCCTGGCAGATGGAGTTTATATCAGCCCCGGAGATCTTGTCTGGTCTGGCCACATCTGTGCATCAGTTAAGGACGACAACACAACAATGCCAAAATACAAGCAAACCATCTGAGTATCCCAACCATATTTAGACATACAGTAATAATACAGTGTACACAGTGCATGTTCACCTTTAACACTTTCTAAATTTTAAGGGCAGCAAAAACAGAACCACTAAGCTGTTCTCAGGAATAAAGTGAGTCTCGTAGCGTAAGCAGAGAGCCCTTCACAAAAATCATCTCACACTCAGAGCTGTTAGGTTAGATGGTGTGCAAGTCTACACCTGTATGACTGGAAGATAAACACCAAAAAGGCACATTCTTACACTGAGTTGCCAGCTGGCTATGACTCTAAAATATTTAAAAACCTGCACTGCACCAACTGGCTTCATTTTAACATAAGATCCACTCTGTACACTGCATGGTCTACAGCGGTAACAACACGAATTTAGCATCCTTGACATTTAGCCCATTTCCCATCATCCATTACATATCTATGTACCCACCCATCATCAGTACTAGATTAAAACATGTACCACATAGGATTGTACAGCACACATACAAACATGTATGCTGTACACAAATTACCATTATAAGGAAAAGTAAATTTCTCACCTTGTTATACATTCATGAACAACATTTAAACATGCTGTTATTGAGCTGAAAGGATACAGTCCTCGAGGTCCACCTCCTCAGAGAGGTTCATTTTACTGGTGATGGTGGAGAAAATGAGACGTTTCTGCCTGCGGTCGGGCAGGGGGAACTCAATCTTTCTGTCCAAACGACCAGGACGTAGCAGGGCTGGGTCCAGTGTGTCTGCTCTGTTCGTGGCCATGATCACCTAAGGGGGGGGTTCAAATGTCAAACAAGATCATGTGAGCATGATGGTATACTGGGGTGCATTTGGTCCCATATGAAATGTTTGTTTCTGGCTTAATGAGAGGAAGTAAAATGAGCTGAACTTGGACCAAATGCACCCATAGTATCCAGGGAAGTGGTTTGGCCAATCCTTTGAAACTTGAAACATCCATCACTCACCAACTGTTCAGGATTCAATTTAATGTACAAAGTGTGTCACTGTGTTTTTTTATCCAAAAAACTTTCTACATTGCCTACAAAAATTTTGGTAAAGTAAACAAAGCCATGGGTGCTCTTAATTAGAGACAATTATGTACTGTCGCACTTTACACTGCCGCTGCAGTTTTTGCAAGCAGACCCTGAATGTGTGTGTTAACAGGGCAACAAACAAATGTAGATACTGAACTGTGCTTCCTCTCTACGGTTTGTGGAAATACACAAACTGCCAACCTCTTTATACACTTAAGTCTTTGTACAAGTCTAAGCAGTACTGCATGTGCAAATACCTTAGGAGCAAAATGTCCATTTAAAGTTTTGAAAAATAACAATATAAGGCTTAGGGCTGTTTTCTAAGCTGCGTGACACAATGCACAATGACAGTGGCATAGTGAAAGGATGGTTGGCAGGAGGGACAGCTGTCTGGTGACTGATATGGCTAACACAGTGCTCCATAACTGACACCACGAGTCAGCACATACAAAAATGGTTCAGTCACAAGAGAAACGTTAAGAGCTTCCCGAGCCCGGTGGACTTGGCTCACCTTGACATTGACGTTCTGGTCAAAGCCGTCCATTTGATTAAGCAGCTCAAGTAAGATTCTCTGCACCTCCCTGTCAGCTGCAGAAGAAAACAACAAGGTAAGAGGTTAAACATTTACCATGATGTTACTGCATTTACAAAGATGTAATCAGGGTAGACTTGACTGTAGGACAACGAAACAACAACAAGAGGGCATTATGAGCTGGGTTTATATGCAACAAGTCTAGATGTGAGCCACACAGATTCGCACCTCCAGTCTGTGCATCAAAACGCTTAGTGGCGATAGCATCGATCTCATCAATGAAAATGATGGCAGGTGCATTTTCCTTTGCCAGCCGGAAGACGTCACGCACCATACGAGGGCCTTCACCCAAATACTTCTGAACAAACTCAGAGCCCACCACACGGATGAAAGCCGCTGGAGGTGAAGAGAATGACAAAGTTTACATTTTCTTTACATTGTACATACAGGAGTATGTATCAACAATCTATTAGATATTACTTGTAATTAGTAGTAATCTGTGTTATGACCTTGTGTGTCACTTTGTATATATGTATATGTATATGTATGTATGTATATGTATATATATAGTGTAAAATATATTATACTATACTATATTATAGTATAAAACAAGACAATATCACATTACCAAAGACTGCATAAATAAAAACTCCAACAGTATTATATTTAGGATGTAATTCCTGTGCAGTGACAAACATATACAGGCCTCTGGTATGGGGGACTTACCTGTAGTGTGGTGTGCCACAGCCTTGGCCAACATGGTCTTACCGCAACCTGGAGGTCCATACATAAGGACACCCCTGGGTGGGTCAATGCCAATCTGAGACAGTAAGCACAAATGAGCTGATTGAAAGATTAGTCCTGTTACAATCCAGCTGCTTGTTAGTGGTAATGCAAATCGTTTGTGATTAACAAAAACATATTAGCAATCTAGCCCAGATTTTCTACATCTGAACTGAGCAAACCCATGATATTTACCTTCACGTTGATAATTAAACCTATACATGTTTGTCAGGGTTAATGTTGACATGTTTTGTCTCTGTTACATATCTGACCTGTTTGTAGAGTTCAAAGTGTGTGAGTGGCAGCTCCACTGCTTCTCTGACTTCCTGCTTCTGGATGTCCATACCACCAATGTCAGCATACATCACATCTGGCTTTTGGTCTGGGAGCACAAACACAGAGAAAAGGAAGGTTAAACCAGCTACATATATACATAATGTTTAGAAAATGGCCTCTTTTGCATTTTAATGGATAAACTTATGAATGAGGAAATAAAATGAACTGATTGCTTGATAGTAAAAATTGTTAATAAAATCTTTTGAGATACTACTGGAAAATATGTTTGTGATCACAGTCACACTCTGGTTTGCTGTGTTGAGCTTGTCCGCACTTAAACATGTTTACAGACCGTGCAACCTGAAATCCCCTGTGAGTGAGCGGCGAGTGTTTTACCTGACGTCAGCATCATGATGCTGCTGTCAGCTTCAGGAGGGAGCACATCTACAAGGGCGTTGCTGTGCTTGTGCAAGGCCACTGAGGCGTTGGGCTTCAGCAGCTCTCTGTCGATGGTGCTCAGGATACGAACATAGTAGTTGGACCCTGAAAGGGGAACAATGGAGAATAAAAGTGGGAAGAATACAGGAACAGAACTCATTACAGATTTAAAACATGTACTTCACGCTGAATAATTAAAATTTGACAGCACACAGTACATCTCTTCCCCGTTCTCTCAAAAGACTCTGAAAGCCAGAACATGATAAAGCATTCAAACATACAGCTTGTATGAATCATCTGCTGTGCCATTCATTTTTAATTCTCATCTTTAACTATTTATTTATTTTCATGGTCATTATTTTTGCATTTCAAATGTATACTGTTTTGTTTTCCATTTATATCTTGGAAATTTAATACTAGTAAGAGTTTAATTGTTCCTTGGTGCAGAAATCATCCCCTTAATATTAAACCTGACACAAACAAAATATCAACCAAAATATCTATGAAAAAGGTAACGCACAACAAAAAACAACAGATTCTATTTCAGTGTTTATGGGCAAGAATTGAGGGGGGGCCACACGTCTTTAAATACTATAAAGTCATAAAGTAGCCACAACTGTTGTTAAAATTTTCTTATTATTTTGCATAAACTATGTGGTCACTCTCTACGAGTACAGCTGACACAAACAGATCTGCGATGACTCAGGTCCCACTTCCAGGTGCAGTTGTACTCAGTTCTGTTCAGGCTGGGGTTTGTGTGTTTTTACATTTTGGCAGCTTTTTTCTTTTAATGGTACCTGTAGTGGAGCCAACAATGGCCGTGTTCTGGTCAACCGCTTCCAGGAACTGGCCAATGACAAGTGGGATGCTCTGTATCCTCTTCACCTCCTCCTGAGCATGGAGGAACTCTTTCTTCAGGTTCTTCTGCTCATCTTTTATGTACTCCTCCTGCACCTCCAGGAATTCCAGCTCCTGCTGCAGCTTCTGCAAACATACAACAAAAGTAGAGGAAGAAATCAGTGTGAGAGCCTGCAGGAGATGAATATACAATAAATCTGCTTTCTGGGGATCATAGTCCCAAGCTGGTGGCTTGTGTGTGGACACAGAGAGTTGAGAATAATTAAAACATTTAAGAACAAACATTTTGAAATCACTTTTGGAAAAAAACAAAAAAAGGATATGTTAAAATTCATGCAAGCTTAGACAATATTACACATTTTCTAACAGAATTACATGTAGTGGACACCTCGTCACACTGAAAGCCCCACATTGCATCTGATCCGTTGTGTGAGGCTGCCCTAAAAATATATAGCATCAGAAATTTCAGAAACTACACAGTAATTATTGTGTGTTGCTCTTGATAAGCAATTTATTTTAGTCTGCTTTACAGGTTCACCAAAAAACCTAAATCACCAGAAACTTAAATGTTTAAAAAAATCAATATAAACAAAAGTAGGTGGGTAAATACTGCACGAACCTTAGATAAACATGGTCTGTGAGAAATGTACTGCAACCCCTCTGTTTAGCCTGATAAGACTGAACTGACATTTTATTTCAATCAAAAACATCACTCTAATCACAGAGGAATCAGAGATTCAGAGGTTTGAAGCCAGACTACTGTAATTTATGCATGAGGGTTATTTGTACAAGTTTGTTTCAAGTGTTTCTGTTCCATACTTATCATTAGTGGAATGACTGCAGCCATTTGAAATTTAACAACACCACATCTGAGAGGTAGGATGTAACGTTTAACTCAAATACATGAGCAGGTATCAGACCTTGTATCTGCTGTACAGGTCCTCGAGATCTTCTGGTTCTGGGGCCAGAAAAGACAGACCTGTCTGAGGTCTGGAGCTCAGAATTGCCGGCATATCGTCCTGTGAAGGTAACAACAACACAAAAGCATTTCAAATAAGCTAACTAATGTAGTTACCACCATACATCAATGAAGACTTTGCGCTACATTTCACCTGAACAAACAAAAAATATGTTTACGGTACAGACTATTTACAGCTTAAGAACATAATACACCAAAAACATAACTTTGCAGAAACACAGCGATAAACAACAACTGTACGCTCGGTTGTTACCCAGACAATCGCTAGCTTAGCTACCCTTAGCTTGTTAACAGCTAGCTAACTTTAGCTGTTCGCAAAACCCAAAAACAGACTATTCAAAACCGTTTGCGACACACCGGTGAAACACGGACACATCATCCAGATAACATGACATCAACCTTTGGTAGCTAGGGTTTTACAGGAAAAAAAACGCTTAAATCCTTTTTCTCAAACGCTACAAACACCGTGCTAATGCTAGCAGCTAACTCGCATGACATAGCAACTGCACTGAGTAGGGAATGAATTGGCAGGTTTACGTTTCGGCAGTGTCAATGAGCTAACGGACGGTAAAAGACTGCGACAGACGCGCACTGAAAGCAACGCTCAATAACGTATATTTACAAAAGCCTAACACAAAAACTCTGCCAATTCAAAGTGCAAAAGAGGAAACTATCTCACAAATCCGTACCGGGCTCTTTTCCACAGCTACGATATCCTCCATGTCGGAATCTGACTACGGCCTACCGTTTTGACGTAATACGTTCACGAAAGGTTGTGTGGGTAATGTAGTTCTTCCTGTTCTTCTTCTAAACGTTTTACGGCGGTTGGCAAACCGCATTACCGCCACCTGCTGGTATGGAGTGTGCACCGGAAACTAACGTCCAGCAATTTCACCGTTTCCTCTATACTGCTCTACCTGTTCTCTCAACATCCCACATCTTTTGCCACTTTACTTTAAACTTATGTTTAACTTTAGATTTTATTTCTGTCTTGCTTATCAGAACTGAGATATCAGTGTATATCATCTGTGACAACAGACCCCAAATAAACACTGATTTAACCCTTGTATTTGAGCTTACCATATATTTTTTCTTGTGTAAACTCTTTCAAGATTTTGCAGCTAAAGCTGTCACAGAAATGTAGTGGAATGGAAACAGAAAGCAGTATAACATGGAAAGACGTAAGTAAAGTATCTCTACGTCAAAACAGTCGTATAGGTACAGTTCTTGAGTAAAAATATACGTCTCCCTTTTTCCGCCTCTGGCTAAATTATGAAGGCAGGTTATTTTTTATTTTTCAGAATGGATGGTTTCAGAATTAGTACTACATCTAACTTTTCCGTGACTACGAAAACAACACTTTGTACTAACTGACAAATATTAATCACATCCTGTTTAACCATCTTAGACACATTAACCCATCTTTCATATAAATCTAATGTATAAAAGTGACAGAATAAATCACAGAATGGCTCAAGATTCTTCATGAAAGTAGCGTTCTTCTGAAACACCTTTTCCAAACTTTTACCAGTGACACAAGTGGGTGTGTTGGAAATTCTTGTGCAGGGGTGATGGTCTGCACACCCCTGCAAAGCCTGTGTGAAAGCAAAGGGGGCTTATAACACAGCATTCATAGCAGTTACTATTCACAGTTGAATCAACAGTGGATCAGTGAGAAAACATAGTGGATGGCACTATAGAACCTCTCTTGTGTGGGAAGCCACACGCAAAGAGCAACTTTTGCATGTCAGAAATGCATATAGCCCAAGGTTTATCTGGGAGGATAGTAGTGGGTTCAAAGGGCATCAGTATGTCTAATCATCTATTGGTCATCCCTGTTGGCTGTTGAAACACAAGTTAAAGTGACAAAGACAAGAGTAAAATAAATCATCAGAAGCTCATTCTTGACATTTAAACGCGTAAAAAAGACAATCTCTACTTGCGTTGTCTTACTCACTTCTCCTGGAGCTTTCGATCACATGGTTTTCGTCAGCAGAATGAAGGATTTCTTGTTCACATTGGTTTGTGTTGAACATTCTTGATCTTGGGCACAACATTCGACTGAACTATATCCATCAACTTGCTTGTGACACAGTCAGAAGTTCAAGTACAAACAAGTAAGTGGACCTCGAGTGGACACTGCTGCTGAATTAACCGGCAAACATCCTAAAATCCTAAAAGTGCTTAGAGTAAAGGAAAGTTTGAACAATTTCACAACAACTGAAAAAACTTCATCTGCTGATAAAGACTTTTTTCAGTCTCCAACAATCGCCTGGAGGTTGAGTGGAGATTATTTTGTAAACTTTAATGTTCTGCACTTTCAGTTTCAATGCCTAGTTGTGATTTTTAAAAATAAATGTATTATATACTTTATTTTACTTGAAAAATAAATCTTCAGTTCTTAGTGAAGTAATACTAACTTTGTACTTTCAACAATAATAAACAACTGAAAAAAAATCTTTTTTTTTTCCAGTGTTTCAAAGTTATGAGTAATATCTTCCTGCTTCTGAGGAAGTCGTGGTACCGACGCCTTCATATATTTGATCTGTGCAGAGTAATATATCTTTAATCGAGAGACATGTTGCAGATCGTTCTGTCCAAGTTGGATCACAACTTAGTTTTGACAAAATGGGGTTGACGACATGGATATTTCTCTACTTCATGGTCTCAGGTAAAATTTAAAAAGCCATCTAATCTGTATGTGGGTTTCTGTGAAAGCTCTCTTTAGTGATTTGCTGGCTCTGGTACTGACACAGGTGTGTGGACGCACATGGAAACAAAAACAGGCTTCAGGTTAGATGAACTGTCTTTAACTAACAGCTGTTGTCTGATCTCAAGTTGCTAACATTTTTTTTACCTCTACATTAGGTCTATGATAAATCTACAGAGGGCAAATCCTCAAACGTAACATTATATTAACATTATATTACTGCTTCTTACATTGTTAGTTGAGACACATCTTTATAAATTGTTTGTGAACAATACACATTTCAAAGCTCCTGTACATTTTTTTTTTCAGGAAAATTATTAGACATGACAAAATCTAAATTGGTAATGCACTACCTATTGTTTGGGCATCATGAGAAAAGTCATTCAATTTATATTTTTGCCTTCAAATCTCAAAATTCTAAATATTTCATCTGAAAATTTGTTATTTTCACTTTTTTTTGAGTGCGAGACTGTGTGACTGTGCTGAGGCAGGAAGCAGGAAACTACATTCTTCGTCCTCTAAATTTTTTGTCTGCCTTTTTACCCTGAAGCAAAAGTTACAAGCACTTGCCTTCTCTGCTGCAAAGACCAGTGTTTTAGGAAGCGGCAGCCTCAACAAGTTAAAGCTTAAGCCAACATACAGTAGAGGTTGTAAATCCTTCTACTAAAGGTTAAAAAAAAAAGTTCTAAATGAACTGAAGTTGAAAGTAAAATGCCCAATTTCTCCTTAAGAAGAGCATTATTTTTTAAATTTTATCTGTATTTTCACTGCTTCTTTTGTTTGCTAAAGTTTGGTATCACGTAGTTTGATGGGCAAGTGCCTCACCCTTCTTTCAGCATTTCAGCTCCACCTGAACTGTGCATCTCTTCATGTATCTAAATTTGGATTTTTATGTTGTATAAGTGCACAGTCAGCCTTTTGAGGGATGGTTGCTGTTTATCCTAATGACACATAACCTGTGAATATAAAGTGCGATGCTCAAGAGTTCAACAGATGGGAACATGGTTTCTAAATTTTCTGAAAAACAGAATGCAGTTAGCATTGCAACTATCACATGCTTATAAATTCAGAACTGTTCACTCTAAAATTAGTCCTCAATGAAAAAACATGGTCTTTGCTTTCACCCTGTCAACTGCCACCTGTATCTGTATTTACAACCACAAACCACCACAACCCAATTCTAACAAAACAACACAGGAGAGGAAGTTAAACTTTTTTTTTTTGACAAAAGATGTAGTGAATACCTTTTCTCACAGGAAATTATCACAGTTATGCAACATCCCTGTCTTTTTTTTTTTTTTTTTTTTTAATTTTTCAGGCACCTACTCGCGGGTCGCAGTTCACCAGCCCCCCGTGCTCACCACCGCTCTGGGTAATGATGTTCTGATGCCATGCCACCTTAAGGTTTCCCACGATGAGAAGGTGCTGACTACACCAGTTCTGTATTGGGTTTACTTAACGCAGGAAAATTCCAGACTGTGGGTCCCTTCTGAGAAATATGCCGGACGTGTAGACCTTCTGGACAAAAACCAAACCTCTTCAAACAAGTCCATACTTCTCAAAAATGTCCAGTGGGCAGATAATGGGAAATACCTGTGCAAACTTTCAATCACCACAGAGAGGCATGGAAGTTTTAGGAGGAAAGGAAACGAAACTTTACTGATGATTTATGGTAAATTCAAAGACATTTTGCATTTACAGTTAGTTACTGGGTGAGTGGACCACACATCTCTATAGAAGTTCTATAGACTCTAACTATGGTAATGTCAGCCTGTCAGTCCACAACTTTGGTCCTCACTGAAATATCCCAACAACATAACTTTGTATTCAGTATTTGTCAGTGTCAGTATTTATGCTTTAAGATTCAAGTCTCCTGGTTATTGTTGACTTTTTGTAGTAACATTTCCTTAATGAGGATGAAGGACTAGGAGAAATCAGGTTAACGATTTTTTTTAATGCTTAACCTGATAGCGTATGAATCTGTTGAGTTTAGAGGTTTCAACGTGCAACGCAAATTACTGCGCCTGTCAGTGTGCCCTCACCTGCTGCGTATCTGCATCTCATTTCAGACACCATGATCTTTAACCTCACCAATAACAACGAGTCTCTGCTCCGCTGTGAAGTTAACGTGACTCGGGAACCCGGATTTGTTCTGTCCATTTCTCACAATGGAAATAAATTACAAACGGTTGACTTGGTTCCCGGAGACGACGTTGCAGCTCTGCCCTACGTGACGCTCTCTCAGACTATTTCTCTGCAGAGCGGTGGAAAATATGAGTGTCAGCTGCACCTGAACGACGATATTATAACGAAAAACATCTTCAACTACCTTCCTTCCAGTAAGAAGCTCCCTCATTTGATCTAGTTTTTACGCACATTACATCCTGACGCTCATCAGCTTCTGCTGATTTTTGAAAAAGTTTATCTATTATTACATGGTAACAAGTGGTAGTGATAAGAAATAAGAGCTAGGCTGTAGTACAGGTGATATTCTTTTCTTTTTTTTTTTCACTCAGACTGCTCAAACTTCGTGTTAACATCAGTTAAAGTTAGCTAAATATATTTTTGAACGGAATGAGCACTGTGCATTTTGTGTCCCAACACATCACATTGCATTAGAAGCATATTAGGAAGTTATCTTTTAATGGTCAGAATAAACAGGATGAATGACTGTAGAAAGCAAAACCTTTTTAGTGTTCATATTGGCACAATTATTTTATTATCATTTTTTTTTTAGACAGACTTGTGTCTGTGATGTGAGCTTATTTTCTTGATGGAAAGTCCTTTCTTTTGAGTCACTCAGTAGGATGCACACTCACTTAATTGTCAGTTGATTCTGGTCCTAGCCCACACGTGAACAAAAACTTGTCTCCACAGTGTATTGGCTCAACTAAAAACTTAAAAGGTGAAAATGTCAGTGAATATCACTTCAAAGCTGCTCTAGTTCAAAATGCCCAGAAATCATGTATATCAGGTTGTGTATATACCATCACAAAAGTCACATTAAAGACTTGTTTGATCTAAATGTTTTCCTCTCTGCAGCGAGAAGCGAAGAAGGTGGAGACGCTGAAAAGAATATTTTCACACCACGTCAACCTGTCTCTGGTGAGTCTGTCTCAAACACCCGCAAGTGCTCGCTTTCTGCTGCTTCTGTTGTTTAAGAAAATTTAAATTTGCATTTACAGAAGAAATGATTGCAATAAATCCAATACTGTATACATGTGTGCTTAAATTAGGACAACACCTCACACCAGTGGTTTTGTATTCCTCAGAGTCAGGTGAGGGGAAGTTTCCAGAGCCGTGGCTCCTGTATGCAGCTCTCCTTCTGGTCCCCAGCACCGTCCTTCTGAGCCTGATAATTGCCCTAATGATGTGCAAACGCAGAGTTTGACCATATCTCTTCAATCCCAGGACCCAACCTGTCTGGAGTCAACAGTCAACAGTCCAGACTGGTGGTGGTGGCTGTAAAGGTGTGGGGAATGTTTCCTTGGCTCACTTTGGGCCCCTTAATACCAATGAATCATGGTCTGAATGTCGCAGCCTATCTGAGTATTGTTGTTGACCATGTGCATCCCTTTATGGCCACAATTTACCATCTTCTGGCAGCTTCCAGCATGATAATGTTCAATGTCCCAAAAAGCAAAAGTCGTCTCAAACAGAAGCATGACAACAAGTTCAGTGTACTTCAGTGGGCTTCCGCTTCACCAGATCCGAATCCCATATAACCCTTTGGGATTTGATGGAACAGGAAATTGTGCAGCTGAGAAAGCTGCAGAAATTATGTGATTTAATCATCACATCAGATCAGACATGACATCATGTCAATATGGACCAGGACCTTAAAGGAATGCAAAGGAGTGATTCCAGCATCTTCTGTAACTGAGGCCACAAGCTTTTGTTTTGTATGTACTGTTTCATATTGACACTGGTATTTGTGAGTTGGTTTTGATTTTCCCTCAACAACAGGTTCTTCAGTTATGGTTTTTCTGTTTCTGATTTCAGTCTCGGTTCCCAAAATGAAAAGAAGTCCTAATGGTACTTCAACTCCCTCTAAAGGTGAAAATGGGCAGTTGCACAAACTGCAACCACTGTGCGTGACCCTCTTCCTCCTAAATATATTTTTCTGTCATTGTCATAAGTTTAAGCATAAACAACAAGTAATTAAACAGCTGAGCAGATGTAAAAACAAAAAGCAAAACCAGAGAAAAAACACAGTCACTAAAATAAAATGCATCACCTGTAAATGCATGAAATCTGCCTTTTTGTATTACAATCACAAGATAAGTTTATATATGTAATTAATAAAACATTTTTATCCTAAATGTGTCTTACTGGATGAGTGATATGCATTCATCCTCACTGGTGTTTCTGCTGTGACTGAAGTTAATCCACATATTTATTAAAAAAAAAAAAAAAAAATCAAAAGGGGCATTGGTGGAATTAGGGACAGGAAGGTCACCCACATACACATACACATGCAGACACACGGTGCATTTGTCAGGACGAGGACAGGGATGCAATCAGCACAGTAATCCTCACTGCTGGCATAATGAAATGGCCAAAACGGGAGATCAGCACACAAACACACACACACACATACACATAATCACACACTCAGTGGACTGATTTGAGGGCATCCATGCACCTGTGGTCATGTGAGCATGTGTTTGCCTGTACATGTGGGCTGATGGTGAGTACATTGAATTGATGAGATATTTAATGACAAACGTTTAGTTTTTCTTAACCCTTTTAACATCCACCAGACATTCACCAAGTGTCTTATGTGAGTCTGACATCAGGTAAAGCAGGAGGGATATCTAAATATAATAAATGCAATAAATCCTTCACCATTTGTTGAATATTTAAAAATAATTGAGTTTGATAAGAGTCAGTCATTGAACAGTTTGGGTATCGTCAATGAGTAACACACCACAATATGAAAAATATCAGTAATATGTACATTTGAAAAAGGCAAGGAAGACCCAATGCATGCACTCGTCTAAAGGTTTTAATGTTTAATTTTTATCTTACATGTCTTCTCACAGCTTTGCACTGCCCTGCACATGTTTACACTCTTACAGACACAGTAAATCTATAAATTATCTTAAATCAGCTTTCAAACTTTATGTTTCTTCTTTATATTCACACTAGTCTTTTAGCACAACCTTGCATTTCACCTCACTGATTCTTCTGTATGTGACATTAAACTTAGGAATCTTAAATCTTGGGTCTGCCTTGGTTTTTAACATCCTGGGACTGTTGGTATCAAGTGTTCGGACTTTTTAAGTTATTTTCTTTGATTTAACGTGTCTTGGTGATCCACACATGAACAATGGTTTAAATCATAATTCACATAATGTTCTTATGATATGCTATGGGATTTTTTTTCTGTTATATTGGCGTACTTTTCCAGTTTAAGACCTGACTGTTTTCTTTGCCAACACGTGGGGGTTTCTGGAAGGGATGAATCACATAAAATCACTGTTGCCATAACAACGGCTCTATACCTCTCCCTCCTCCTCCTCCTTTTCTTTCACCATCCCTCTGCTGCAATGCATCACACCCTCCCTCCTCCTCCTCCTCCTCCTCCTCCTCCTGCATGCACCTCCCTCCCACAGCCTTCACCCATCCCAAAGACTGATTAGCGCGGCATCCTTCCACTGACACACCATGTAATTTCTGGAGGCTACTGATTTTTATTTGTGTGTGTGTGTGTGTTTGTGTCCCCACTGGCTCTTCTTAATTTTGACGCCTCGGTTAGTATCTCCAGGAGGAATATGCGGGTCTCTAAAAGATATTTTCCTCCACATGTATCATCTTGAAGGCGATTAGAAGAAGAAGGGGATTTATTTTCTTGTCTTATCTTTTTTAATTTTTTTAATTTTTTTTCCTGTGTCGTGCTCTGATCCTAAAATCCCTCCGATGGTCCCCGGTGTTACAGCAGAGGGACTTCCAGCATCTGACTGCGTGGTGGACCGCGGGATGAAAGCCGTCCACCTGTGACCCATCAATAGGACGAGACATTTGAAGGATATCAGTGAGGAGAAAAGCGTTTTCTTGTTTAAAAAGCGGGACTGATAAAGGAGGTGACAGGTTAAAAAAAAAAAAAAAAGTCGCTGAGGAGCTGCGCTCGGTTCTCCTGCATTTGTGGGATTTCTTTTTTTAAAGGACAGACAGAACTTGCATTTTTAGCAAATTCACTCATTCCAGACAAGTTGTTAGTTCTTCTTGTATGATCACCCGAGTTCAAACACAGTCACACCCTATTCTTAATTCATAGCCACATCGTGGGAACGCACAGAAGAATAGCGCACTTTTTTTAGCCTCCAAAGGCGCACAGGAGCGGTGTAAATAAACCCCCCTGACTGCTGGATGCATGCCTTTCAGACTGGTTACATGTGCTGGTGACCCGTCTGAGCAGCAGAGCCACCTGTGCTGTTGCAGTCAAGCCTGTGAGCACCATGCGCAGACAGCAGCTAAACAAACCGTGTGGCTTAACCGATGTGGACAAACAGAGGATGATTTCAGCTGAATAAGCAAGAAGCGACCTGACTCTGCCCTACATCACTGCCTAGAGCTTTATGAAGAGAAGAGATATGTAGTTTGCGAGTCTGCAATCTGGACTGCAGAAAGAAAGCAATAATACTGATTTGAGGCAATAACAATAAGTGTAATTTCTTCCAAAGCCAAAGAGAGGTGGAGAAAAGCGAGAGGCCACTGCTTCCATTTGCCATTTCACTCACACTGTGGCTCTGTCAAGCACAGACCCTCCTGTTCTGGCTCAGGACATATCTGAAGTCGTACATGAGAGAAAAGTCAGTGAGCGCAGCTAAATGTTTCCCATTGAAGGCATTCATGCATGCAACATTTTGACATTTTAACAGACTTCTGGACCGCAGAGTCACCCCGGCTCCATTGCACAATTCTCTCACACACACTGCGTCTTCCATTTCCAGCTAAAAATCCCATCTGACACCTCAGCATTGCCCCCCCCCCCCCCCCCCTATCAGATCAGCCTAAGATCAGTCTTCCAGTAGCTTTTATAGTTAATCACTGGCAGTGCCATTTATTGACCAGTCTGCAAGTTGGGATACTGGCATTATTTAGTGCAAACAGTCTCACTGTGGAGGCCTAAGGGTGTGCCACAGAGTATATATAGTTGAACAAAGGCCGTTTTGAGCGACACGAAACCTGAAACTCTGAGTGATTCCTCCCTCTGGTAACTCTATATGCTCACTCACTCAGAGACCGGATAAACTCGCCAGCCAAATAGAATGATTTAGGTTCTGGGATGTGAGGAGGCAAGTTACTGCACCTTCCACACTGCTACTGCCAGGTTTTTCAGGTGCTTAAGAAGACCAGATCAACAAGAGGACCCACCCACCCCTTCTTCCAGCCCCTTGTGACAGCTGAAAAAAGGAAAAAGTAGGAGAAGAAGAAGACACCCAAGTGGACCACACCCAGAGTCCCAACAGCTTCGGGAAAGAGTCGCCTCCTCTCACTTCCCAGACTTTTACTCGTAGTCTGGACGTCTGTGGTACCGTTGTGCTCATCACCAAGCTGGAATAGCTGCTGTAGCTCTGTTTTGTCTGCCTGTGTGTCTCCCATTCAGCAGTGTGCGTGCGAGTGTGTGTGTGTGTGGTGTGTGTGTGTGTGTGGTGTGTTTTGACGCCGCTGAGAGCTGCCACCGGTCTTCTTTCTCCTGTCAGGATGTCTGCAGTACAAGAGCTGCTGCTGCTACTACCTCTGGCCCTCTTGGCGCTTCAAGGTGAGTGGGCAGTGGTTGCGTTGCCATGGCGATGCCACGACGGCAACACCTTGGCATGCATATGAGCCACCATCCAATCTCCTGTTCACTGTCTGTGCCGCGTGAGGTGTTTCCTGTTGTCTGACGCAGGTCAGTTTGTAGGCAGTGCTTTAAGGGTTCTCTGGTGTGTGTGTGTTACTGTGTGTTCAGATGCAGATGTGTGTGTTTGTGGTTCCATCAGTGTGCTGGATTGTTTGCTAAAAGCCCAGCTGTTTAGTTTTTCTTTTTTTTTTTTTTTTTTTCAGAGTAATGAGATGAGGCCGTGTGGGGCCGTTCAAACAGATACATGCACATGTACTACACACATTTACACACACACACACACGCACGCACGCACGTACACACACACACACACACACTAATTATGTATTCAAAGTTCCAGAACCATGTAGATTATTCCTCATGCTGTGTTACACTGGGGCAGAGTGCTCCTCTGGTGTGTGTGTCTGTGTGTGTGTTTGCAGTTCAGGGCTGCATCGAATGATTATTTTCATTATCAGTTAAAATGCTAATGTTTTTCTTGATTATTCAGTCTTATAATTGGTTTATAAAATGTCCTAAAGGCCAAGGTGACACCATTAAATGTATTCACTTTGCATTGACATAAAACAGAGAAAAGCAAGAAATCCTCACATTGGAGAAACTGGAGCCAGAGAATGTTTAGTGTCTTTGCTTGAAACGTTTCTCAAATAGATTATCAAAATAGTTGTTCATTAGTTTTCTGTAGATCGACTAATCGATTAAGCTCTATCTCAGCAGTCAGTCAATATAGTGATTTCAGCCCTCATGATGAGTTGTCCTGGCAAATGTTCGTGCTAAGGCACTGTTTTTCCTGTTTGATGCTGTTCGTACAAAGCTGCAGCTGGTGACTTTCTTTCAGGTCAGGTCCCCACTGTGTGTATGTGCAACATATATACTAATACTGTCCATGAAAACTAGCATAAAAAAAAAGTTCCCTTAAATTTGTGGCAAGCGTCTAAGTTGCCCTCAACCTTTCCAGTCCTCCTGTTGATATCTGCATCATGTGCCATATCACGGCTCAATTTCCCACTTTTGCAAGAAGCCGTTTGCTGCTCTTTATTCTTTTATAACTGGAGGAACACCTTCCGCTGATGTTAAAATAGCCTGAGCTGGGTAATACATCACCTTTAAGTTACTGTCAGTCTCCTGATACCCACAGGAAGGGGAGCAACTCTGCAGGGAAGTAATCTTTCGCAAGCTCTCACTGCCTTAAGAAAGTGTCAAGTGTCTCTTTGTTTATGGCCTCTTGGTTTATTTGAAAACATAACTGGATGTAAAAAATGACATTGCATTTCAATTGGCATTCATTACAAAAACAACATTACAGAAACAAGCGGTAGATGTTAGTAAATGAGTTACAACCATGGATATGCAAAACATTTTCTTCCTTTAAATGCTTTTTTTTTTTAACTGTGTTCTTTGCAGAAACCCAATACAATTTAAAACAAACCCCCAAAAAGTAGTTTTCCTGTTTTAATATGTTTCTCAAACAAACAAAAAAAACCCTGCAAGTTTTTTAGATGACATGTCACCATCATAGATAATCTTATTTTAAGCACTGAGATTTAAAATTGAGCACAAAAAAAGAGGAATTGCATCAAAAGGGAGATTTACTGAGCACTTATCTCTATCAGCCAGCTGCTCTTTGTCTAGCACTCCGTCACTGACAACAATACCAGTAACCACACATATGTGTAATCTGCAAAAGATAAACAACATTACTGCAGTAATATTGTCTAAATAAAGCGGCATTTCATTCAAGATATGAGGTTGTAACTGTAGCAGGCAGAGCTGCAGAAAGTTGAGCCAGGAACCAAATAATGAATCTTGGCAAAAAAAAAGTAAGAAGGTTATGCAACCTCAACTGACAGGAATAGGCGGTTTGGTTGAAGGGCCAGTGGGATAGTTAAGGACTGAGCACATCTGGAGCTGGGCGCAGTGAGGATGAGGCTATAAGGCGAGGCAGGAAATTGGACGGAAGCTCCCAAAAGTAGAGGAAAAGGAGCAGATTGAGGCTGATAAAAAATAGCAGTATGTGCTCTTTTTAATTTGAAATGTGCATTTAAATGTTTTAAGAAAAAAAAACACATGAGATGGAACTCAACACTTTTCTGACAGTGGATCTACAAGGAAAAGAAATACAGACATTACAGAAGTTAAATACTAACTAGGATGAACTGATGACGATCACAAGCTCCACTCATCCTCCATCACACCAAGCTGCATCTAAACAAAGTTTGGTGACAGAGGGCAATCAGAAAAAGAAGAAATATGAGAAATAAAGGGACAGTCACTTCAAGATCATCCACAATAATCCACAGATGTCAGTGCAAATGCCTGCTGTTTGGTTTTTTTTTGTTTTTTTTTATTACAAGATTAGAAATGTCCCTACAAACAACACCCATCAATGATTACGATAAAGTCAACAAAAAATTTTGTTCACATTGTGTTCAAAAATGACACAAGCTGACAGTCAGTTCACAGAGTTGTGGGTTCTTGCTGGGCTGAACACAGGCTCATTAAATCTAATGCAACTGACGGAAACTTTGACTAATGCATGCGGCAAAGAGACTCTTTGTGTCCGCAGTTGCAGTATGGAGCCATTTAGACTGCAAATGGCTCAAACTTCTGGTTGAAGGGGATCAGTGTCAACAGGATATTTGAACAACCACACCGCCGAGCCATTTGGATTCACGTCCATTCCATCACTCCACTCCAACCACTGCATCTGCACGAACTGGAAATTACATTACAGAGAGGCTCATCACTTTAAGGGGTAGATACATAAACCAATTATAGCCACTCAAGTGATGCGCTGCAGCAAGTTTTTAAAAGACCATTAAGTCTGATTTGTGGTTTGTACTTTTGCATTAGGAATTTTTGAGAAAAGTGCTCCGTGTGACAGCTAAAGCCACCTCTGGTGCCAGCTGAGTGCGCTTATGACCTTGATAAAATACGGTTATAGGATACTGTTCGGCCAAACCTGTAATGGCTGCTACATACAGTGTATAGGATGTCTGGATCTATATTTATTGCCCTGTACAAACAGCAGACATTGTAAACAAGGGGCTCTTGATTGATGCACTCCATCTGAGTGGCCCTGAAAGGAAGACATGAATGTGATTTTCAAAACTATAAAAATCATTCACTTGTGCTGCAGCTGCTGTCAGACTCCGCAGCCTCAAAGCTGCATGAATCTGATTCTGACGGGAGTTTAGATTTGATTCTATTCGAGGCTTTTTTTTTATGTTGAGATCCTTTTCTAAACCAAAAATCTGGAGCGAGATACTGTGCCACGACCTATTTGTAGGCTGCACGCGTTCACTTGTGTCACACACATGACATGCAAATAGACGTGCACATATTCACACACACACACGCACACACACTCACCTGAGCCCTTGTTTATACAGCTGAGTGACAGAGGTCTGTAATCCCAGGGTGCCCTGGGCCAGCTGGAGGGGGGTGGGAGTCAGAAGAGCGAGAGGGGCTTTGAAGGACGAGATGAGCTTGGGAACTCGTCAGTTTATCAGTAATTATTTTTAACACCAGCTAAATAGTCAGGTATTTTCGCAGGTCAGGTATTTTTTTCTAGCTTTGAAACCAACCCAGATAAATGCAACATTTTCTTCTCATGTTTAAGTATCGCCTGTCACCAAAAGTGAAGGAACCACGTGAACACACAGCTGTGCAGCTTGCTTGTCTGTCCCTGAGTACTGGATGCACACAATAACACTGCAGAGAATCAGAAGAAAGACTGAAGAAGCTACAGCAAAATCAAAATTAGCTCTCTAACAGTCTCTCGAGAAAGAAAGAGGGAAGGAAAGAAAGAAAGACAGGAAGGAGCAGAGGGAGTTGATATCCTGGAGACAGGCAGACCAATAAGACGAGAGACATGAAGGTCATAAGAGCTGTCATTGCTACGATGTTTTATCAGCACCAGTGACGTACTTCTTCACTCCACTTGTTCCTTACTTCACTGAGGGAGTACTCCTGGAAATTGCATTTGTGGGTGTGTGTGTCTGTGTGTGTGTGTGTCAGAGCCTCACAAGGGCAGACAAGGACAAACGCAGATAATGAACGAGGACACGGACAGATGTTTTTTAGTGTCACCTGTTTTCACGAAAATTACTTCTGGCTGGCGAAGTTAAAAACAATGAATCAAATGAGCACGTGTGATGTGACAGAGGCTGCCCGTGGTTAGGAACCATCAGAGAATTACAGTATCACAGACTCCACTGTTCCCTCTGCCGTCAGCCGGGGAACATGGTGGAACATTTAGCAGCTAAACAGACAGATATTTTTCTCAAGAGTTGGGGGGAGTCCAAAAACAGAGCTACATTCATCGGGTCTTGTTTTGGTTTTGGGACATCCACAAAATGGCTATCAAGCTCTTTAACCATCTTTTAATGAAAGACACAAAGATAAAAAACTGGGCATTCCTCTGGCTTGTTCTGTACAAATGAACCAGTGTGCCATCACTGCCGGGACAATGTGACAGATTGACGGAGTAAACTGAAAGAGATGCTCACAGAGGAGTGTGCTTCAGTGGTCTACTTGTTCCAGTGGAAAGTCTCTTGCTTGCTTCGTGTCAAGGGAAATGTCATGAATGCCTGGCATTTCCCCTGGTTATATATGCCTACTGTATGTGTGTGCGTGTGTTTATGTCCGTAGTAACCCAGCCATGGAAACAGATGTTGTCCTCCCTCATCTCTTTTGCTGTCACTTATCCAATTCTCTTTTCTCCCCCTCTCTCTTAAATGGCCAGTTCAGCAAATTACCTTGATCCTTTTGTGTTTCCTTTAGCTCCCAGTGACATGCTAAGCTAGCTAACCTCAGTGAGTGGATGGTCTTTTGTGGTGCTAAAGCTATAAGTCAGGGGGTTTTTTTTGTTTGTTTGTTTGTTTGTTTTTTGCTTTGTAGGCCTCAGGGGTGTACAGCAACTGATATGAGGGATTAACCAACCAGCCCCCTGTCAGGGAAAAAAAACTCCTAATCTGCAATTTCTGGAATATCCGTTGCATAATCCCGAACCTCAGTCCACAGATTACGCAATGGATTTGCATTTTTGATGCTCAGTGTGTACGTGTCCCGCTGCTGTTACTGAGAACCGTGACCGAGGCAGAGTTTGGTGGCTCTGACTTTGTTTAGTCTGCACTTTGGGTGTGCAGTTTCTTTTGTGTCTGCTTGCATGTTTGTCTCCCTCTCCCACTCTGTCTTTTCGCTGTCGTCTTAACTTGCTGTCTCAGCTTTGGACAGTCAGCAGCCTCCTTGCTCACCTTGCACAACCTCGCCTCTCACTGTGCCACCAGCCTCCTTCAGGATTACAGCCTCACGCTGTCTGTGTGTTCCTGCTAGGTTTTCATCTGTCTTTGTTCGTCTTTGTTCTCACTGTCCTGCAAGTAACGTGCCCTCTTCTGTCTTCAGATATCCTCTTAATCTCTCTTGCTGTCTACCAAACATTCACTTTGTCCTCATTGTAATGTGTCTCCTCTGTCTGTGTTCCAGTCCTCACCTCTTTTCTGCATGTTATGTCTTGCTCCTGTGTCTCTCTGGTGTCTCTTTGCCTTTCTGTCTCTTTCTGCCTCTCTGTCTTTCCTAAGCAGTAGAAGTTGAAATCCAAAGAAGCTCTCACAGACTTGAGTCAAAATATCTTTGCGTATTAAAGCTTAACCTGAAATTTGGCAGCATCTGTTTGCAAGATTGATGTTTAAAACGTTTTCCTGTGAGATTCTACAGGGGCATGAAGTGATGAATGACCTTCATCGACCTCTATTGGCAGCCAAGGATTAGCAGCAGCGGTAACAGCTGGTGCAGCTTATGTCAGCACGTAATTAACACAAACAATCAAGTCACGTTTGTAACAGTCAAGAGAGCTAATAAAAGCAGAGATTAAACTGAAAAATATATAAAATATCACAGCAATTTTATATTTTTTCACTCACTGCATTGTTTTCAGTGCACCTGTTCTCTAAGCAGTTCAAGAATTTGCAAATGCTGTTTGCCTCAGGTCTGTTTCTTATAATCTAGAGGTCCTCAGCAGACCCACTGCCCAGAAAACCTGAAAACCCAAGACCCTGGCCTTAATCGAAGACCTGTTTTGTAGGTCAGAACAGGTGAGAACAGTGTTATTACTACAAATAGGAATAATGGCCAAAACTACAAAAATGAGACCTTTGGTCAACAGATCCCACATGCCCTGATGAAATAAAATCCTTCAACAAAGCTGCGTGCAGTTCTTCTAAACAAAATCCAACTGACCGTGGCTTTGATACAAAACATTTAGAAAATGTGAAGCTGGACAACGTCAAAAAAATAAAGCGCTGAATTACTTATTTCTGTTCAGGTTGACAAATTTGAATCAGTTGAGCGGAGGCTCGGGTTCAGTTGTTTGCAGGTCCTGCTGGGCGGTTTGGGTCTGTGTTTGCTTTTGAGTGCACGGGTCCATCTCTTACTGTAAAACATGATAGCAGCGGGGGCCAGCTGTGTTTGGGTTTATATTTTTGCATTATGTTCTAAACTTTCTCTTCTCCTCCTTCCCTTTTTTTTCCTCTCTCCCCCTTCTCTCTCTCTGCAGTGCATCAGCCAGCATTAGGCTTCTTCTCCCCTGCTTCCCCATCTCCCCATGCTTTTGTAGAAATGGCTACTACTGATGCTTGTGCTAACTTTCTCTTTCTTCCCTCCCCCCTTCATTCCTCCCCCTCCATGTTTCTTTGCAGTGTGGTGGAATTTCTACTTGTGTAATTCTTTTAAATGTCTCTCTATGGCGCTTCAATATCTGAATCCCAGGGAGTAAAAAAAACAGAGCTTTGTTTTTCTGTATTTGTATACATGGATGATGTGCAGCCACTGTGAATCTCAGCCAAACCTTTATTAATGCTTTCTTAGAGTTCATTTGAACAGCGTTGTGCTATGTGTTTCCTGTCCTCTCCTTCATCTCCCTCCCCCTCCATCTTACAATTCGAAACAAAAGCTTCCCCAGAAGTCAAAGTTGAGAATAGAACAAGATCATTGGTTGAGAGCGATGCTGAGGCCTCAGTGGAAACTGCAAGGTGCAGTGTGAGACAGAAACATTTGGAGTTACAGGTGTGTAACTCCTGGCCGATGAGAAGTATGTGTCATGATGATGATGGCATATATAGACCCACGCTTCTATATATGAATTTAGCTCAGATACCAATTGACAGAATGCAAGAAAATAGTATTGCTCACTGCAACCTCTTTATTTCCCCTCAGTTTCACAGATTAAAAACACACAAATTACCACAAAACTGAAAAGCAAAAATGAACCAAATTCACAACGATCAAAAACGTGAAATCATGAGTGGAAATAAAAACAATGCAAGAAAAAAGCTGTGCCCGATATGAAAGAATTAAAAAAAAAAAACACGCATGCAATGAGCATTCCAAGCAAAAGCACGCAAAAATTTAAAAACTTACAGTAGCTAACACTGTTTAGTACTGTTTAGACAGTTTGCCTGCAAGTACTGAGATACTGGAAAACACCAGAGCTCTGCCCGCGTGTCAACCTTTCCCTCGAGTCACGGGTACATGAAAAAGAGGTTGATGGCTGCCCATGGCTCTTACCTCTGAACCCTGTGACCTACAAATAGACAGAGAGCAATAACAAGCAACAACATGAGGTTTCTAACTGTGTGGCCTTCATCCTCTTCACTCTGTAGCATCTCTGTGCCATGGAGCTTGCGTGGAGGTGGATTCAGACACAGAGGCCGTGGCCAACGAGGGCTTCAAACTGGGCTGCATCTCCTGTAAGAGGAGGGGCGAGGTGCCCGCCACAGCCAGCGTCCGCTGGTTCTTCAAGGCTTCTGATGAGACTGTGTTCTCCCCTGTGAGTAGGATATTTGACAAAGCAAACACTGAAAAAATAGTGCTCAGAAACGAATTTAAAGGAATAGTGCAACATTTTGGGAAATATGCTTATTCACCTTGTTGTAGAGAGTTAGATGAGAAGATTGGTAACGCTCCCACTTGACAGTAAATGTGAAGCTACAAAAAGTTAGCTTAGCTTAGCACAAAGACTGGAAACAGAGGGAAACAGCAAGCAGATTATCAGATATCCAGATAAAGCAATAAAATAAAAATAGTAAAATCAGCACAAAGCTCCAAACATGCATCACAGCAGTGTCTTTTGACTCCTCGCATGGGAAACGGCTGCGATGCATTTATCATGAGAGAGAGCAGAGTCTTGCATTTTTCATGACGGGGATTTTTTTCCTCTCTTTGTGTTGACTGGAAGGCAGCACTTTTGCTTGCCTAAGGAGTCCTCAGCAGGCAAAGCAAAGAGGCCATTAAGATATATACAGTACCTATAGCCGGAGATATCCCACTAGCCCTTGGCAGCCATTTAGAATGTATATTCACTGTTTCGCCAGGAAGTGCAGACGTGAGGCCATAACTGCAGCTCGGTCAATAACGGAAAAACAGCAGCAGTGGTGAGGTGGAGACCAGATGTCTGTGTCCTCAGATATGACAGGAAAGCTGAAAAGCAAACTTGACACTCAGGTTACAAATATTCATATCAACGCAGAACAATCAGTTTGTTTTACACCTACAAGCCTCTAAGAGAAAACAGCAGCTTTCCAAAGAGCCAAAATAAAGGGGGAAAGACAGGTTAAATCTGTGAATGAGAGCAGGAGCAAAGTGGCAGGCATTAGCTATTATCTAACACTCATCTGGTGCTGATGTGGAACATGTCAGAGGTGATGTAATGCAAAGCTTACATGCTTTGTAGGAAATGGTTCATACCATGCAGAAGGACCAGCGCAATCTCTCAAGCCGGTCTTCTGAGCACTGTCTATGCTGCTTTGCCTCCTGTTCAAAGAAAACCCATTGTGTAATTCTCTTCCAGATATACAACTATGAGGATCTAGCGGCCGAAATCACTGACTCACGTTTCTACGATCGTCTGGACTGGAACGGCAGCAAACACACCAAGGACCTACAGGATGGCTCCATCTACATCCTCAATGTGACCTACAATGACACAGGAACCTACCAGTGCATATTCTTCCGCACCCTCTTGTACCCCAACTACGATTTTCCAAGCAACACCAGCAGGACTATCAACATTACCGTGGTGCCGCAACGTAAGGGCAGAAGAGAGGAGGGATGTTGTACTGCATGTTTGTTTGTAGGAAAGAGTGAAACTAAATTAACCAAAATCACAATCAACTCGCATTTCTAGGCCTGTTTTTAGGTTTGGGGACGACGTGATGTCACACTGAAATATCAGAAAAGCAGAACAGAACCGGTACCAACTTAATGACTACATAATATCACAAACACTTTTTTTATTATTAATACAACATTTAACTATTGTAATATTTACAAAAATATTCATGTTTCTTTTGTTAAAAGTTGTCTATGTGACATTTTTATTACTTATATTTTGATGCCTGACTATAGTTACACTAATGTTTCATAATATATCTTACATTAAAATTGCTAGATGCAGTGAAATGAAAAAGACATAGATAATGCACACACAGCAATTTATAATAAAACTCAAATTCTGAGAAGCTTGCTCCATCAGGATCCACAGCTCGGAATAATAGGCCGTAGACACAAGACCCAAATAGAGACATCGAAACCAAGGACATGCTTGTGACAGCTGCTCAGAGAGATGTAACGCCAGCACAGCCTTCTATGTTCACAGCATCCAACAACATACGAACAAAGTTAGCAACTAGCTGGTGAACATAAGCACAAAGGTGTCCCTCGGGGTTCAATGCTGGGCACTTTATTAATTTAATTTAGTAGAAGCAGGTAGTTTAACTAGTAATAGGTGTTCTTTTTTTTCAATGCAAGGAACGAGCAGTAACTTTTAACCTGTGGGGCTTTCACAAGAGAACACTGAGCTCTTGATGGACGTCAGACATTGTAGGTTAACTGAATCTGAGGCAGCATTCAGAAAATGATGAATTATGACACAAGGCAATTCAAGACATGAGCTAATGAATTATGATTCATATCATCTACAATATATCTAACCTTATTTCCCCCTCTGTGCCTGCAGTCACCAGGGGAATGGCATCCATCTTGTCTGAGGTAATGATGTATGTCTCCATCATCGGGCTGCAGTTCTGGCTGGTGGTGGAGATGATTTACTGCTACAGGAAGATCTCAGCAGCCGGAGAGGAAGCTCTGAGAGAGAGCGCGTGAGTAACACCCAAGCACACACACACAAACACAAACACACATGCAGCCAGCCTCCCTCCAGTGCCAGTCCTTCATATCCAAATCCCGCTGGGCCGTCCAAATGTCCTGATTTCTCACCTTCCACTTTCGCCCTTGTTTTTCCTTCCTGTCGCTGCTTGGAAAGCGGAGACGCAATCTGTTTCAATCTGCTCTTTTCAAAATACTAAACATTTTTCTTTTTTTTCTCACTGAACTGATATCTTGTTCTGATTCTGATTTACTGATCTCTGACTTTCTCTTTTTCTCCTCTTTCCTTCAGGGCGGAGTATTTAGCTATAGCATCAGAAAGTAAAGATAACTGTGCAGGTGTACAAGTGGCAGAATAGCACTGGTAGGTCTGGATTCTTAGAAAACTTGATCTCCGAATTCACTTTCTACTTGTCTTTTTCCTTCTTCTTTCTTGTTTATTTTACAAATCATAGTATTTCTTTACTCTTGCTGCATTGTTACGAGTCCTCAGGGAGAACTGGGTCAAGTTCGCTTTTATCATTTTCTTTTTTTTTCTTTGAGTGGATGTTCACTTTTTACTAATCAGATCTTACAGTCACAGTTACCAGTTGCAGTTTTGTCCAGATGATAACCCAGCCTTGTTTATGACCCCTAGTAGTTTACAACCACCATCTTGGGAAACACTGCCTTAGCCAACCTCACCTTATTAGAATTGTAGATAACATGTTACGTACCCGGTCTATTATCAAAATTATTCAACTAAATTTGGAGCAGTAGTTGTGTGCATATTCCATCCCATATTGATGCCACTGGACTTTAGCTCCAAAAAGTTTATTAGACTGAAAAAGCAACGCTTCGACACTACAAGTGTAAAGACTCCACATGTTTTAAGTGTCACAGTGACCATTTAAATGTTTTACCCTCACACTACTAGTTAGTTTTCTCAATGCACCTATTTTGGTCCCTCTCTAAACCAAGTAATTTGAACCCTAAACACTTTTGGACAACAATTTTGGACTAATATACCTGAATGACAGATAATGTTGCCTTTGTTAGCCCTTAAACACATTTCATTTTCAAAATTTTGATTTTATATAGAGCTTTGTGTTCTCGTCCCAGCTCTACATTATTCGTTTTATCTGACAGTTTTGTGGGGGGGTTTTTGTTGTTGTTTTTTTTAACTTCAGGTCAAGGAAGAATTCAAGACGGCTGCCTTGAGAAATCTCACATCCACTTTCGTGCCCTCCTTTCCTCTCACCGTTACTCACCTCCCACCATCCTCTCCACATGATGGAAAAAAGAGAACCACGGAGAGAAGAAAGATCTCCGTAGAAAGATTATTTCAGTGACTTCCTGCAAAAAGGATGAGAAGGACTGAACTGTATCCCGTTCTGAGGGACAGGATGGCTGCATAGAGCCGTGATTCAACGGGGACAGAGGGAGAGAGAAACTTGCACTGTATATAGGTGTACAAGTATGCACAGATAATCTTTGAACACATGTATAGTATATCATAGGCCTACATTGTATAATCACTATTTGCATGCTTACGAGCCTCTGGAAACGCCTGACAACGTGCTCAAGATGTTGTGTCGCGTGTTTTTAAGAGTTTTGAACCAGTTTAGTCACATTTAATTACACACAGTGTGTTGACATCACAGTTCGACCAATATGGGTTTTAAAAGTCAATTTTTGAACCAAACCCGTGTGAGCGTTTACTCTGCAGGTTTATGAAGCTGTGGTGCAAATAAAAGGCAGACTAAATGAAAAGCATAGAGGAAAAATACCAAATTGCAGGTCCATCATCTCAGCAGTGAACCACACATCAGGCAGATATCTGAACTTTAACTCACTCAGATTTATCGGCTGATATATTATCTGACCAACACCCAAACTGACAACACTTCCAAACCTCTTCTTCTTCTTTTTAACAAACAGAATTAGAGAGCAGACTTTAAAGAAGCAGATGTGAAAATGAGAGATGAACTGTCACTTCTGGAGCAGTTGTGAAAGTCAGTGAGTTGTGATTGCCGTCGCACATCCGGTGAAAGTCGCTGTATTCAGTAGTTTCTGCAGGTTTAAACACAACAACTCAGCAGCAAAGTGATTGCCCATTGCCTTCACACATCTGCTCACCAAGAGAAATGTTGTGATCTGTGTACTCTTAGCTTGTCTCTAGCTCTCAGATAAAGGGAAATTCAGTCATTAGACGCAGTAAATTCTGAGGTTCAGTGTAATAGAAAACAACATAGAGCCAGACATGTTTTTAATGTTTCACACTGGCACTGAGATAAGACTGTTTTATCCTAGATTCTCAGATATCACAGTGATGTTTTTACTGTGTTTTCCATGATCCTGTGAGACTAGTGTTCATTAATCAGCTATACAAGTGGGTTTTAGTACAGCAACAATCTAAAGCTGGACTTCAGAGGAATTCACGTCTGAATAAAGTAGGACTGGCCTTTTCAGCACACCACCAACCTATTTAAATCGGGTAAACACAGCTGGCTCACTGCTGATTTTAATTATGCTCTTCAAAACTGCTTGCAAGTTTTAGTGCTGGGGAAACCTCTCGCTGCATTAAAATTACAAATGAGGCTAAAGTGTGACTTCCGTTCACATATGAGAAGATGATCATACCAGATCAATTTGTATCACAACGAAAAATGCAGCTTTAATAGTTTACCCTGGTGCGTTACATGGAAGAGTCACTTTCAGGTGAATCTGTCGACTGTGGAAAATTTCCCACTGATGTGTAAATTCACACAAATGTCTTAGTGTCTTTGTAGAAACTTAAGGGCTTGGCATATTGCTATTATCTAACTGCAGTGGGAAAATGTTCCACAAAACCTGTCCAGTGTGCCTCCCAGAGTGAAGCCAGTGGAAACCAAAAGGGAAAAGCAAAGAGCTGAAGCCTTGTTACAAATCTTTTAGTGTTTGTAAAAAGAAGAAAAAAAAAAAAACAAAACGAGAAAAAAAGCAGCTGTACTCGCTTCTCTCTCCAGACGTCCAATTATTGACTATTGGCGAACACTAGATGGCAGCCAAACACTGCCACTTTGCATGTTTACTGTTCACCTCTGTCGTACCAAAACTGAGTTTGATGCATTCTGAGAAAGGGGACACACACACAAACTGATAAATTAATACAGAATAACTGCATACTTACTGGTGGAATAAGGAAGGACCACAACATGATTTTTTTTTTTGTTCTGTTCAAATACAAAATGTACAAATAAACTGTAAAAAAAAAAAAAATTAAGGAAAAATAAAGGAGTGATTTCTCCTTATAAGGCCATTGAAGAAATGCATCTTTTTTCAGTCTGCATCCGTAACACCTTTTCCTGCACAGATGAACCAACCAGTGAAATGATAAACAATGTGTTGCCCACACTGTTGGTCTGTTTGTGTTCATGTTTTCTTTCAGCAACAACTAAAACTGCAGTTTTCACTTCATGTATAGGTGTGGAAATGTTGCTTGACAAAAAAAAAGAGAGAAAACAAAAGTGATACACTGAAAAATAAAAAAATCTATAAAAATTCACCTTGTCACTTTGTGCCTGCCTTGAATTTGTCTGATCTCACATGCAGTAAATGGTACTTGTGTAGGTGGCTGATACGCAGTGAGGTATCAGGACTCTCGCCCAGATGCATTTTCAGTTCCCACTTCAAGTCCATTTCCTACCACAGTTTCAAAACAGGTCGAAAGCAAACTGCTTCACTGACACCTGCAAATCTACTTTTTAAAAAAGATTTCAATCTATTCTCCAGTATCCGAATGCAGTCACAAATTCTGCTCTACACTGCTAGGAATTCAGTGTCTGTGAAGAAACTCTGATCATTTTTTGTTTTGTAGGCTAAAAAGTAAGCCTTGTTCAAATATATTGGGTCTGAAAACACTGGAATGAAAAGAAGAAATAACCACAATGTGTAACCGTGTACCTTTGTAAACTCTCCTCAGGTCACAGAACGCCACAGTTTGCTTATGCTCTGAAAAGGGGATTGAAACTGAAAAAAAAAAATTACATACAAGGGTAAAAACCAAGCTGGTCACAAGGGCTACAACCCCACAATGATCAGAGGACCCTGGCTGAGAGAAAAAACTGCTTTGTAAAAAGTTGAAATCTTCACACTTCAACATATTTTGATTCATTTCAGGCACTCAACAAGTGTTAAGTTGAAAAAGCAGCTGCTGACCTAATTCGTCTTTGGAAAGGTCACAGTGGAGGGTCCAGGTGATGCAACACTGTGGGAATGAGAGGAGCAGCTGGGTGCTTGTTGTTTTTAAGCCATTTTTAGCCTTGTATGTTGTTCAGCAGCATTTTATTTTAACAGTTCTGCTATTTTAACAGAACAAGAGCGGAGCTTATTTACTTCTCTATCTTTTGTCATTTTGAACTCGAGCCAGAGTTTCAAAGTTTCTCTTTGAAATTCTGTGTCTTTTTGGGATGAAGACTTACCAACAATGACATTACCTCAGTTGCTGACAAACCCTTCCACCTTTTTATCCTCGCCAATCTGATGAGAAACAGTAAAACTTGAGCTGTAACAATTAGTTGATTAATCCTCTAGTCAAACAGTACTACTACTGCTTTTCTTGGTTTTAGATAATTGCAAATTTCTCGCTTCTCCAAATATGCAAAGTTCCATCACTGGGGAACTGCAACCAACAAATATTATTTTCATTATTAATACATGTGACAATTATTTTTCGTTAAATAATTGAAACTGTTCATTGAGTAAAATGTCAGAAAACTGTGGAAAATCTCCACCACCCAAAATCCTGAGTTCACATCTTTAAATATCTTTCTGTCTTGTCTGACAAATAGCACATTGTAGAAATGACTCAATGGCAAGAAAACACGCCATGACATCATCCACTATGACCAGTATTTTCCCAGTATCCTCCTGTAAACATCATCCAGTCAGCAGTACCTAAGTCTGTTTGAGTTCAGAGAGTTATGTGGTAATTACTGGGGTCTCCTGGATGTAGGTCAGCTACTCTAACTGAAAAGTTAACACAGAATGAGCATAAGTCATGTTGACAAAAAAAAAGTCATGTTGAGTCAGGGACTATCATGTAATCATGACTGGATTAACCTGAACAGATCATTTCTATTTGGATAAGATTATTGTTGTGTTACAGAAGCTGAGCTCTTCTCACAGCGTGAACTCTGTCATGAGAAGCTGCATTGGTCCCCGATTTAATCAAGAAAAGACTTTATCTTCTTTTGATTTTGTTGCCTTATTTGACCAAAATGCTTTTCAATCTAAAGACACACACAGATGCAAAGACAAGAGAGGACTTGTTGCATGTTTTAGAACTTTTCATTTCTCTCCATGGCGTGGTGTACAATCACATCTTTTACAGTACATTCTCACCCCCCTCCTCAGCCGTCGCTCTCTCTCTCTCTCCCTCCCCCCCCCCAGACCCCCCCCCCCCCCCCCCCCAAATAAATATTACATCCTTTTGTTATCCGCAGATGGCCATGCACAGCAGAGCCCACATGCTTCTGTAGTAGCTATTTTCAGTGAAACACAGAGAGAGAGAGAGAGAGAGTGGGTAAAAGGCGGGGTTGAGTGATGAGAAGAAAAAGAGGGAGCGCAGATGAGCGAGATGTCTTCACGTCATCAGAGGCCAAAAATCAAGTCGATGGAGAAGACAGGCTGAAAACAAACAACAAATAAAGATGGCAAAATAATAAAGATAGAAAATGAAAAAGGAATTTGATAAAAAGAGGAGACAAGTGAGTCAAATTAATCTTACAGACGCACACACACACACAAAAAAACAACAAAAAACTGTAAAACGGATTCCCTTTTTCTTCACCTGGGCCTACAAAATTCTGGTTGGTCCTTTTGTTGTGAGACGTCTGACCCAGTTGGACAAATGAGTAGCTGGCTGTTCTGATATTTTAACTTTTTACCTTATCAAGTCTACGGAAAATCCTGAAATGCTGAGGTGTGGCCCTGTGATACAAAGAGTGAGAGAGCAAACCTGAAAGAGACATCTAAAAAAAAAAAAAAACAGAAAAAAAGAAATAAATGTGTGTGTATAAGTATACACACACACACACACACAAAGAACTGTTAATATGAAAACTGAGGACTCCTCATGAGCACACGCACACATCTGTCAAGTCAAAATCGGGTTTTTTTTTTTCACTGCTTCTACACACATTCACACACAACTCATCATCATTATTATTATAATAATTATATACTACTTTGTTTGAAACATTCAAAAAGTACTAGAATCACTATTGTCTTTATTGCTGTGACCAGTAATCATTCTCGTGTAGCTCCTCTTGGTCCGCACCGCAACAGCAAATCAGAGCACAAGATACCCACCACATGACTTCTTAAGAGCAGGACAGGACTTCAGATCAAAAGTCATTGGTAATAATAAATACTGCAACGGTCCGAGAAACAGCTTCATGTCCTAACAAACAACCCAACACACTGATTTTGACAAAAAAGATAAAACCCAGACAGGACCGGGAGGAGTGGGAGTGTGTTTCGGATTCATCTTCAGATGTATAATCTACATCCAAAAAAAATCGGGGCGTAACCTCGCGTGGTGTTGAAATGTTTGTCACCCCCCTTTCGCAGAGGACCGATGACCTTTTTAAGGGGCACAGCTCGGACACGGAAGAAAGCATCTCTGACCGAAATAGCGAGAGAGGCGCCCTGCTCCTGTCAGCGCTCTCTTCTCTCTTTCTACGAGTTTGTTCCTCACATCCACGCGGCAGGTGGCGTTCCCCTTTTGTTTCAGCAGGCATTCACTAGAGGCAAAGGTATCAAATTGTTCCCAGGACTGGGAGGAAGAGCTCCCACTTTGCAGAATCACCGATTCCCTTTCCACTGAATCTATGAAATGTTGTAGGTCAGAAGAGGAACTTGAGTCTGTGATAGTCGTAAAACTGGGTAGGAGGTCTGAATTAAAGTTATTCTGAAACAAGCTTGGCCATTTTAAAATGTCTCCATGAGGAGCGGATGGTGTGAGTCGGCCCACCAGTGGCCTGTTCCCATACGCTCCATACAGATGACTTGCAGCTGTAGGTAAATTATTGCTGTGGTCCTGATAGCTTCCAGTCCCAGTTCACTGAAGTTGATACTGGTTGAGGCTGATGGCAAATGATGCCATTTCAAGTCAGTCAGGTGAAGAGAGTTGTGGGTAATGTAGTTCCCTCCGTGTGTCCCACACCCGGTTTTCGATTTGGAAATGAGGGAGAGGGAAAAAAAGGGGGTGAACAGGGTGTATTTAGAGGTGGGGGATAGTCAAAATGCTGTTAACCAGGAGAGGTAGGGCTCAGGCCTCAGACTGGGACTCTGTGATGGTGTCGGTGGGGGGCTCCTGCTGCACCTCTGGAACCACAATTCCCCGGTGGAGTTTTTCTAAAGACTGTTTCATCTGGGAGTTAAACATAGTTGGGGTGGTGAGGGGTGGGTGGGGGGGGAGGGGGTGTGAGACAGAGGTTGCGTCAGATTTACTCGATTACATAATGCAGTGACAACATCCAGCACGTTATGAGCCTAAGCAGCTTGTGCATGCGTCTTCTTGGTGCCTGGTCCCACTGCAGATGCGCAGTGCAAGATTTTCACTTCTCGGACTAAAGCAAACACACATACCTGGTCGAGAAGTGTGACAGAGGATTGCAGGATCTGTTGCCACTTGCTGAGCTGAGCCTGATGAAACTGCCTCTGGAGCTGCAAGACCTGAGCCCACTCTCCAGCCGTCTGGGGCAAAGGACTGAGGAGAGCAAAAACAAGAGAAGAGAAAGAGAAGGAGGAGGAAAGAGGAGAAGAAGAGGTATGGAGAGAGAACAAGACAAGTGCGGAGTCATTAAAACTTTTGGTTCATCAGTTTGGCGCTTTGAATTTCATCTACTTAACCTTGAAAAGGTCAAGGGATTATTTTGTTGCTCTACAGTAACTCAAAACTCTGAGGAACATTACAGACCTTAGATCCCACGAGACCAAACACCAATTAACACCACAATCCCGCTGGGTGAAGAATGGAGGTAACAGAGAGCCTAGTACATTTGTGTGGAAAACAGAGCGGTGTGTTTACCTGTCAGCGACAGAGTAGGAGTGCCATGTCTCCAGTGTATGGGCTGCTCTTTCCAGAGCATACAGCTTGTAGAACAGCAGCATGTTGAGAGCCACCAGCACCACCAGACTGACGGGGACAGAGACAGAAGAGAGTTTTCTGATTTACTAGCTGGTATGAAAATGAAAATACTGCATCAGTAAGATAATAAACAGCAAAATGCCAAAACTAATGGAACAAAATGAGCAAACATAAATATTTCAGGATTTGTAAATGCCATCAAAGTCCATTTACTTCCAACCCAACTCTAATTTATCAACACACTGTAATTTTGTTACAAGAAAAATCCATCCCGACACAAATATTAGTGTTACAAACAGCTAGTGCTGATATGCATGTTGGATTCTTGGGCTTAATTTTTGCCCAAATGTAGATGTTATGACCTGTTAGCTTCAGTTTAATAGCAGACTTTTTCCTAGACTTATCAGTCTGTACCATCAGTCAACAATCGCACATTTCTGACACAAATACCGGTTTCTCCACTGGCAGTAGCTACCATAGACCAGAATGCAATGCAGCCATAACTGTTGACTGGAAAATGCCTTGCTCTGTTACAGTGCTCTACCTTCATGTTGGACCCGCATATTAAATTTAGTCAAGGTATGTGGATTCAATCTGAATGTGAGTGCAGCAGATTTAAAAGGTGGATTTTTCCTGTGAGAAAATTATTCTTTTCATGGTTCATATTTATGCAGCCACTGGTGTAAAATCAAAGCCTCTTATACGAACCTGATACAGATCCTATGCACAAGAAGTATTGCAGAAAGGAGGGGAAAAGAAGAGAAACAGCAAGAAAGGCATTGTGAGGCTGTTAGTAGGCAGAAGATCGATATCCAACATGTCTGGATGAGGGAGCATTCAGACGTGGATGGAACAAAGACAGCTGAAAGCCAGTATATTCAAAAAACAATCAAAGCAGGGATTTGATCAGGTTAGCACTCCTTTCCTTCTATACTACACAATACAGGAAAGGATGTACTGTACTACTAAGGAGAAGGACCACATGCAAGGACACGCACATGCTTTTATGTGTAGACTGTACTGATTTCCACTCTGTAACTGTGCACTCAGAGAATCCCTTTCTTATATAACAGAATCCCTATTTAGAAGCGCTCATCTCTGTTCTGAGCAGCTCATTGTGTCCGAAATGACTAGTGAATAAGACATAAGATTCATATGATCAGTGAGCAGTAAAACATCAAACATGCCGAAGACTATCTTGAGTTAAAATTGCCAGAAGGGAAGCTGAGAACAGGGATTGACAAAGTCTGGCGTTATTCATGGACTCGGGGCCACAAACGCAAAGTACACACACTTGAACTTACATGAAGCTGACGATGAGGAGGATGGTGGATATACTGTTATGTCCTCCACCACGCGAACGCTCTCCCAGCTTCATATACTGAGCACCTAAAAAAACAAATGAAGAAAAATAAAATAAAATAAAGAAAAATGATCAGGGTGTGTTTTGGGAATAATATTTGTAAGAGCACTAACTACATCTTTGCAGTCAAAATGTCCTGACATCCTATTAAAGGCTTCCTGTGAGGTTTCTGACATCTTGTAGTGCTATGAAGCAGTTTCTGTTATGTGTGGACTCCACACGTTGTGTGTGAGGTTTACCTTACAATCTGATTATGTAACTGATATGTTGTTTTCTTCGGGTTTTGTGAGACTGATGACAATGATTTCAACACCCAGTCTGCCTTGTCCGAGAGACAGGTAAGATATAGTGGTGTGGAGGAATGTCTGCAACACAGGTTCATAGGCTACTCGCAGTTACTGTTTCATCCTCTCCTGTTGGACTGAGGGCAGACTGGACTAAACTAAAACAGACATATTGCCCCCTTATAGATTTTTAAAACCCTAAATTAATATGTTTAAAAACTTTCCCAGACCTGCAGAGAGCCTGTTTTAGTTCCTGATAACTCCACAGGACACCTTTAAGTTCATGGATCAAAGATTAATGTTTGTGTTTCTGTAATGTAACTCCAAACAGAACCACTACAGGGCAGTATTGCACAGATGATGGATTCAGGTTTTTTTGCTTGGTTACATGACTTAAATTCCAGCACTAACCCAAAGCACTTCAACGACTCTGTCCTTGCTGACTTACTGGCTTCTCTCCTTTCTCTTTCCTCTCCGGCTCCCCTGTCCCCTCGTTCTCCGGTGCCCACGCCTCCTCCGTCCCTCTCTCTCTCCCTCTCGCTCTGCCGTCGAGAGCACGTGCGTTTGCGGCGACGCAGAGTCGGTGGGGTCTTGGCAGCATCGGCGCCCACCGCCTCGCCTGTGGTCACTACAGAAACCTCAGACTGCAGTAGCGTCTCCAGCTTGCACACCTCACTCTCTGCATGAGGCAAAGTAAATATATGGAGGGATTAAAATACACATAACCCACCCCCCTCCCACCAAAAGGTCACAGCATGTCCTTGATATCGTTTACTCTACTTACTTACTTAGACATTATTTCTTTATTTAAGTAATATATTTGTTAATTTAAATCTTATGTGAGTGTAGGTCTTATTTGCAGGGCTTGTTTTATTAAATAAATATATTTTTTGCAAAAAAGACATGAAGACACAAAAACATTCAATAACCTCGTTGAAAATTACTCCCTCTACCTCATTAAAAATACAGAATCTACGAGCATGTCAATATTTTTCATTTCAAAGGTTTAATTGCTACACACAGGATGTCTCTGGTGTCAGTTCCCAGTGAGGACTGGAGACTTCAAGTTTCCACATTTCACTTGGGTAAATTGCATATTGTGCCACAATCGGCTTCCACAAAGCCTCGGCTCCGTCCGAGTGTAACGTCTCCTCGCTCTGAGGTTCTCGATTCTAACTGTCAAATCAAAATGTGCATAAACCATGAGTTACATGAACTGCCTCTTATAATCCGTTTATGTTGAAAAGACAAAACAGAAGTTGTTCAAGCAAATGATACTGGCAAATGGGCTGCATTTACATAGCATCATGAAACTGGCTTTCATATCTGCTTACACAGTTTCACTTTACTTTTGTTCGGTTGTTTACAAAAAGGAAGTATGCCTCAAGAGGTGACTTTGGTTTCCACAGGCTGTATGTATACAGAGATAAGCTGGAAAAGGCGAACCATGTGACTCACCCATGTGTCTGTAATACTCCTCAATGCCGCTCCAGGTGTTCTTTTCGATCAGTGCTTTCACCAGGCTCCACGGCTGTTTCCGGTAGCAGATGTCAGAGGAAACTCTGTGCAGAGGAAAAGCAAACACACTCTGTTTAAAATATACATGGAAAATCTAATCCAAGGATCAGATTTCTTTTTTTTTTCAATTTGTTCCAAAGAAAAACTGTCATGTTGTTTTTAAAGGACAATTATACCTGCTGTACACTGCTCAAACCTTAATCAGCACTGTTCTCAGTTAATAAAATCACACATTTCCCATTATTTTCAATCAGCGCTTGAAAACAAGCAGGGAAGACAGCTAACACAGGTTCCTGTAATCCCTGCAAATTTCCTTACAAACAAATTTCCTTAGAAACTAATCAATCCATGGAGTTCCAAGAACTTAATGAGTAAACTAATGGGCTAAAATATCTGTGGTCCCTACAAACCAATCAGAAAACGTGCACAACATACCAATCACAGTACACCAAAATTTGGGATATGATGGGCTTGTGTCGAGTACTACTGGAGTTTTTTAACCCTAAGCCTTTTGTTTATCTGCCTGCAACTAGCAAACATCTTTGACCCAATCAAAGATGATGCTTTCTTGGGAAAGACGCAATGCTCTGTTAAAAGTGCTAGAGAAAAGTCATAAATGTCAATCAACAGTAGAAGCAGTGGTTTTGTCTCTCCAGAGAACATTCCTGAATTCACGATAACACGATGTGAACAGAAAGCAATCAGAAGGAGTACTTATAGGAGGGACTGTCTCCTTCTTCTTTTTTTCCCTCTGTGATTTCTGAACATTAATGCAAAACGCATAAGTCAGAAAAATCATTTATAAATGAAAGAAACATTACCAGTAACTGTTTAGTGTTTGTACTGACTTTGTTAGGTGGGGAAAACAGCATGGGAGTCCAGATGAAACAAGGGAGAAAAAGGTCTGATGGGATTATTTCATATACCAGTGAGAGTTTCTGGTCCCCAAGGTAAGTTATAGTTTGCATCATTTATTTTTGCTGCAACTGCAACAGCACACGGGTGAACAAGGACCAAACGTAAAGAGGTGATGAAACATGGCACCATTTTCTCTCATCTGTTCAGAGTTCTGTATGCATGTATCATGTACGGATGGTACTTATGGCTCTTCTATTTTGACTGTGGTTTTCTCAGTCCATGGGTGAGAGTGCAGTTAAAAGAAAATCCCACCCACGTGGATTACCCCAGTAAGACCACATCAAACCTACCTCAGCCGGCTCTTGTGCTTGTTGATGGAGGTGAGGCAGTATCTGTGGACAGTGTAGAAGTAGTCCTGGTAGGGGATGCCGGAGGTGATAACCTCCGAGTCCACCACGTAGCACTCGCCCCGGGTGCTGCTCTTGTGCAACGTCTGGAAGCAAGAAGAAAAGTGGAGGTGGATTGTTAATCGCATGAAAACCTATTCATTTCTGTTTTCTGTACTTTATTCAGTGTAAGTAGTTTAGTGCTTCAGAAAAGAAGAAATCAGTACGACAAATAATATCACCCGAGATTGTTGAGCTGTCAAAAAAAAATACTGTATATACAACATTAAATTACCCTGTCACAGCAGTTAAGCAATTGATTTTTGCTCTGTATAAATAAAGCAAGAAAATTAACTTAGGTGCTAGAAAAAAACTGGACTGACTGATTCTAAAATGAAAGACAATTCAAAATGCATAGAGGGAAAAATGATGCCTAACGGTGATAAATATTGTAATATAAATAAAACGTTACCATGTTGTAACTGAAGGGCTTGAAGTTATAGCCAAGGTCTAATTTTATGGCAGCAATGATTTGATTTGAGTAGACAGTAACATTATTTCACAACTGTAGGTATGTTATTTCTTCATTTGCTTTCATGATGTGTACAATGATGTGTACAATTGTTTTTGTTCTCACTTTCAGCACTGAAGCCTTCTCCGGAATTCTAACTGGTCCCAAAGCAGGAACCAATAAAAAGCAAAAAAAACCCCAGGTCACTACAAAGTAAAACTGTACAGAAGGTTCCCCTCCGGTTCAGGCTGAATAAGCACAGTGTTTCTGTCCAGTCATTTGCCTTTAACAGAGCCTCTGTGCCAAAGGGATGAATAACGAAACTAGAAAAGGACAGTGTTTGTCGAGGACTGACCTGCGTTTCCACCACAGGGGCAGTCTTTGGGCCGAGGGGGTTGTTGAGGGCTATGGTGTAGCTAAGCACACGGCTGGTATTCCCACTGCTGCTGTCCTGCTGCCATTCACCCACCGACAGGTCTGAGAGAGAAAGAGAAAAGAGACAGAGAACAAGTGAACGAGTGAATTGGGAGAGAAGAAGAGATTTTTGTGAAAATGAGAAAGCAAAAGGACACAAAAGGATAAGAATTTATGAATGAAAACGAGAGAGACCACAAGATCCAGAGAGGCTGAAGGAGTGGAGAGAGAAAAAGAGAGGAGAGAGTGAAACCACACTCCATTAGGAAAAAAAAGAAAAAAGAGAAAAAGAAGAAATGCCCCAATTAGAGCTACACAATGTTCCCCAGCGGGCTGGGCCTCTGACTGGGGTAGACACTGGACAAATCAAGTTCAGTTTTATCCCGGGCCTCGTTTAAACTGTAGAAAAATGTCTAAAATGTGCACTGCACTCATGCATAGATGGCTTAAAATATCAATATAACAGTTACAAAAAGCGCCGTGCAGTGACAAAGCAAAGCATGCAAAGAGCCAGTGATAAATAGTGGTTAACACAGCATAAAGAGCTAGCGTGTCACCCTCATTAGTGGCACAATACAGTAGGCCACAACATGCTTCTGAGGGGTGGGAAGTAAAACATCACGCAACAGAACTTTCAAAGAGAAAAACGTCACCAGTGATTCAAGTTTAAAACATTACAAGTAGGGACTTGGAATTGTGTGTTTCTGCATCTGAGGTTAATGGAAGAAAAATGTCACATCAACAGCAAACATCAGCTTTTAGTGAGAGAGACAAAGAAAGAAAGAATGACTTTTCCACTGACGGCAGCCTCAATGGTTCAGGAAACCGCAGAGCAACAACAAACACTGGGCCTCAACTGTCACTGTCTCAACAGGAAAAACTTGCTCTCTTGCGCTTTACGCTGTGCAACAAGTTAATGCAAGTTGCATTCTGGAAAATGTAGGAACATCTCATAATCATCAAAGCTAAAAACTGTTCCACAGCATGAGAAAGAACTCAGAGATCTCTCAGACATGGAATCAATTACCCAATAAAAACAAAAAGTACCTTAAAATCCCATCATTAAAAATGAATGACAGTGCTGTGACCCGCAGAAAAATATCATGAACAAGCAGATGCAAAGTCTTAACCATCATATATGTGTGTTTATGTGTGTTTAACTGACCAGTAAAGTGTCGCTGAGAGAAGAGGTGCTGGATGAAGTGTGTGTCAGCAGAGAAGAGCAGGTCGTGCAGCTTGTCGACACTCATGCGGACCGCAGTGTTGATGTGCAGCCGCCCGCTCAGGTCAGCACAGAACGACTCCACTTCACCTTTATGTCAAGAACACAATAAAGATCAACTTTTTTAGGTTTCTTTTTCTGGTTACTTTAATCCACACACTATTTTTAATAGGTTAAACATGTTTTAGAGGTAAATTTGACATTATAATAATCAAACTTACACAGATTGCTTCTGTATGTCTTTGCTTATTCCTGAATGGGTGAAAGCATACTGAGCAGTTTCTGGTTTACACATTAAAATCTTCAGAAATATGCTCTTTGCACCTAATATTAAACTTCCAGGCAGTCATATCATGATCTTGTCTGCTTGGAGGTCATTTTTAGGTTACTCATCTGACTTTGCCACGAACAGCATGTATATAACTGGAGTTTAATGACATGGACAGTATCTTTGGCTTTGGTGGACATAAACTTCCAAAGGAATTCTTTGATTTAGCTGAGGACAGATTCAACCAGTAAATCACACCCTGTTAATGTTTGAACAACTTTCCCTGCAATTACTGTTGATGTGGAAAGAAGAAGAGGTGGAAGCAATGAAGCAAAAAGAAACTCATCTTTCACACAGCTCAGCCCACAGGAGTGAGTGTGGATGGTATAAATGGTACAGAAAGTATCCCACTATGAATTTGTCCCTCGGTATGGATTTTGAGTACACCGTGCTGACTGATAGAGCCCTCACAGATATAAACTGAGGACAGAACTCACTATAGTAATGTGTTTTCTACCATTGTCATAAAGACAAAGTTAGTTTTACAGTCAGATTAAAGGTAACAACCTTAAATGAACATAGCAAATTAAGAAAAGTATAGTGAATGTGTTTAGAAATAGTGCAACAGCATTAAAGACATCTGGTTCTTGTGATGATATGCACAGACACTCAAACAGCACTCACTCTCTTCTTGAGTGTCAGAGGAGTTGCTGGGGTCTGTGGGCAGTTCCTCATCGTTGGTGATGTCCAGTGAGGAGAGGTTTCCCAGACTGGTGGTTGGAGGGGGCAGCATGTGATTGGCTGACTCAGACAGGCTATCCCCACCCTCTTCCAGATTCTGATGCAGTGAGGGGGAAAAAAAGAGACACCAGAGGACAGTCAGCTAGAGGTCTGAAGGGAAATCACCCCATTGTCATATGACTTGAGACGAAAGAGGCCTCAGCTGGGCTGACCTCGTGTTGACGCGTCCTGAGCAGACATAACACTGCAGCCGTGCAATTAATCGGAAACCGACACAGTCAACACAGCACTCCATTTATTCACTGCAGCTTGGCTTGGGCTTGATCTGTCCATATCAAGATCAATAGTGCAGGCGAAACAACCACAGAGGCTGTTTTTGAGCAGAACTGATTGGATATAGAGCCAACCAGAACAACCACACACTATTCCTTTATTCCTTACTTAAATACATGTACATCCTGTTTTGTCCATTAGCATTTGTACTTTTCTTCATGTTGTTCTGAGTTGATTTAATTTGTGTTTTTTTGTTTTTGAGGTTACCTTTGGCATTTCTGCCTTCAATGGACAGCTGATAGTGAAGAGACAGAAATAAGGGAAGAGAGAAGTGGTATTGACATTCAACAGAGGTTCCCGGCTGGACACAAACAGACACTGCAAATATGTGGCATGCGCTGTAACCATCTGATTGCCAAGGTGCTCCTAACATGTGTTTTTAAATTATTAATATTTTTGTCTAACCTAAGCATTGACGCTGGGTTTGAAACCAACGGAAATGAACCTGCTTTGCCCCAGATTATTTATTTTTGTAACCAAGCGCCTGTTTTGTACAGTTAATTTGAAACCAGTCAATAGTTATAGAGTAGGTCAGATTTGTATCAAGGCTTTGCTAAGTCATAAATCTTGCAGAAGGGTTATGCCAATGGTGTTTCAAGTGCCAGTGAATAGCTGACAAAGGAGAATTCCAGCAGACAGGTTAAAGTAGCAGACATAAGGCAGACCTCTTACATCAGTATAAAATGCTGCATTGTGAAAATAAAGTTATTACAATGAGCGCAAAAAATTCCATGCAAAAACTTTTTTTTTTCATGCAAACAGTAATGAAAATGATAGCTGCTACATCAAGTGTCTTGAGTTAAAACTGCCCTGTAAACTGATGGGAACAGTTACACTGTGCGTACATCAGCTATAGTTTCCAGGACTGTCATAACTCTAAGACTCCTCGGTCTCCCGGGGGATAGCTAGCATTGGTCTTCTTGTAGTAAATCTAGCAGTCATGTCTGACAACGACAGGCTGAAAAAAAACACTCTGCATGCTCATCTGAGCTCTTGGCTTGTGTTTTTTTTATGAGGTTTTATCTTTATTCAGGCCATCCCACTTATGTAGCTAACACTAGCTAACAATTGGTCTGCAAATATCAGGCTCATGTCTTGAAACACAAGCATCCGGAGCAGATGATTTAGCAAGCAGAATTTTCTGCTCCATCGATGCTGGGGCTCACTGTCAAAGTGGAAGTCTCTATTTAGTTGAAGCAGGTGCATGGTAGAGACAGACCATGGCTATTTGGGATACCCTGTTTTTTTTAATATGCAGAACGATGGCAGCTTCGCAGGTGGTGCAATTTTGTTATTATTGTTGCATCAATGAATTACATAATGTACAAAAGAAAAAGAACCTCTAATGCAATCAGATGTGCATTACATTACCCTGAATACAAGCTACTGCTGCATTGATGTACATGTACATGTGGATGTGAAGAGGAACACTCACAAAGGAGGCAGCAGCAGAGGCCGGGGCAGAGGCAGAGGCGTTGGTGGGAGTGATGGATGGCAATGAGCTGTGGGAGCTGGGCGGGCTGGGTTCGAGGGGGTCAGAGCTGAGTCTGCGTCCAGATGAAGAAGGCACCTCTATGGGTAGACAGGAGGCGGAGGAAGGGGGAGAGGAGCCCCCAAGGTTTGTGGTGGAGGAAGAGCTGGCTGGACCACAGGGCACCAGGGGAGGGGGAGAGCTGCCCGTAGAGGGAACGGACACTGAGCTCAGGTCTAGTAGATCTGTGACCGACACTGACTCGTCCCCTGGCCTGTGGAATGGAGGGAGAGGAAGTGAGACTGAGTGAAACAGAGACATGTAGAGAGAATCAAACTGTGAGAGAAAGACACAGAGAAAATACAAAGTGTTTGTTAGACACCTTAGGGACAGGGGCAGGACATCTTTAACCAACCGGACATTTAATTCAGTTTGTGAGCATTTTTCTTTCTACTGCTTTTTTTGTTTTAGTAAGTAACTACAACAAAACAATAACAATCTCTCACACAATTAATGATGCATAATGTTTTTTTTCACTAGGCAATCAATAGTATTTAGTGAAAAGTGTTTATGTGTGTTGACAACTATCCACTCATGCATCAACAACACAAGACTAATATATGTGCCATATATTATCATATTTTTACACATGAACACTCACAGTAGGCCGTTCATGTGCTCGGCGGTGGGGGAGACATAGTCGTCATCTTCACTAGTGAGGCCCAGTTCAGTGCCGTAACACTGGTGTACAATGTGCCACAGCTCTTTGGGGGATAGTGACTGAAAATAAACACAAAACTCTTATTCAGCATTTAATGAGGATCAAATTAAAATGACTTACTTGCTAATGCCTAGATTCACATACTGCCGTAATTTACACACAACAGTTCCTCAGCTCTCCAGTTCCTGCATTCATGTAAAGTTTAGCAGTGCTTGTAGACTGTTGGTACAGGTTGCATGGCTAGTGTGGCTAACCCAGACTACATGATACAGTGAGGTGCATTAACTAGTCTGGGACAAGTGTGTTCATTGTACAGTATACCGGGAGGGTTTATATTGATATATTGATTGTTAATGCCCCTTGGATGCCAGTCATTTGTAACTGTAAACAGGATGGCGACACTTAATGAGGCGGCACTTAAGTAGTCAATATGACATGAAAGAGCCATTTAAGACACAGTCACTTCTTTATCTGCTTAATACAGGGAATAAATGCACAAGGGCCACATATCAGTGATTTCACATCACTTATAAGTTATTGTCAGACTCTGAACAACAGAATATGTCGAGTTCTGCTGACCTCCTTGATGATTTACAAATTTAATCCATCAAAACAGCAAATAAGTAAGTGTCAGGTTAACACTTTCGGTGACAATACATCCTCTGATGGTGGCAGGTACTTAAGTTTCTGTTTGACAGCCTTTTGTAAGTGAAACAGTAAGTCAGTTCCTAACACTGATATGAAGTCAACATCATGTCGTGTTTCCATTGCACTTGCAGTTTCATCTCACCATCTGTTGCCATGTGATTTAATACAGTGTTTCTGCACCAGCACTGTCCAAATAAATGTCTGTCCTCAAACTCAGCAAATAACTGTGATTTAAATTGTTCTTCCAAGCCTGTGTTTGTGGCCATCTCCTGCTTCTTGGCACTGTGTTCTATTCTAAGACGCTAACTACTAGCTGTGTCACATCCAACAGCAGCATAAACCACCAGCAGGGTGGGAGAGGAGCCTGTACCTTGTCCAACAGTGCGTTTTGCCACAGACGGAAAATCATCATGAAGCTGCGATCCCTTGCTCCGAAAGATGTGAAGAAATGCTGAGAGGGTAAATATCAATGGGACAGGAAGGAAGGAGGGTAGGAAGGAAGAAAGAAGGGACAAGGAGAAAAATGTGACAGTGAATTTGACAAATGGTTTCCCTCTGTTGGAATGTTTGCTTTGTCACAGTCAGTGGAGGTAAAGTTGAGTCAGCTCATTTCATACTGCTTCACTGGCAAAAAAGGATCATTTGAATGAAGAGTGTGTTAATAAACAATAAAGTAAAATTAAAAGTCTTCAGTTTGAAAGTGTCTTATTATTTATATTATTTGTGCTCGAGTCTGACCTTCTCATTGTCAGTGCTGATCTGGATGGCATTTGGGATGAGCTTAGCAGTCTTCTCCTTGGTCATAGAGGTAACATCTTTCAGCAGGATAGTGATCTGGACAAAGCAGAAGAGAGATTTACTGTGCGTGTGTGTGCTTCAGTGTGTATTTCTGTGTGCAGTACACTTATCTCACCAAGGGCCTGAGTTTATCCATACTGATCTGCAGACAAGTGCAATAACATGACTTCTTATCAGATTGTAGGTGTGACATTAACCAGCTTACAACACGCATGTGTTTAACTGCGCGTGTGCAAATATGTACACAGTGTGTCTATGACTTACAGTGGTTTCCCAGCGGAAGATGTTACTGTAGAAACAGAGCCAATTCTCTGACAGATAAAGGCGGCCCTGAAGCAGTATGTCCTTCTGCAGAGCACAAGAGTAGTCTGAGGAAAGAAACAAGAAAAGAAAAGAGGTGAGCAAACTGACAGACATCTACTTGTATCAGGAACCATTCAACAACTCAAGATGTTGGCTTTAAAGAGACTGTTTCTGATGAGTATTTAATCTTCTCAAGTGTGTGGTGACACAAGTGTAGCTCGCCCAACATGAGCTGAGCACACACAGAGTTTATCATTTACCAACATGTCTTTGACACTTATATGTCTCACCCACCTACTATAAGTCGCTCTGTGTCAGGAAGTTTCTTGAAGAGTTTACGAAAATCCTCGTTCCGCTGTTTGTATGTAGGACTGAGAACCTGCGGACAGGAAAAAGAAAGGAGAATGGAGAGGAGTATTCTAATTCACATCAGGCCTGCACAGCAGCCAGTAGCCTTGGGCTAAACTGGGATATTTGGTTAAACAAGTGAGAAAAACACTGTGTTTATCTAAAGGATAAACACTAAAATTCTTCAGCACCAATGATTGGTATTTTACTATGTCAACTACTTCCACCTGTATGAAACTCAAAAACAGACATACATCAACAAAGCCAAGTACCCTGGAATAAAAATGCTTAACGAGGGGACTGTTAATGTATACTTACATTGTACCAGCTCTGCATTTTCTGTAAACAAAAGAACAGCACATTTAGTCGTGAACAGTATTCAAACTGCTCTGTAAGAATAAACAAGGTTACACTACTATATCTATAAGTTTACAATGCCCTGGTGATGCAGCCCACTTTGATACTGAATGCAAGTGATACTCCCTGCCTAGTCCCAAGGCTAAATCTGTTTTATGTAACCTTGAGGTTTTTCAGTTATCCAGCGCTGTCAAAACTATCAGCACTTCTCCATTTTAAAAAGGTGTGTGTCACTAACCCACTATAATGAACAGTCATGGCAAAGCTGTTCTTTCCACAACAATGAGCCAGGAGTAAAATATATGTGAAAGCTTAAACAAAACCCTCAGGCAAACAGTTGCATACACCATCTAGGTAAATTTACAGAGTAAACATGCTAACATTTATAAACTATAAAAGAGTCGGCTGACAGAAACAGTCAATACTGTAATAGCTCACATGGCTGATGGAAGATAAAGAAAAGTCAAAACAAACATTTACATTAACTCATCTTGTTTAGAAGAAAATTTACTGCCATGGAAGTGGAATACTGTTTTGCCCACAGCCAGAAACATTTTTGGCATTAAAGCAGTTTTATAATGCATCTGCTTCACAACTGTAACTGAAAATGCAGTCGACTGACTGAAAATTATCCCAGAACGGTGCATTTGTGCAAAACTGTTAATCTTCTTCAAACTCTGTGAAGTCATCATGAAAATGATTTGAGTCTTTGAAGAAGACCAAAGACAAGACCGTAGAATAAATGGCCTTCGTATAATTATATGCTTGATTAAATCATGACATTGTCCATTGGTTCACAGGACAGAGATCTGAGTCTTTTGCTGACATTACATATTGAACTGGAACATAGGTAGAAAGCTCTCGCCCTTAGCCTGCATATCTACAGATCTCTCGCAGGTTTAACATTTAAGGTTAGCACACATTTATAACATATCACCTTGGTAAGTGGATATTCTGAGTTACCTTGGCATTGCGGGTGAAGTGGCGAGAAGCAAGTGGGTACGCAGATGTGAGGGAGGAAGCAGAGGGTATGGATGGCAGGGGGCTATCTGAACCTCCACCTCCTCCACCGGTGCTCTTCTCACCCCCTCCCTCAGTCTCACTGGCCCTGCCACCCCCAAGGACCCTGCGCCGCAGGGAGGGAGAGCTGCCAGGGGTGCTGCGTGGAGAGTTACTGGCTGTGCTGAAGACAGAAAAGACACAGAGAGAGATTTAGCTCAAGGGAGAACAGTGGAAACAGTTTCATGCTTCATCGCTAAATTTCACTCTGTTGCGCCTTTAATGCTATTTTTTGAAGAAAGGCTGAAGGCGTTTCCTATTTGATAACAGCGTACCATCTCAAACTGCCTAACGAAGACCAAAGAAAGGCCATGTAAGGCCAGCGTTATCAGCTGAACACATTTTGACAGGCACAGCAGCCAGACAGTGAGAGCATTTCAAGCCGTTTAGTAATGTCTTAAAACAGACCAATTAAGAAATCTAATAACAAAACACAGCACCCACAGGTTCCATTACAATAAAACACTACCAGGTCAGAGCTTCAGAGAAAGTGTAATTACACATTTTCAGCTCGGTTTTCTTCTGGCGAACTTCAGTCAAGACAGAGACAGTCATGTAATTGAGGACAGAAAAACATTAGACATACATAAATGCTATATAATTGTCTTGACTTTGAAGTAACAGTGTGGTCTCGAACTCACACGATTAGTCAGTTAATCCGTTAGTCAAATGACAGAGATGTAATCAACCCCAAGTGTGACAATCGACAAATCTTCTTTGGGTTTTGGCCTTCATTGGGGCCATGGTCATTTTATATACTACATGATTAATAGACAAATGTTCTTGACATGGTTCCTACCAGTGACAAACCATTTGCATCTAATGTTCAGGTCAGTGACCCGTGAAAATGGTTGTATTTACGCCACAACACAGTTTCCATGGTTGCACCTCATTCCTCTGTAAGTAAAACAACCGCTGCATTCACCATCAGTTATCTTAGAAGTCTGCCTCTGTCTTATACACACACACACAGCAATGTCCATTCCATTATCGCAAGTGCACACCACGAAATCAGATGTGGCTGCCCAAGCGCTAGCTTTAAACTCCACGCTTAAGATAGCAGTGGCTCCTTCTGGGCTACAGTTCATAATTTCATTAATAAAGCCAGCAAGAGTTCAACTTCATTTAGACCCTGTGAGCCAAACTGCTCACCTCTCATCCTACCACCTCCTTCCTCAAAGTAGAAAGCACTCCCATGTTAAGCACTGCTTTCTGACTCATTTCTCTATTACCACCAGACAATTTTTCATACTGTTGACCATATAGTTCCTAATTCCTTTCATCTTGCTCTCATTTTTCTCTCTCCGTCCCAACTAATCAGGCCTGAGTTTAACTTTTTGAGAAACTCATCTTTATGTGGAATTTAACTGAGTATTATCTGTACTCTTTTTTTTTATTGTGTGGCAGCAGTCTGACTATATTGTTTTTATTTACTGTTGTAACATTGTTTTCTTGCTGCCCTCTGCCTGGCCAGGTCTCTCTGAAAAGGAGATTTTAACATTTACTTGGATGGATAAATAAATAACATGACACATGGCGAAAATGATCTGAGAACAGCTCAGTTCCCTTTAAGCTTGGACGCAGTTGTCAGTGGCAGGAGCTGGAGAGAAAAGGGGATGAGACAAAATTATCATCACCAGGCAACACCGCTGAGGCTGGGACAATGGGGGGGGGGGGGGGGCATCCCTAATATTCACCAAGTTAGTTTAGTAGAAAAATAATCCCAGAAATATTTCTAGTACAGCAATGTTAATCAGCGCGAAGGCATTATGACAAGTAGTATTAAGCTATCTTTAGGTAAGCGTACGTAAGGCCGGCGGGTGCTGTAAATAGGCTTGCTGTGCGGTCAGCCAGTGCGACCGAGTGTGACCAGGACACGGAGTGATGTGAATCTGTGTCAGCATGTGTTTACAAACCGGGGCTAAATCCGTCCGCATAGCACAAACGTAAAAGGCAAACCGACACCACTGTCAGATGGTGACAAACCTCTAGGTACCTCTCTACTGTATTTAACATTTATATAGCCCTCCTCCATCCTCGGCACACGCTAAAGCGAAGCGAACTTGCACAGATCATCTGCTACAGGGAGGCTAGCACACCGGCTACCCAGACAACATTATAACTGGACTAACACGTAAGAAGCAAAACAAATATAATTGTTTATAAGCTATTATACAACTCAGTTGAAAAGCAGTAGATTGTGCATGACTGATATGGTCAGTGAAACGGGATGGAGGGGTGGGGGACTACAGACAGACGGTGAGACCGAATGAGTACCGACAGGATGAACATAAACAAATCGCCAGCTTTCAGTTTATACACCTAGTAAACAAACTGTGGCTGCACACCAGTGTTTTTACATAAACGGTGCCCGGACCATCCATATATTATCAGTGGGATTTGGTCATCTGACCGCACCAAACGACCATGGGCGGTATGTGAGGACCACAGACAGACATCACTGAACAACACATGCTATCCATCACACTGCCGGAGAGACTGTTTATGCCACTTACTCGAACATGTCATGAGGATTTTGCGATCCAGCTGATACACACAAAAACACACGCACACGCTGCTGTTCACTATGGCATCAATATGGCACCGGTGTCCCTGGTGTGTGTGTCTGTGTCTGTGTGTGCAGCTAAAGCAAGCCAGACGCTAATGGGGTGTATGTCCACTCCTCTGCCTCGTTTCCTTCGGTTAGCGTCGGTGTAGAAATGCGCCCATCGCCCACCGTCCCGCGCTTAATTTCCCATCGTGGCCGACGCCCACGCACCTCGCAACCAGGTACCGGACGAACCGCTGCTCCCTATACCGACTGCAGGACCCGATAACGGGCTGCTATTCCTGCGTCCATCCGTAATCCCTTTTGCAGCTAGGGAGCGGGGGAGGGTGGGGGGAGGAGGAGGAGGGAGGAGGGAGGCGGCTCCATGTGGTGAGTGAGGCCTTGCTTTTATAGCGAGGTGGTGCTGAGCGGGGGGCACCGACAAAGATGATAAAGCACAGTCAAAACTGAGGGATTTTTTTCCTGAATTCATAGGGGCCAGTGCCTCAGAGGCATGAATGCCTTTATCCACATATGAAACTACTGAAGCCTCCATTTGCTGGATCTATTCGTTAACCAAAACAGTCTGTTTTGAGTATTATTATCATCACCTTGACCTATGGGAAAATGGGAAAGTTGGGAAAGCAGTAACATGTTAAACTTTAGGTCAAACAGCCTCCTAAATTGAGTTGTATAATACCAGTTTGTCCCCATGTTCCCTAAGAATATCATTATTAAAAACAAGCTAAAATATGACTATCATTGTAAATGCAGAGACCATGGCTGCCAGTAACGAATCCACCTGGCCAAAGCCCAGAGCCCACCCAATCCCTTAACCCTCAATCTCTCTGTCCATCCCTCTGGATTAGAGTCCACATCATAATCCATGCTGGGCTGAGCCAGGGCCACATCTCCACCATTCTGTCTCCCTCTGTGTAATCTGCTTTTCTGAGGTTCACCAATGGCCCATAATGAAGTCAGAGTTTCATGGGCCAAGTGGGCATTGAGAAGAGACAGGCCACAGCTTAAAAGAACAGCCGAAAAAATGGGTGTACAAAACAAGATGTACATTTTGCAAGATGTGAATGCTCTACTCTTACACCTTTACCTTCCTGCCTAAAGCATGTCTCACAGAGCAAGAGAAAGGAGAGCAGTGCAAGTGAACTTTTGTGAGAGCACAGATCAATGTCTTTGGGCTACGACCAGACTGATCAGAGCTGCACTGATAATTAATTGTACTTTATCAAGACATTTAAATCAAAATAAGTCAAATGAGGTCCCTGTGTAAAGCTGAATTATCCTTTTATCTGTGCTGTGCAAAATGCATTTGTGCTAGTCATGCAAAGCATGTGAAGGGAGTTTTGCCTCAGCAAATCTATGACTGAGACAATATAAAGTATACATTTATTACAAATACACTCTTTCAACTTTTTTCTTTTCAATAGTCAGAGGGTAGGAACACAGAGAAGTCAGCAAATGAGCATCTAGAAACGGAGGAATGCACCAGTAGTTCTCTTCACAAACAAAGATACTGACCCGCTGGCCTTTGGGAGTTAACAACTTTTATAATTGTAATAATTTTCATCAGCTGCCTCTTACTGCAAGCAGTCACACTGGCAGATTTGTGACTTCTTGGCATGATCAAGACAGAAAATACTGGTTGGATAAACATAAGATGTCCTCAAACCAAACATTGCATTTCAAGTGTCTTTTGTGTCAGCTGCCCACTAATTTTATGTGCAAGAAACGTTCCACTGTTAAACAAGAACAATAAACATTTGCCATAAGGCCACAGGGGTTGCTTAGCACCTCACCTTTGGGGCAAACTGCACAACCTAGTTCAAATTGTACACTACATATCAACTGTGTTTGAGGACCTTGTTATGCTGTATAAACACTTGACCAGAAATTTCTTTAGGGTGGATTCAGGCAATAATGTTTCCCAAATATATTAATTAAAGATATGGAAAGAGAAGACATGGTTACACGGAGCAGGCCAGGACCACTATGAAAACAAGTTATTTGAACTTATTGCTTCAATTTCATACATAACTATTTGTTTGCACTGTTTGCTGCTTGTGGTTTGTTTTGTATTTTCTCCATTGTGCGTTTTATGCATATGTTTCAAGCTGTACTGAATCCATGAGGTTTTTTTTTTTCTCCACCCGTGTTTTTCTTTTTTGAATATTTGGTCAGGTGTCTTATGTATGTGTTGTCTTATGCCAAAGTAAAAATACAACTGGATCAATAAAATGAAGTGTAAATGAAGAGGACAAGGGCACAGCTGTTTATATGGAGCACAGGAGAGAATCACCCTCTGCTTGCCCTCTGTAGCCCACTGCAGTGGTGCCCAGAACCTCCTCTGATTGGGCTCACATGACATCATCAGACTAAGAGCCCGCTCCTATTGGCTGAAGGTGATGTCATGATTCAGAGGAAGGATAAATGGCGCATGAACCCCGCCTCTAGCTCCTTGTGACTGACCCAGCTCTGTTTTTCCTTGCTGCTACAACAGCAGTCTCACTTTCTTTGTTTACAGTTTACATAACCTTGTTGTTTTGCTTATTTGATGAGGTTGTCTATGCTAAAAGCTTACACTATTCTTACAATACCATCTGATTGTTGGCCTGCTTTTTTATCTGACGTCACTGCGTAACATGAATCAACTCAGCTTAATCAGGATTTTAAGTGTAATCTGTCCTTACTAGTTTTATCCATTAGCTAATTAACTCCACACTGTTCCAAAATAGTTGACCTTCTGTGGTGTTTGAGAAAAGTTGGCTAAGTGTAAATATGTCAAATGTAAGGTCTCTGTATGCCCTACCAACACGCACAAATGAGAGGCTGCTCATTCCAGTCGGTCACTGCAGGCAAATCTGGTCTCGGTAGGCCTGAATGCAAATTGGCTGAGGTTTTACAGAGCTATAAGCACTGAATACCCATGAGACAGTCAAACATAGTGCTGACAGTGTGGACACTCTGTTCCAAGCCACTGAACCCTATGTAGTGCTGCTGCTGTAAGATAAGTGAGCCAATTCTCAAAGAAAGAGCCTTCAATTGAATGAACGAAGAAAAAGAACACTATAGTTTGGGCCTTTTGCTCATGAGGGAGTAAAGAAATGCTGCACACTGGCGCTTTATTTTGTTACGTCTTTCATCATGTTTTTAATCTTTACTGGTTGTTTGGGATGAACCCTGCACACTAACCTGCAGCTGTCCCAGTCAGAGTCTCTGCTGAGCAGGCTCCTGAGGGACCAACGGGAGCGGCGGCTGGGAGAGGGACTACGAGACCATGAGCGAGACGGTGGCAGGAGGAGGTCCTGTGAAGGGCTTTCCTGACCTTGCTCTTCCCCCCCCATCTGAGTGGCCACAGACGGGGAGGGTGAGGGGCTTCGGTGTCGAATGGTGCCCTTCTCCGCAGTGTCCTCTATTACAATTTGTGGTGTTTTACCCTGTTTAGGAATGCAACCTTGCTCTTCCTCCTTTCGTTTCTTAGTTCGGGTCCTGCTGCGGTGAGATCGACTGTGGCGATTGAAGCGCGACAGTCTAGGGCTAGGCGAGTGAGACCAGGACTCTGTATCTGAGGATGGTGGCAGGACAGTCAGCGTTGGGACAGGGATGGGCTGAGCCAGAGTGATACCTTCTGGTCCCACAGGAGACGACATAGTCATCTTCAGAGTTTTCCAGGGGTTAATTTTCTCTTTCAGTCACGTTGAGGGCACCAATGTGTGCTTGTTGCATCTTTAGAGCTGAGAGTGACCCATGACTGACTGTTATGTTCCAGTCATGCTCGCGTTTGCTATATTTTAGAAACAGGATGGGTAAACACATCAAACACTCCCTCCAGGCAAATCAGCTCTGACATATTAAATAACACTAACCATGTCTGAAGATGATTCAGTATTCTCAATATTTCTTGTTAACTTGAAGAAGTTTCTTCACATCAGGCAAGCAAAGTTCCCCATAACCGGTAAAACCACAGAGCAGTTCAAAAGATGACAGTAGCATGGGTGTTCCTTCACGGCTGATGCAGCAGGAAGCTGGGAGGAGGTCTGTCAGATAATTTCACAAGACTTCTCTTTTGGTAATCCATTGCCAGCTGTCCAATCTGTACATATGTTGGCTAGCTGTGACAAAAATGTGCCATCACCCCTCTTCTGTGTTACGCTTATGTGCCTCACCCCTTCCTCCTCTGCATCATTTGGACTGTCCGGTGTTACTCTTCAGTACTTCTCTCCTCTCCTCCCTTTGGCAGACTTCACTCTTGCATTTGCATAATCAACATCATCTTTGCAAGAGTTGAAGTCTCTGACAAAGACAGATCTGTGTCTGGAAGTTTCTACCTGAGGAGTGAAAAGAGCAGAAACTTTGTATTCAAAAGGCTGGCCTAGGTCTGACTACCACTTTGTTTTGAATGTTCTCTCCTGAAGTTTTCAACCTTCCCACTAAAACAAATGATTGCAAGTCTAAGGCTATTTACGTCTGCTCTGTCAGTTCTGGGAATATGAAGTATCATATGACAGAGATGATGATTTGTGCTGACATTGTGTTCCCGTTAAAAGGCCAATCAATGGGATGTATTTTTGGTGGGGTAAATCATGTTATTAGGATTCCTTAGTCCAAATTTGGATGATTGTTTTATTTTAGTGGCATTATGTAAGATTATCTCCCTTCAAAGAACTCAGAAATAACCAAAATTGTGTGAACATGAGACCGACTGACACCAGTCACTCTTTGTTTATCAGTGGACAGTAACAGACACCAAGAGAAACTTCATCCACTTGTATTGCAAGAAAAGCCCAAATATATCAGCTCCTGGGCAAAAAAACGCATGTTCCAACTAAATTCCAGCCTCTCCAAACCTTGACTTACAAAAACACAGCTGATCCTAAAACTGTCCAGAAAGAACAGACACACAACCTAACACATAAAACACCAGACACTGTAGCAGACTTAAACACCACACCCTTTGAACGTACCTGGTTCATAACAAGCTCTAATTGCCACTACATGCTACCAAGGTCATAGCTACATGAAAACATACTGCAGATGTGTCCTCCAACAGGGAAGGGTTTTGTGTGTGCCTCTCCATTGTTTGTCTTCAAAGCAGGCACTTCCAAGGCAAGGGCCCAAGCACGTCTGACAGTATTTGCTGTGATCTGTTTGAACAAGAACAATCTTGGCACAGACGTGTTTGTCCAGAGTAATCCACGATAATCCCCGTGCAGCCTTCACTCTTTGGTCCACACAAGCCTGATCTTTTCGCCATAAAGCACAAGCCATATCAAGCCATAATCGTACAACATTGCACATAGACCGCAACCAAATCAGATGCAATGCACAGGTAAAAGGAAAGCAAATCAAGTTTCTGCTGCGTGAAGCGAGTATCCAGGAACAGCTGACCCGGCGATATCAAGTCCATCACTCAACGTTATTGATGTTCACTTTAGCTTTAGATAAACGTCGCTTTATTGATCTGCAGTTGTTTGAAACACTGCTAACCACAGATATTTGTTGACATGGTACTACGTGCATTTAAAGACCCAAAGACAAAAGCGTATGCAGGAAAAAAACTGCATACGCTTTAATTTAATACTGTGGCACAGAAAAACAAAAAAACTTTTTCAGCCGTGTTAGATTTAAGTTGGAACTCCTACCTCCCATTGGATGAATTTCCTCCGTTTCTGTTATCTTGCTCGGCCTCGAAAACAAGCCGAGCGACGGTGCGGGACGCAATGTTAAAATCCACTTTTTCACAGGAACACATCAACATTATTATTTGCGCGAAGAAGCATTTGCCGGCTGCAGCTAACCGTTAGCCTTTAGCCAGCTAACACTACAGATGACCAAGTTTAGCTAACGTTAACCCCCGACCTCCGAAGGCCGACAGCTCACAAAAAGATGACTATCTGGCTAGTAGGCTTTAATTTCCAGCAGAGAAAGTACTATGCCGACGTCTGCCATTTTCACTTTAAAAACACCCCGGTATAAAACACTGTTATCTAACTACTTTTGAAGCTAAAGCCCAAAGTTAGCCTGGCATTATTAGCGTGCTAACTTGGTTTAAAGTTAAGAGACAATACGTTTTTTGTCGAAATGTGAAAAAGCAACGAAGTCAGTCAGTCGGGCGATGTACTACGTGGGGGTTACGGGAAGTCTCATCAAGAAACATTATTATCCCTGCTACCTATTTTTAAGTAGACATGACCTCACCAACACTTTAAATTCCTAGATTTCAGGGGTTATTCAAAAGAAAAACGTTTATTATAATGCAATTAAAAGTACAGCTGTATAGCAACCAGCGAAACAAGACAAACACCCCTCCGACAAACTTTGTGGTACTGCCCGAGAAAAATAACTGTTCAGTGGATGTGGCGAGAAGAAGACGCGTGCGTACATCAATGAAACAAAACCTGTCGAAAATTAGTTTTATTCTTCATCAACTATAATCTGTTTGATTTATAATAAATCGGCCGATAATCCGGACCCTGTGGTTACACGTAGGTTGCTTTATTGTGAAGAAAAACAAGTAGGGTAGTCTCATAAAGTTTGAGAAATCGACAGGGCTTTTAACATAAAGTCACCGGAGCAGGCTGTCTTAGTTCACCAAGAACAAAGACAGGAAAATATCCGGACACCCACAAATTCGGTATATTTTCAGAGTTATTTTGAAGGGAGTTGTTACATATTCAAAATTAACGGAGAGAAACATTGCGACCCCTTGTGTTTAACAAGGTTGTGTGCAGGCATGATTTGCAATCTGATGACTTATGCCTTTGTCTCACTAAATTGCAATAAAACTGTTCAGTTTGTGGCTCTTCATTGCACAGAAATTCTTATTTAGTAGCAGCAAAAAGACAGTGTGACATGGCTCATATGGACATGTTCATCTCACCTCCTGCCTCCTGCAGTAGCATTGTTTCATTCAGTCTCATGAGCTATTATAAGTAGGATGCAGACTGCAAGTTATTGGATATCTTCTCCAGGACACATGCAGTAAACAGGGCCAATGGCAGGTCACCTTGTTTGAAGCTGAAAACAAAAGAACAAACATCAATGAGAGACTTTCACTTAATATGATGCATAAATGTGGATATTTTAACAGATGCATATCAGTTTAAAATGTACTCATAGATTACACTGATAAACTGAAATACTGATGATTTTAGGGCTGTAACTAACAATTCTCTTCACTTTTGATTCATTTTCAAATTGACCAAATTAAAAAATAAATAAATAAATAAACAAATCAAAAATGATATCTGAAAATGTCATATTATTTGAGAAAATAATTCTTGTTAATGCTGAAAATGTCCATCATGGTTTCCTAAAGCCTAAAGAAACATCTTCAAATTGCTTTGTCTGAGAAAGATGTTTAGTTTACCATCACCTAAGCCACAGAAATTAACTGAAAAGGTGGAACACACAAATTTTTGCTTGAAACAATGAAAAAAAGCTTCTGTTGATCAGCTATTGATTAATTTACAAATCATTTCAGCTCTTGTAGATTTAAAAGAACCAGACAGTTTTGGTGTACTTCACAGGAAGTGCAACCTCAATTTTATCACATTTCTAATGCCCACACACCAACATATACACACAATTTGCATCTTTCAGTCTCATTTACATAATGTTTTGAAGTCACTATACCAGACTTTTTAAAAATACACATTAGGGCAGATATTCTCACACAACTAAACTTTAGAAGCTACAAATAAAATGCAGCCCTGAGACAAAGTCAGACTGATCATTTCACTTCTTTAAAAAAAAAAAAAAAAGGAATATAATGTATGTAACAGCATATATCCTGAAAATATCTTCTTGTAATGAATTTGCCTTTACCTGTTTGTCGGTTTTAATCTTCAGCCATCAGTTGCTTCTGTATCCTTTCAAATCGATAGCAGAGCATCACAATGACTTGGCAATTTCACATTCTCCATAGATTTACCAGGCATCTTCTGTCTTTTCACTCCTTGTGACTGGCTTCAGAATTCAACACTTCACTTGCTCCACTTCAAAACAGAGGACCGAGGTCTGTGTTACAGATGCAGCCTGGGCAAGAAACCGCTCCTGGTTGCAGGGAGTTGTGTTGCTGAGCGCTCCTAGCTGCTGAATCGGGGACTGGAAACTCGATCTGTGCTAAAAATAAAAAAACATCACCAGCATTGCGAGAAAGGAGGTGTGTCACTCACTGTGTGTATGCGTGTGTAGGGTCACAGAAGAGCAGCCCACCTCAATATACACAACACACATACACGCAATACACACACACAATGTTTATCATATGTCAACATTTCCTTGAACCCCCCCCCCAAAGTGTGCCAACCCAAGGTCTTTCTTTCACCCTCTGTTGGTCATATGTGTGTAATTTCAAAGATTTCTCTGGCTGATCTTTATTGTCATTATCATTCATAGGCTACCACAATGTTAAAAGAGGCAAGGACCCTTATCAAGAGCTCAGTGCTTCAATGTGTCATCTGGTTATATCACATAACAACATCCCTGACCTCCAACGCAGCCAAAAAAACACAAACACACACAAGCATATACAAATACATGGACCCTGGCTGGCAGAAACACAGCTTATATCTTGCCCCTGCACACTGTACATGGTCATTTTTTAAATGTTTGTATGGCCTCAAAGTGAGACATGTTTAATTTGACCTGAAATGTGCCAAGGTATTCCCCTTTAAAAAAAAAAAAAAACAGCTCGTTACATTCATCACGTCAACACGCTGGCTTTATCTAACACGTGAATCTTTTTGTCACTGTAGTCAGCACGCAAGTTGAGGCCTTTAGCCAATGTCTGTTTTGTCAGCCTTGACTTCAGTGGCCTTGTTTTTCTGACGGCTCGGTGGCATTGACTAACTGTCAGGCCCTTTGATGTGACATAGCAAAACCAATAAGAAGAGAAGTTAAATACTGCAGTTTCAAAATGTGACTTTTGACAGTGACTATAAATAAATAACATCATTTCCTGTGATTGCCCGTTTAACACCAAATATATTATTGCAGGACAAACGAATGCATTTAGCTCATGCTAAAATTTGTTCAGTACACAAACAGGCCCGGAAATATTTTAACTCTAATAACACTAATTCAATCATCAGCTTAAGAGATATCTTAAAGGGAAAAAAATAGAGAAGCACAAAACTGCAATCTCCATGACTTCAGGCCATGTCGTCTTGTATGGTGAAATCTGTGTGTGACAATTTTCAAACACTTGAGCAGAAGTTTCATCTATGCTAAAGTGTCCTTGAGCAAGACTTTGAATCTCTATCAGTCACTGGATGCTGTAGCTGGCTGTGACCTCTGACCTGTAGAGAGGAGATGGAGAGCAGAGCATTTATTTACAGACAAATATAAGGTATTCAATTGCATTAAAATGTACCCTATCCCTTTAAGCCCTGCATGGCTGTTTGCTACACTCTAAGCAGGTGTTTGTCTGAAAAGATTTGTTTAACAAAATATGCCAGGGTTGATTTTGCATGTCAGACCTGCTTCTCCTTTTTATTAAGGACTGAATATACAAGCAACTACATAAAACACTTTTTGGATATTATTAGGGCAAGAAATGATAATAAACAAAGCCAGCAGAATATTTCAAGCTATTCACTAACGACTGATAAAAAAAAGTATTTCTAATAATGCACCACTAAAAAAGAAAAATGAAAAATTCCAAAGTCTTTGGAAAGTCTAAACTTTTCGTGAGTGAATATTCCTTTGTCAATCCATAAATCAGAAGGAACACGGCTGTAGTCTTGCTTTGGACAGTCATGTTGTAGTTATGGATCAGGTCTCATCATCTCAGGTTTCCTGCTGGCTTTCAACACACACAACGTCCAACTCTGCTGGATTCACACGCTCTAAATATAGCTGCCTTAAAGTCAGTCGGGACAGCAGGAGAGACTAAAAACTACTGCTAAGAACCACAGAGACTCAAGATTTTTTTTTTTATTTTAGTCAACAACCTCTGTGTCCCAAGGCATATCTTTTCTTTGACCAATGTGAAATCAAGATTTCTGAACTCATGGACTGACACTCTGGATTAAAAAGTGGACTGATTTTTTGTGAGGAACATGAAATTAATCTGCTGTTATTTGGCATTATGTCAGTAGAGTAATTGCAATTGCCACAGATATTTCTCCACAGGTTTACATCAAAGAAAGTTCAACATTTTGTTCATCAGGCCACAAATTTCTCCAGCAGAAATGGTGAAATGCCACTTTGCTCTTTTAGTTGTCATCAGCCTTTTTGGTAAGTCCAAAATCATTCATGTGCTTACCTTTGATTATGAGAAACTATTGATGTCAGTGGTTGAAGTTGCACATTTGAATGTGGACTTTCTGAGTGAGCTCAATTTTGTTCTTTTCTTGGATCTCAGAGATTTCTCATGAAATTTCTAAAAATCAAAAAGGGTGGCTAAATTGTTATTTCGACTTCAACTACCTTTCATAAAGCACAAAGTAAGGGCCTCATTATCTGGGACTTAATTCATATTTTCCAAATTGCAAATGTTTAGGTGTTGAATGAAACTCTCAGACAGACCATAGGAGAACATTTTATCAGAGAAGCTGTCATTACTCTGAGATGTAAAAGAATGTGAATCACTGTAGCTGACAAATCATGTCAAAAATAGCATTCACAAAGTCATGACTATCACAATTTCCTTGCAAATTCTTAACCTTTTTTTTGTAGAATGGTTTTGCCCCTCTTTCCTGTTTTCTTCTGCTACATCCTCCTCTCCTGTGCTGTCCTCTTCTCTTATCCTTTGCCCCTTCTTCTCTCTTTCCCTTCCCTCTTTTATCCCTCAGTGTGTCAGTGCCATGGGGGCTGTGCGGAGGTGGACTCCCTGACTGAAGCCGTGGCAGGAGAAGGTTTCTTGCTGGGCTGCATCTCCTGTAAAAGAAGAGAGGAGGTCTCTGCCCGAGCCGTGGTTGACTGGCACTTCAAACCACTTGGAGAGGAGGAGTTCAGGCATGTGAGTTTCAACAAAGTCTCTGAGGGAACTGGTTTGAGTTGTCTGTTGGAGCTGCTTGGGGTTTGTGAATGAAAAAGGCTCTCTTCTACTATCAAGATGCTCTAGTGCAGTGTAGATAGTATACTTAAAGCAGAAAATCTAAAAGAGGGTGTGCGTGTTTTTCAAACTTTCCTTGTATAATGATAAGTTCCCATTTGTTTCCTTCTCGCAGATTTTCCACTACGACCACCCCAGTGCTGAGATCCTGGATGAGGATTTCAGCAACCGCCTGGAGTGGCATGGGACGCAAAACAGCGATATTCAGACAGGAGCCATTTATATGCTTAATGTCACCTTCAATGACACAGGAACGTACCGCTGCACCTTTCATCGCACCCTCTTCCTGGCGCTGTCTGATGAGCTTGTCACTGTGGAGAAGGACGTGGAGCTCAGCGTGGTGGCTGTAGGTAAGATGGGGTGTGCCTGTATGAAGAAGTATTCAGATCCTTCACTTCAGTAAAAGTATGTATACAACAATGTAAAAGTACTCTGCTACAAGTAAAAGTCTCGAGCACAGCCTCTTCAAATCTTTATCAGAATCGGGCCTAGTCACCACAAAAGGAAAAGTCAAGGGAACAACAAAGTCAGCAGAGCTTATTAGATATTTTGACCTGTTGGTGGTGTCAGAGGAAATGTCATTAGGATCACCAGAATCATAGGGATTTATCCTGCAGGCCACATGGGTACTACACCTTTTCTGAAGCTTGGATTTGGGTTTGAAATCTGTCACCATGTATGGTGAAGTTGATGAGGGACAAACAAGGAGCAGTGACTACTGTATAACTGATTTAACATGTTGTTTCCTCTTTCCCAGCCAATCGGGAGATGGCAGCAGTGATCTCAGAGATAATGATGTATGTGCTGATCGTGGTTCTGCAGCTGTGGCTCATTGTGGTTCTGGTCTACTGTTACAAGAAGATTTCGGATGAGCACGAGCGTCGAGAGGCCCGTAATGCCCTCAAGGCTCAGGCAGCGTGAGTCATCTGTTTTTTATGTGATGTGTGATTTTCAGACTCAAATCTTTACCAATATGGTGGTGTCAGGGTTCTTAAATAATGTCATACATTTTAATTTAGGCCACAATCAGCTTGATTTAGCAGATAAAATACACAACTGTCTTTACAATGAGGTTTTAAAAAATGAACTTTAACAAAGAAATTGTGTATTTTTGTGTTTCTTGTATGTTATGATTATATCCCTGTTGTTTCTCACATCTAAATAGTTCACTGTTTCTTTTTATATTTCCAGACTGTTAGAATCAAAAGACAACTGTGACGGCGTTCAGCTAGAGTAACATTACCAGTGAGTTAGCTTTACTTTTCAAATTGCCATTATACAGGTTTACTGGCTTCACAACATATTTTTAGAATTTAGGAAACTGTGATAACATGACATTTGAAAACATTTTTTGTGTTTTTATTTTTCGCTTTGTATCCATCAGGTAGAAAGATCATCTCTGCAAGAGTGAAGCTTCATCACTGCACCATGATTTTGCTGACAATGACACAATTACTGTATGAGAGGGGGATTGTTAAGTGCCTTGGTTGCACTCAAACATTCTAAAGTTTGTGGATTTTTTTACTCAAGGACTAAAGGTTTCACTGTAGGGAATCCAGTGAATGATTAATAAATAATACAGCCCAGGACGTTTGTAACAACTAATGGCCTCTTACATCTCTTTTGACCAAACAACAACTGCTGAAATACCCCCCCAAAAATCTTTGCTCTGATTTTACTATAATTTGAAAACTCTCAGTAACAAACAAGGCCTCTAAGTGTTTAATTTTGACAGATGCAAAAAAAAATGTCTCTTAACCAAACTTTGCTGTGCCTGCCAATCCCACCACAGAATACCAGTACAGAAATATATATCTGCATACATTTCTTTCTTAAACACCGCTGTATTGCAGGTTTCAGGAAGCACACCCACACTACAACTGTGAGTTAAAGGACATTTAGAGGGGATTGTGTTGTAACTCAATCTAGTCTGAGCTGCGCTGCAGACTGTCCAAACTAACTCCGGTCTGAAAGCAGCTTTGTTCTCTGGCGTCAGCCAAGCACCGTCCCCAGAAATAACCACACACTCCTGCTCCTACTGTAGAATGTGAATATTAGAGATGTTTTTAATGCATAGAACAGCACTACTAACAACATTCCACAAAATGGAATTAAACATCAGTCTTGATCACCAGAGGTGAATGAACCACAAAGGATGATGGTCCTCTAAGCAGGTGAGAATCTTTAAATAATTCTTTTTTTTGTCCCTGATGGCTAGACTTTGCCACATTCTGTTAGAACATAAATATATTCAACGTATTTTTACTAGATTAACACTGCTTGAATGAGGCCTGATGTAAAGACAACACCTTAGCTCAGTAAACTGTTCATTGGAGCTGATTATAGCACAGTGGTTTAAGCCACACCACTGCCTCACCACACTGAGCTTTTGACCTTGCCCTGTGACCTCTCCATTTCATTAAACGTGTTGACATGTTGAACATGCTGCGTATCTCTTTCACGTAAAAGCATCGAAGGAGGGCCCATTATGTGACCAAGAGCACAGGGTTTGGGAAATTTGTTGTGCTTCTAGTCCTGCTGGAGAAAGGTGACTTGAAATGACTGATGTTTGCTGATGCCACTTACAGCAGGAACTGATTCTGGACCCTTGAAAGGTAATGCTTTTCTTTCCACTGAACCAAGCTGGGAAAATGGTGTAGATATTTGTCAGAATTAATTTTTTTCATTTCACTTTCACTCTCATGAAACTATTGCTAACTCTGAAAGGTTGGTCAAAAAAAGTGGTTCAGAATTCAAGCTAATGATTGTTGGATGGGAATCAGAGAATACATTTCCAGTGTTTAATATGGACATATGACCACCAACTAAAGTGTCATTATAAATTCTCTAAGAAATTGAGTATTCTGAACTTTCTTTTTAATGCTTCCTTCTCCTGGATGACTTTTATTCAAAATCACCATGAGATGTGGGCCATTTTCTCAAAAGTCTCCCACTTAGCTTCTCCATGTTGTTTTCTAATGTTCTAATATAAACTTACCCTATCCAAAGTGGATTTTAAGGGAGAACATGTAAAATCTACTACCAATCTGTGAGTTAAGTCATATACAACTCAGAAATCATGTTTTTCTTTTTTTGTCTTGGGTGTTGTAAGTGGGTTAAGATGGATTGTTTACATTTGAATCACACTAAATAAAACAACAGTGAAATAAAGTATATTTTCTGCACAAATAGACGTATCATTTTCTTACAGTCTCTTCTTCCTCAGTTGCAGTACGCTGAACATCCAGCAGAGGTTAGCCATGTCTCACATCAATGCCACCGAGCTGCAGTCGCTCCTGCTCTCCTTACTGCAGCGCTGCCTCAACAGCACAAGTATACTGTCTCCACCAATACCTCAGAACTACACCGCCCAGCAGGCTGTCCACTACATGACCGGAGCCAGGGCGCACGCTCAGTCTCAGGGAATCATGTATATCCTTCTGGTGGTTGGCTTGTTCAGCTTCTTCACATTTGGCATCATGCTCAGCTACATTCGCTCCAAGAAGCTGGAGAGCTCTCACGATCCGTACCACCAGTACATTGCCCATGACTGGACCAAGGTGGTGACTCCATCCAGGGCCGTCGCTCAGGCTCTGCACAGGGAGGCTGCAGGTAACGGAGCCAGCAGGAAGGAGCCAGTCATCATCTGCAACCCTGCAACACTGGATCAGCTGCCTGACTACAATTAGACATTTTCCAGATTCAAATATGTAACAGTCTCAACACAGAAATATTTTTAATTACCTTAACTTTTAATGTCACATAGCAACCAAAAGTTACAGCATTAGGTTTGTATTTGCAGATCACTAATTTCACAGAAACAACTTGTATCGTAAAATAGCCTCTTTGTTACTAACACATCCAGTTCCTCACCCTTTATAGTCACAGGGTACCTGAACCTCTTTCATTAACACCTGATTACAATCCTGCATATCAGTAGTAACACAGAATAAAACTGGTTGAGTGGAACCTTTGTCTCTGACTTTGAATGAGACTGTGCAAAGCAGGTGAACAAGTCTGTCTGAAATATTGCCCCGTGGACTATAATGATTGGTTTAAGTCATAATAAACCACTGATGTCAAATATGCGTTATGTTCACTTAGATTCAGAGTTTTAGTGTTTTCATCTCAGCAAATTTTGCATCCAGGACATCAGGCCTTGTTTGGTATTTTTAGGCTTATTCACTGTGTTGGCTCTTTTTTTCTCTTCCTTCCTCCTCTCTCGCTCCTTCTCTCTCTCTCTCTGCTGCTCCAGTCTGTGCTGGTGGGCTCCTCTCACGGCACGGTCGATCTCTCTGTACAAACTGAAGTGAACCATTTGCATGTTGAGCATCGGTACAATGAGGTTGTAATTGTCCACCATCTTGTTAAGTTTCACCAGCTCCTCCTCTACCGATGCGCACAGCTGATCCCATTGACTGTGCTCTTTGGGGCTCATGGGGTCACCAAGCTTGGCCCTCCCCTCTAATAACCTCTTTCGAATCTGAGCAGTAGTTTCTCGGATGTCGCGTTGTGTGACGACCCAGGGTGGCTGGTAACCATTGTCTATGAGGATGCGGTTGAGGTTGTGGGTCATAGGATCAGCGTACGGATTGTGCTCAAACTTGTTGAGGGGCTTCCCAGCTCCACTCAGGTTCCTGAAGTCTCCACGGGCCATGGACTCCTGGATCAGGTCTTCCACAAGCCGTTCTATAGCCTGGGTGATCTTGATCTTCTGGCTGCGCTGACGCATATCCCGTTCCACCAGTGCCCCCTCTGCAGCAGCTGCCCTCTCGTGCTCCCTCTGCCGGTAATTTAAAACCTGCTCAGATGCCCTGTCGACACGAATCTGCCGATACTGACGCTCACGTTGGCTGGGGGTGCCTGAACCCATACCTTCATAGCTGAGGTAGTGTCTGTGTTGAAGTGCTGCACCTTTGGACTTATCCTCATCCTCCACTTCCTTATCCCACTCAGGCTGTTTGGTCTTGCTCTGATGTGCCAGCACAGCACGGTAGGCCTCCTCAATACGGGTAAACAGCGCTGCATCTGCAGTCGGAGCCCCAGAGTCTGGGTGGTAGAGCTTTGCCAGGCTCAGGTAGGCCTCTTTCACCTGCACAGGAGTGCTGTGTCCCTCGTCAGGCAGTTGCAGAAGCCTGTAGCTCTCCTGCAGGCTGCGGCTGATGTGGGAGCCAGAGCTGAGTGCTCTGAGTAACAGGGATTGTTGGGACAAGACGAACAGAAAACGGCCGTGGTGCAAGTGACTGCGGGAAACTAGGAGGTGGAAAGCACAACTCATTTCTGGCACACTTCTGTGGAGTTGAAAAACAAATTTGATAAACGAGACAACCAAACATTTTCAGAAACAAACAGAAATGATCATAAAGCCTTGGCAATACAACAAATTACATGGTTTTCTGATTGTTTTTTTTTATGTTATATGTAATTCTACATAGTGATTTTTTGGGTTCAGTTACACAACAACGAGGTCTAACGTCTTATAGAACTCCAATAACAGAAATACAAATAAACAGCTCACATTTTGTGGGAGTTGGATAGTGTACTGTTATCTCCAATCACATACAGAGTAGAGCTGCAACAATTAGTCGATTAAACGGTTAGTCAATCAACTCATCAGCAACTATTGTGATAATCAAGTAATTGCTTTAGTCGTTTTATTAAGCACATTATTATTATTATTATTATTATTATTATTATTATTATTATTCACTTTTATTCCACTGGCAGCTGACTGGTCGGTGGTGCTAAAATTATCAGAAATTTGCAAGGAGTTTTGTCAAGGGCTGTGTCCTTAACGAAGCTAAAGCGACTTACAGTCACGAATCAATGGATTGAGCAATGAGTACATGCCTGTTTTAAGGCGTACTTTCCCTTTTAAGACCAGACCAGACTGTACGTTGGTCATCAGGACTCAGGACCCACAAATCCACATGAACTACCGTCAAACTGAGGTTAAATTTGCAGCCTGATTCACCGATTAGCTAGCTCGGTGATCTAACTCCAAGAACACGACACTAAGTGCAAAATGGATAAGTGAATGAAAGCTACGGCACAAAGCTGTTTGTGGCACATTAATGAACAGCGTTAATGTTAGATGACCTACGGTTTCCCAAAGACACAAAGAATCAGGTCACCTGTTCCTGCTTGGTTTGTTGTTGTTACGTGCTACAGCTGGTGCTTCTTCTTCTTCTTCTTCTTTTGTCATTTCTCTGCAGTTGTGTTGTGTTTATCGCCCCCTCTGGATGAACTGTCTCCATAGGTGAAAGAAGTATTCAGATCCTTTACTAGAGAGGCATTTTGTTGTAGTCTTCTAAAAGCATTTCTGTCCATAACTGAAGGTTGTAATCAAAATTTAACTTATCCTGACATAACCTCCTGAGACCCATTTTACATTTTGAAATGAAATAAGTCTGATCAATGAGCATGTTTCCCCATGATTGTGCACAATAATAATAATAATAATGAAAGACAGTAATAGTTGCAATATTTTTGTATTTTTTCAATGGATGCAGTTAAAATCCAGACACATTTCCGACCTTGGCCCTACCTCTGTGACAAATGCGATGGGCAAAACAACCCTGAAGTCAACAACACACCGTAAGACAAACGGTGCATGTGATTTTTAAAGCTTATCATATCAGAAAAGATTTGTATTTGTAGTAAAGATTTACAATTATACCAATGTTTAAGGCACTCCTTTCACTCAAAATGCAAAGCAGCAGATACAGAAATTGTACGATTTTACTACAAATTTCAAAACAGAAAACATTTTGAATGAAGTTCCAACAGCAAAGTCTGCAAAAAACAAGCTTTCATATATTTGGTGAGAACCTCAATTCATTTCTTAGAGGACTGAACATGTTCTGCATCTGTTTTGTAAACCTGACAGGGAATCTCATCATGTGTGCGTTGTTAAACCAATTAAAACAGCCTCACTGATTTGGACACAAATTTCAACAAATTTTAAAATTACATTCTGACTTAACATTAAAAAACCAAAGTAGAAAACCTCCATAGAGACATGGCATCAACAATAGTAGTTCACCTTTGACAAGGGATTAAAAACATTTTGTATTCAGGTAGACAGTTCATATCTGGTCTAAAAATGGAGTTCACCCTAAAATTTACTTCTTTTTATGGAGGTCAGCAATGAGAAATGGTTCATTTTTCTTAAGCACTTCGTAGAAGATGTCTTTGCAGGTTTCTCCAGCTCTCAGGAAAATGTAGATCTCCCTTATCTTATCCTGAGAGGTAGCCAGAGCTCTGATTCTATCGTAACCTTCTTGCTGGATGACGTTAGAGTCTAAGAGCTCATCCAAAATGGGTGCAACACTGCTCACTCTGCGGGTCAGCTCTAATTTGTGTATATCCACAAAGTGCCGGTCTGAGGAAAGAGGAGGAAAAAAAATTACTGACTGGATTTAAACATGAAGCTACAGCCAACTTAATACATTTCTTTTGAAGAGAATGTTTCTCTTAGAAAATTCATCAAATATTAAAAACACACAATTCCTGCCTTGGATTTCCTGAGAAAAGAACTTGAGATTCTGTAACAGTGATCTCTGTAGTTTAGTTGTGTAAGTAGTGCATCTTTATTTGTATGTGTGTGTGCCAAAATGAAACACAAACATGACACAACGGTGTTTTAGCGTAGTAATAATAATAATAATAATAATAATAATAATAAAGAAGGGCTACATTTTAGAGTTATAACATGACATATCTACATGCCATTTTGTAAAGCTCTCACATGCAAATTTTTACGATGGCATTTTGGGAAATACAATCATTTGTTTTCTTGTCTGGGAGTGCGATGAGGTGATTGATACCACTCTCATGTCTGTATGCTATATATGAAACTAGGAGGCAGTTAGCTCAGCTTAGCATACAGACTGGAGGCGGAGATGAACAACCTGTCCAAAGTTCAACAAACAAGTTGCTGGTAGATGGATTTTCTAACTTTGGGCAGATCCAGGCTCGTTGTTTGCCCGTTTCCAGCATGTATGCTAAAGTAACCATCTCATGGTTTTAGCTCTAGTTTTAACACACAGATATGAGAAAGGTATCGACCTTCTCACTTAATTCTGGTTAAGAATGTGCAAAAGCACATTTCCCCAAAATACTATAACAGCTCTTTAAAACCTATAATACTAATAAGCACTCATCAGCGGGCAGTGTTACTCTTGATCAAGTTACCCCTGTCCTAAATATCCAACCATGTCATAAACTGGGCTTTACAGTCAGATTCTGGGTTTCTGGACACAGTAACCCACAGCGAGGACTCTACTGCAAGACCACTAGCAGTAGTATAAGGCGTTTACTGAGAAGAGCTCACACTACCTGTGCATCCGCTTTGTGCCCTTTTATTTCCACCAGCTGCTCCAGATGAGGGCGTTGCACCTGAAACAAATGTAGGGAAAATTAAAATTAAAATAGTTTAATTGCTCTTAGATTAGTGTATAGTCATACAACACACAGCAAATAACTTGCTTTAATTCATGGTCTTGGGATAATTATGTTTTGGTGAACTAAAGATTTTTTTTTCTATCATGTTTCTATCATGTCAAATGACCTTTATGGTCAAATCTCAAGACACTGCTTAACATTTACATTATAATATTGTAAGTACTGTATGACAGATTTATATAATCTAAAAACAACTCACTCTCACGGCAACCACGATTTATCTCTTCAACCTCTTCAACTGCAAAACAGAAAATAAAAGTGAGCTGTAATATGAGTGGGAAGCACCCTCAGGACAAGTGAATGTGTAAACCCCAGCTGGAAGCTTGGGTTTGGTCATAAGATTATTTATGCTTTATAGTTTGTCAAAAGTAATAATAAATAAATAAATAAATAAATACAGAAAATTATCTAATGAAAACCAAACACTGCTTTTGAACTGTGGTTCAACAGAATCATTCAAAAATGATCGTACCCATAACTTAATATTTTGTTGCACAACAATTACTGAAATAATTTTCAGTATATTTATATGTATTATTACTTTTGTCAGTTGGAAAAGGTAAGGTACCAACAATTTTGTCCACGCGTGTACATATATTCGAAAGTGAAAGTTAAAAAGGAAGCCAACGAGTTCAAACGCTTTTCACTTTAATTTCGACTCAGATTACCTTATAACTATACCCAAAAAGTTTAAGGATGTTCTGCAGCCTGACAATACCCACAAGACTACTCGTTCCTGTTCCCGTTGTCAGACACCGTAACAACATATTTACCGAGTCTCTCTGCATCCTCGTTGCAGCCAATCTGTCTCAGTATGTCCACAGCCACCTCCACAGCTTTGGCCTCGGTAAAAGTTGACACCAGAACGTCAGTGATTTCTATGAAGCCTTTTCCCTCAACCTTGTTGCGTCTGACCCGCGGCTCTTCCCTCCGGTCCAGGAGCTCAGCGCAGAACTTGTCGAAGTTCTGCTTCGACAGGTCCTCCAGTGCGTCTCGTAAAGCCGTTTTCTTAGTTTTAGGGGCCATTCCTCAGCGAATGACAGCAGGCTGCAGTCCTGGTTTCAGTGGTGTTGCACTTTAAGGCACTTCTGAACTGGCTTCAATTTTCAGACCCGGCGTCGACATCCACTTTTATACAGTCTATGGTTGTAGGTGATTTCAAGGAAGTTAACACTTGAGGGTGGCGGTAAAAAAAAAAAAAAAAAAAAAAAAAAAAACAATTAAAAAAAAACCTGTTTCCTCGTACGCAGGCGCAGGACCTCCCTTGAAATTTAGGCGCGTAATTTAATCTGAGCGAAATAAGACACCGAAGGACGGCGACGAGAAAATGGTCCGCGTAACCATTTCGTGGGCTATAGTGGAGGCGCTGGAAAATCTGACAAAGGATGCCTTCAGCAAATTTTGTCACCAGCTGCGGGACCGCAGGGAAGAGCCGCGGGTCAGACGCAGAGATGTGGAGGGTAAAACTTGCTTGGAGATTGCCGACTTCCTGGTTTCAACCTTCACCGAACCCGGAGCTCGTACAGTGACTCTGGAAGTACTGAGGCAGATTAACTGCAACCAGGTGGCAGATACACTGGGTGAGTACACTGCATGACTTAAAAAAAAAATAATGTTCAGTAGAGACGGTCAGGTTCATACTGTAAACTATGGACGGACTCTAAGAAAATGGGCCCCAGGGCACTGAAGTCTGAAAGGCCCCTATGATAGATTTTATACAGGAAACCATCGAAGGGAATGTGTAATGCACATATTTACTTCACTCTTCTTAACATGGGCTTACTGTACCGAACATGTAATAATATTGTGCTGCAGTTTTGACTCTGAAACAAGCAAACACACAAACTTAAACATAATAAAAATAAGAATCAGATTTGCCTTAGGTACAGTTCAGGGACACTTTAGTCACGGTGTCATTCAGCTGGAGGGGAAGTCTTCACCACAGCTTCCTTCAAGCTCAGACTCAGACTCACACACATTTTACAAAACAGCAGTGTGGAGAATTATTTCAGACAGAATAACAATGAAATAACTGCGTATATTTTTTTCATTAAAGACAAAGGACTTTAAGTACTACATAAATACACAGTAACACAGAATCGGGGCAGAAATAATAAGAAAGGTCAGTAATAAACTGATAAATAAAAGGTCAGTAGTGTTGATATTAGTGGGGTCTATGAAGCACTGTTTGTTGCACATGGGAAACTTAAACTAAAAAATTTAATCCTATATCAGCCTTTCACGGTTTTGTTATCTTTCTCCACAGATTCAAAAACCAAAGCATGTGTGGACGTAAGTTCAACTTTACTCAGTGAAATTAAATTTTTCCCTTTGATGTATGGCCGGTCATTAACAATGATTCTCACATTTCTGTTTCCGGTTTGTTTTCATTTTTGTTCCTCTTCTTTAGAAAGGTGACCCTACTTTTCGCAAGACCTCTAACGGGGAGTTGGAGACAGCGCCCTCACAGGAGGCTAAGACTCAACGTAGACAAGGTCATCCTGTAACAGTTAAGGAGCCAGAGGAGGTGGAAGCTGAAGCGAGGGCCCTCGTTCTGTCTGAGGGAGGGGACCCTTCCAATGGTAGGCTCGTTCTGAGCAGGTTTGTGATTCAGTTTGGCCAGTACAACGGTAAAACCTTCAAATGGCTGCTGGAGAATGATGTGAGCTACACTGCCTTCCTAGTGGCAAGCCATCAGATGGAGCCCAAAAATGGAGAGCCCACAATGAGTCAGAGACGACTGATGGCCAACAAGGTACTGTAAAGAAAAATGAGATTCTGTCCGCACCCTGAAATTTGCAAGATCCCAGAAGTTTTTACAAACTCAAACTTTTCAGGCTACAAAGCCTTCATCAGGCAAATGAGAGCAAAAAGCACGATATATAAACAAAAAGTGACAGCTCCACTATTAAGAGATCAGATGATACAAAATAACGCTTAATGTCCTCAGGAGAAAACTGTAGCCTATAAAAGACATAAAGTAAAACATGTTTTGTACAATTTTTACATTTTTGCAATATATATATTTAAAAAAAAACGTGTACAATGTAAAGATTATAAATAAAACAGGAAGTGGTGTGCATCTTGGCCCCAAGTGGCAACATATAGAGAAAATAAAGGAAATGACCCTTTAAATTTGTTGTTTTAAGTGTTGTTTTAAGTAATTCCTCATTTAAACAATGGGGAAATCGTTTAATTGTTTACAATGTTTAATGTATAAATGATTTTTATTTCTATGTATGTACCCTGCTTTTTGTTCACATGGACCCACATGGAAGAAAACGTTATAGGACAAAGTGTTGCAATAAATAATAATAAAACAGCTTGGAACTCGCAAATGTCAGCGTGCGGACAACTTCTCCTTTTTCTTTGCAGGTTTTTGCCTTGCATCTTTACCTGACTGAGGCTGGATGTGGACACTATTCACTTTTTTTTTTCTTTCAACTACATAATGCACCCATGAGGAGATCAGTTGCTCAATATGTGCCTTTGTGGTGTTGAAAATTGTTTGCCAGTTATGGACTGGACAATGCTACTAACCCTTATGTATTTTAACTCTTTTCTTGTGGTATCATATTTGTATTTATAGATCATATGCATGTGAATTAACTATTTTTATGTTTGCAAACACACTTGCCTTGTTTTTTGTCTAAAGGATTCCTTTACTCGATATGCGATGGCTTACCCTGAGGTTTCGAAAGAAGTCCGAGATCATTGCAAGAAAGCCAAAGTGAGGTCCCTCCAAGAAGGACAGGCCCTCGTTGGCTTTGGCATTTACAAATCTGAGACGCTGAGGGGTCTGTACGAGTCGAAGAGCGAGGCAAAAATCAAGTATGATAAAATGCAAGTGAATCGCATGAGATCTTGTGTTGGTATGTCAGGAGACATTAAAGGCCACTGTTCTTCCCTCGATACACAGCTATGTCCAATTCCTCCTGGGAAAGAAGTCAACCTGTCAGCCATGGTCCAAAATGGAGGTCGCTATAAGATACATTCTGCAGCGTGACCAAAAGCGGGCTGCAGCTGCCAGGAAGAGACAGACCAGAGGGAAAAGGTCCAAAGCACCAGGCATGTATTATAACCTGGAAAGGTTTAGCTGTACTGTCTTAATGTGTACTACTTCTTCATGTAGTGCTCTGTAAGATATGAAAGACCTCTTGCTGCAGGTTTTATGATGAATATCCACTGCAGCCTTACAGGAGGACAGAGAAACCTCCTCCAGTGCCACACATCACATTATACAGCTGTTACATATTTGTATCTCACGTGTGTCCTGTGTTTTACCTGGCTGTAATTTCCCCTTGGCGACAGTAAAGTTGAAGTACAGTCTTGCAGGTTTGTAGATTTTGTGTTTTTCTCTGATGTCTTGGATGGCCTGTCTCACTTCATGTTTTTTTCTGTCTCCCCAGCAGGCCCATAAGGAGGAAGCTGAAAAGGAGCTGGAGGAGGACACCATTCTCCCCTTTATCCTATAACCAATAAATCCCCTCTTTTTTGTAGCATATGTAGCATACAAGTACCAGGTATCAGTAATACATTATTATCACCATTAATAAAGTCCATTAATTACAACTCTTCTATTGTAAATTATACCTTATTAGATGAAGGTATGAACACTAAAAGCTGTTTATTGAGGATGGATTTGCATATGCAATGCTTACCTCTTCCTGGAAGAAGAAAAATGCACAAAATCCAGATGAATGTGTCAACACCTAGTTATAGCTTGAATACAGATAAAAGTCTATTTTTTGTCAATATTAAGTCCATTTATATAGACAAATGTACTGTGGAATTACACAGTACTAGCATATTGATTCAAATACCTGATAAGACCAATGTTAATAAATGCCTGTGTTGTACTTTTAAAACTGTTACTGAGCAACTGAGTTTATTCACTCATTAAAAACTGAGGAAAAGCTTGAGAAAGACTGTTTTATTGTGGAAGACAAAGTGCAAAACACTGATGCCTTTAGTCTTTAGTGTCTGCAGGTCATTCTTTTGTATGACAAAGTTCTTGCTGGGCAGTTCCTTCAGTATGGTGATGCTGACTTTCTTGAAAAGGGCACACATGTTGATTCTTCAAGTGTTTCCCTGAGGAGGAAGACAATGACACTTGTCAAAAAACACCCCATTGTGCGCTGTTAAAACTATCTACATAGTGTTGTTGGTCAGTTTAAGTTAATTGCATAATAGTGAGAAATGTGAGCAGAGCATTGTTTTGTGTCTGTTTCAGTCACAGGTGAGCCACGACCCAAGGTGCTGCTGTTAGTTGAAAATTTAAGTACTGTGTTAATGCTGAGGTTGAAGAGAGTCTGTCTGAATGGCATTCAGACCTTCCTGACCCACAGATCCATAATGCTGATATTTAAATCATAGAAAAATCGGGAATGACAGAAACTGTCTGTGAAGTGGAATCATCAAAGACACTCCTGCACAGATACTGAGTTACCTGGACGCACAGATTTACTGCAAATCACCAGGTTGGGAAATGGAAATGAAAAGGGGTCAAAGTCCCAATCATTTTGAATTCAGTTCTGCCTGCACCACCTGTGGTTACTGGTGATAAGAGAAACTAGATAGTTCTAAATTTTAGACAAATTAGCAGATGGATCTTGTCTGTAGGCAGTGGAGGGAAACGTCATTATAAGGCAGGCAGTGTGTACCTTTCCACGTGAGATGGCTCATGCTGGGGGTCTTGCATCTGTAAAACGTTGAAGAAAACACAGATTTGTATCGCAGCTCTATTCTTTGCACACGGCCTTACATTGCTGAAAACTTCAGTGTATGCTGAGAGTAAAAACAAAAAAAATCCTGGCACCGTCAAAATGAGATGTCTAAAATCCTCCAGTTGTTTCTCTGACTGTAAAAACACACAGAAACACGTATGTTAAAATAGCACGAACTGATTTCCTGCATACAGTTTACTCTTTGTTAAACATTAGTCTGCGCCTCAGCCAGTGCTATAGGTGTGGTCTAGTTTTTATATTCCATCTGAAAATATAATACGTGTTGTCCTAGATAAGGCTGTGAACTGTGCGTCACATGTACACACGGTATATTCGCCAGTGAAACAGCTGACAGCGGAGGCGCAGTGTACATTGATCTCACCGAGTTCCTCTGCCTCCGCGTTGCAGCCAATCTGCCTGAGTATCTCCACAGCCACATGAAGAGCTCCGGCCTCGGTAAAAGTTGACACCAGGACGTCTGTGATATCTAAAAAGTTTTTACCCTCCACCCTGTTGCGTCTGACCTTCGGCTCTTCCCTGCGGTCCAGAAGCTGGTGGCAAAATTTATCAAAGTTCTGCTTGGTCAGGTCCTCCAGCGTGTTCGCTAAACACATCTTTATGCTTTTGCAGGACATTACTTAGCTTCTCGGGCGCTGAGCGATCTGAAAATAAGGCGTGAGTGAGTGTGTGTAAGTAGGTGTACTTTCACTGCCCCACTTCCTTGTGCATACGAATATACCGCTTGATGACGCGTCCAAGAGGCATCCAAGGCTTAACCAGTGGCGGTTCTACATTGAATTACTATCTGGGCGAGACCCCCCCCCCCCCCGAAAAAAAAGAAAAGACATTTCACACAAACATTGTACATACATAAAAACCCAGTTTCTGCATGTAGTTTGTGCGAAAGCTGTAGAAGTAAAAACTATTAAAAATGAGAAAAATGTAAAGTGTTAAAGTACTGTGGAGTACTTGCTTTTAAACATACTTAAGTATTCAAGAGTACAAATTACAAAGTATATTTTCTAATAACGATACATTGCTGTATTGTTTTCTCAATGTGTTCACAGAACCTTCTAACTAAGACACCTAAGATATGAGTAACACCTTAGGTAATAAAAACAATAGATCAAAAACAGAAAGTCACACTGAGTACCAGAAACACACATTTTTAATACTGTCATAATTAATTGCAGAATTCATAGAATGTAGGAACTTGTGAAACTTTATACACAGTTTATTTACACAAAAAAATTGACACACAGGCTAAAAACTTTCACAGTGAGTGCCTGAAAATGATCTCAGTTTATGTTATTCTGATTAGGAACAGAGGTAGACACAAGTTTTGTATTTTAAAAAATGGCATAAATGCACAAAACTCTATATATGGGTTCATATAAACACTATTTACAAATCAATGCCTCAAATGTTGCAAAACGTATTTATTTCTAGTGCTAAAACGCCCCCTGGCTGCAGTCATGTAGCCCTGAGGTTAAGGAGATCTGTGTTTATGGATCAGATGTTGAGAGACTTATATTTAGCATGATTTATTATCAAAGAAAAAGGTAATATATTGCCTTTAAAGACTGATTGCATGATGAATTTTTGAGTTTGGAGGGGGTGGGGGGGGTTCCCTGAAATGCAGCATCTACAAACTGGCTCCTGACTGTGACAACATCACCCCGCGAGGACACTGTAGTTCAGCCGGGACACTGAAGAGGCAGTGTTCACTTTGTAGGCTGTAGTACTCTGTTAAAATATGCTGGTCACTCTCAGCCAGCAGCATCAGTCCAGTCCAGGCACCTGTTTCCTACTGCGATGCCCATGTTTCACTGCTGAGCTCTGACGTCACTGCCGCCGGAACCCCAGGGCACTGCCACGTATCTGTGTTTGTGGGCAAAACGTTCAGACTGGTCAGGACCTCCTGCGCTGTCTTTCCCAACATGCCCTGCATGTCGCAGACAAAGCGGTAGACATAGCGTTTGCCTGCCGTCTTGTGGATGATGTTCTTGTGGTAGTAGTAACGCAGCCCACGGCTCAACTTTTCGTAGTTCATCTTGGGTTTGTTCTTGCACTGGCCCCAGCGTTTGGCCACCTGTTGGATCAAAAAAAAAAAAACAATTAGAGTTGAACTGAAGACAATGTAAAAAGTATTGTACTACAACTTAAAGCCCTGCATTCAAAATCTTAATTAAACATACAGAAGGCATTACAAGCAAAATGTACTGTTAAGTATCAGAAGTATTGTTATATATATGACGTTATTAGCTTGGTAATACTAGAATATTAACATACATGTTGAATTTATTATTGTTGTTATTATTATTATTATAGTTTTTTATTTATTTCCTTACTTCTGTAGGGTCGGACATCTTAAACTCCCAGCCATCTCCCGTCCACGAGATGAAGGTACGACATGCAGAGTCAAGAAGAAGCTCCAGTAAAAATTGCCATAACTGGATTGGACCAGAACCTGGTTGAAAAAATGCCCCTCTGAGTGTTATACTATAAGACATTATACCACTGAATTATAATTATTACAGAACGTAATTATTACACATGGATGTGAAATGTGTCTTTCTCAGCATATCCATAGGTCTAATTTGAATTTATGAATTGTCTGATTTTGCTCTTTTCTTCACTGTAGTTTAATGACCACAACATGTCTACATGTTTTATAAAACATAAGAGATAAAACAGCATATTCTCACCTGGATAAGCTGACATTCCCATCATCTGGCCCTCCCTATCTGGCCTCTGGGGGTGTGAGTTTTTACGCTTGGCCACACGAGGGCAGTAGTGCTCTGAGGACTGAGGGCTGGAGTTTGAGGGACAGGAGGCTGGAGGTGGGTGCGGCAGAGGGGCAGTAAAACTGGGAGATGGGTATTCAGGCCAAAAGGACGACGACTGCCTCTGTCCGTCAGAGTCATAGTACCTCTGATCTGTCTCACCTGGAATAAAGAGAGGAATTAGATACTGAACTGTAAAATCAGGCCACTGGCAGCGTGTTTTTAACATCTGGTGAAAATGTCTCACTTTGTAATGTGTTTGATCCTTTTCCAGTTAGAAAGGGACTGTGGCTGCCGTCCATGGCTGGACTGAACTGTCCATTCTGGGGAACCAGGCTCTGGTATGTCTGTGGAGACTCCTGGTATCCGGTTTGTGACTGATCCAGCGTCACCCCGTCTGCTCATCAAACAGAAAGTTAGTCATAAAAGGAAGGTCTGCCGAAAAAGGTATTTAACATCCAGCATGAGTGCGACTATGGAGTCAGAGGCTCACCATGTGGATATGAGGCCCACCAGTTGAACTCCTGGTATGAGTCTAGGTTGAAGAGGGCAGTTTCACTGGTGTTCACTGAGGAGAAAAAAAGAGCAAATACTGTGATAAAAGTCAAAACCATCAACACCATGTGACCGTGAGGTGTATTTTGAGGTTTTACCTTTGGTGTCATATAGATGAGAAGCTTTTGGTGGCTCTGGGTAGCTGTTCTCTGCTGAATACTGCTGCTGCACGGGCGCTTTACTGTCTAACAGAAAAGACAGGTCTTCACCAGGGTAGTCTGGAGGTTAAACACAACACAGACAGATGGAGTCAGTGAATGATGATGGAGACCATACCAGTGGTTTTATCCTTCATACTTTCTATTAATGCTTAACATTTTCCAGAGCGAATGTTTATTGATTGATTTCGTCTTTACTGGTCAGCACAGGTTTCCATTTGTTGCAGCACAGTATGAAATTTCACTCAGAGACTTGAAATTAGCTTGAAATACACTGAATTGAAGACTTGTCCAAATGTTTTGTTTTGTTTGGTTTTTTTTTTACACATTTCTAAGCCAAAGACATGTTACAGTCTTACAGCACAGTATTATCTTTTTCAGGATGTCCATGTTTGATTACTGTTTGTCTTTTCAGTTTGAACTCAGACTCATGGCTGGAGTACATTAAGACAACAAAAGCAACAGCATTTCAATCAAGTTTCAAGTCTGTGAGTAGATTTTCTAACCACGGTGAAATAAATTGAAACCAGAGGCTGACTTAAAGGGAGGAAATGAATCTAAAAGCATATACTATAAAGTAAATTTGCTAAACAGTGCAAACTCATTGGTATGGTCCTTTAAATGGGAAGTTGATAACGGCTCAGCTCAGGGAAACAGTCATTAAGAGAGGAAAGATGCAGTGAACTTGTAAGTTGGGGTTATTATCTTTACGGTGGGTGTTGACACAAGAAGAAGCCATTTGTTTACTGTCGAATCAGCAGCAGGCACTCAAGCCCATGTACCCCAGGTTTTTTCAGCTCAATGGATGGACGCAGCTATGAGGAGGAAATGAGGGAGGGAGGGGGAGGAAGAGAGAGGAGGAAACGCCAGCAGAGGGAGTGTGACAGAGTAGTGATGGAGGGATGGGGAGAGGGGGCTCTAAATCTGTTCGAGGAGGAAGTCTGGAGGAAAGGATTAGGGAGGGGAGTGCAACATGGAGAGTGTCTTTAACCTGACCACCCTGTTTCTCTCTGTCTTTGTCTACCTCAGCCCATACAAGCATTATTCACACACACACTCACACACACACACACACACACACACACAAACACACAAACACACACACAGCAGCACCCCATTATCCTAACACATCCACTGGGTTTGCACGAGAGAGCCCCTAGTGTCAAGGTCTCACTGAGAAAGCCCTGACAGCTGTGATGATACTGTCTGCGAAAATATTTCCTCTGTCCTTCAGCTGCTCAGGTTCAGAGGAAACAGATCACACAAACATTAAAGAAAAAAAAAAAAGAACAAAACTTTGTCCTCATATCTGCCTGGGCTGCTGATCACTGAGCGTTTAAACCTCGTACCGTCAGCAGGAAAAAAAGTCAGGATGTTTAACTTGTGATGCAGCAACATCACAGAGTCAAGTGATTCTTTAAACTTACCATAAGATGCAAAGTCGAAGCCAGCTGGCACTTCCTGTGTCCTGAAGTCTTCTGTGTAATATCCAGTCTGGCAAATCTCCATCTGTGTTGAGAGAGCCATGTGATTATGACATTCTTCATCATTTCAATTTCAGCACTTATTGCTGATCAATATCTAGAAGCAGAAACAACAATCATGGCTGGATTGACCTCCTGGGGGTCCTGAGGCAAAGAAAAAAAATGTCATTGGGCCCCTAGTGACCCCCACAACACATGGCAATGGTAATTTCATTATCTCCACAGACACCCAGAAACCAGCCAGTACTTATGAGCAGAAATGATCAGAAAACCATTTTCTGACATTTTTTTTGAACAATCAATCATTTTTAGAAAATAAATGATGAAAATAATCACTGGTAGCAGTCTAATAGTGCTTACGTGGTGGAATGATAATGCCTTGCCTGAGATTTTCTGGGTATTAATTACTTGACATACAAATATTATAGTAAACTGATAAAAAATATAAATTAAAACAGCAAGAGTCTTGAAGCTAGATTTTGACACAGACTCCCTCTACAAGACCGGGCCCTAAGATGGAGGATGGGCAAGTTGTTCTTCAGCGGTGCCAGTTTCTAATAAATTTGCAATTAATCGGTTTATGTAGACCCAAAAAAATAAACCTGAGACTTTTTGAGGCCCCTGGGAGTATTGGGCCCCTAGGGATCTGTCGTCTTTTTTTTTTTTTTTTTTTTTTTTTTTTTTTTTTGCCAGGTTGATAATCCAGCCTTGGCAAAAATAACCAGTGATAGAGAACATGTAAGGCCCAATGCATTTTTACAGTTATAAGAGCAGGGGTGCAGTTTACAATTCTTTTCATTATAAATAAAAAAATCTGATTAAATAATGAATCATTTAGTTAATACAATGATTGAAGGAGCTCAGTGTGATTAGTTTACCCGTTTTGTCCCACTGCAGTCCAATTTTGGTCACATGTACTCAAGATTTATTTTTAGTCAGAGTGATGAATTAGTAAAGATCAACTCGGCTATAGTATAGCCTGGATGCAATGAATGAATGACATAATTTTCTGTTTTATTTTCTTCATCTCAACAATGAGAAAAATAAATAAAATTCAAGTCAGGACCTACCTTAATTTTCGAGTCTTTGCTGTCTGTTTCTCTGTCTCCAGGTTTGATGACAGTGTCCCAGAACATCTCTCTCTTTCTTTCCCCTGTCTTTCTTTCTTTGTCGCTGTTTCCCCAGACGTTTTCCAGACTTTTACAGGCTACTATACAACAGAGTGGTCAGTCTCCGGTCGGACCGGGCCCGTTATAAACGCAGCCGAGAGGTGGGAGGGGCGCGTGCCCGCTCTGCGTCGTGACCAGCAGCTCGAAGGTTTGTTCAGCAGCGCGTGACGTCAGGCGCCCCCCATCGTTTCCCCCAGCAACCCACAAAGCATTCATTCATAAAAAAAAAACCCCAAACACTTAATCCAATATGGTGTTTTCTCCAAATACCATTGTACTGGCACATTTCTATTCAATGAACTAACGAAATAAAACTGAACAAAAATAAATAAAATGAATAAGTAGAACAAATAGACATGTCAGTACTTAGTAAGGATCCCTTTGCCAACTGTGAAGCATGAGGGTGGAAATATTCTGCTTCGGGGTAGTGTGGCAGCCAGTGGCACCGGAATTCAACGAAATATCTGCAAATTCTGGATGCAAATGTCCTGATGTCCTGCAGTCAGTCCAGAAACTGAAACTGAAAAGAGGCAAAGCAGACCTCAAAATCCACCATGAGCTGCTTCTTCTTGTTACTCAGTACTGACTAATTTCAGCTTCTATTTCATAAAAATATAAACTGAAATGCATCTTAACCTAAAGCAAAAAAAAGTTATACATTTGATATTGAGTACTCGTCACTGAACTAAATCTCTAACTGGAACAGGGTAAATCTGTCCCGTCCCACACAATACAGTAATATCACTAACTGAGTTCCACTGCACTGTATGAGTCCAACAAATAAAACTAAACCTTCATAATATTTAAGATTATCTCTCTTTATTTTTATATTTTTAGTTCATTTGTCTGGGACACTGCTCAGTGATCATCTGAAGAAAAACTGTGAATGAGGCTATACGTTAGTGCCAATAAGGGGAGGCAATTTATGTCGTTATGAAAATTACAGGAGGCATAATGTTTTTCGTAGTACTGTAGAAAGTGCATCAATAACGCTATCAATATTTAAATAGGTGCTGAAGCCAAATACCTCAGCCACAGTCTAAGCTGAGGATTAGCTAAGCCTATGCTTCAGTAGCATTATCGCTGCTACCTTCAGCAGTAACAGTAACTTAAACTCAATACAAAGGCCGATGTTTATTGCTAAATCTGTAAGAACAAGGATGAAAATAACACGGCAGGGTTAAGTCACTGAAGTTATTTAGATTCTCTTCTTAATATGGAGTAATTCAGAAGAGCACATAGGCGGGACGAGTAATGTTACACAGGTGAAGACATTTAATTTCAAGGGAAATATTGTGAGGTCTGCACAGGCAAGTAAAGTATTTTCGTATCAAGTTGGCAATGTGATATCGCCAGTGTTTTTTATGTTTCATTACCGTCATGGAGTAGCTATGTTTCTCGTGGGCGAGAATGTGGAAGAGATAGAGTAGCTGGCAGAAGTAGAGGAAGAGCCAGAGGCCAAACTGGTTTCCTCCAGCCTACCCTGTGCGGGAGCACGAACGCCTCCTGCTGCTGAGTGGCGGGAACAGTGCTTTGCGAACAATTAGTCGATTAATTGATTGGTTGATTGAATTTTCAATTGGTTGATTGAAAATTGAATTTCAAGAATTTTTATTGAACATTTAAGTAATTTTTCAAGCAAAAATAACAACTGTTCCCTCAATTCAGCTTCTTCCTTGCTTTTCTCCATTTGTTATCATAGTAAACTGAATATTTCCCAATTCTGGACTGTTAATTGGACAAAAAAAACTTGGCAGCCCTAGAATTTGGGAAATTCTCACTGGTTTCTAACATTTTCTAAGCCGTTTGATTGATTAATGATAAAATTAACTGATAATGAAAATAAAAGTTGGCCACGCCATTAAAAGCAACATCTCATCTCCAAAAAAATTATAAACAGAAGATTGAAGGGTCATGTCATGTAACTTCATTAAACCGGTCAGCATTGCTATCTATATATATTGTTTATTTAGTTCATATATCAAGGGGACGATTTTTAAGTGGTATAAAGCCCAAACATAATCAGACATTTGTGGACTTGAGGAAAAGAAAAAACTTCAGCAGTGCTGATTATATAGATGAGTAACTGGCAGCCGAAACAACAGGCAGTGTATTTTTATTCTATCACTGAATGGCCTTAACAAATTTCAAAGCCGCGGTCATTCTGATTGTCTGACAGGCGGGACTAAATAACTGAGCCATAGTTTGGGTGGGGATGAAGTGCAAGGCTTTTGAAATCAGAGCTTCGGCAGTCTTTCTTTTTTTTTTTTTTTTAATGAGGTGTTGGGGGGGGGGGGGCAGTATCTTTAGAAACCATTCGACATAACAATGGCCCGTTAAAAAAAAAAAAAACACCCAAGTAGTTGCTGAAGAAAGTCTGAAATCACGACGTGAGTGGCTGCCGCAGATAAGGCCGAGCCCAGGGCCTTGTATAAACAAACATCTCTGTTATTCTCCTCCGACAGGGAGGAAAACACACACACACACACACACACACACACACACACACACACACACACACTGAGAGCCAGCTCCATCTGGAAAAGTGGAGCCGGGGGTGAAATCGTGCGCGTCGTTGGGAGACGAGAGTCGTGATTGGGAGCCCCACCTCAAGACAAGGACACAACCGGGATAAAGTTACACAACACACGAGGTGATTAACAACCGTCTGCGGTAAACTATCAGCTCAGGAATTCACCTAGGATAATTACCCTCTGCGTCAGCTGAAGTAAAGTGCCGCGGAGCAATACAAAAGCATCAAATCTGTCAGGAAATTAGAATTTAAAAAAAAGTTTTAATGGCTTTTCATGAAAACCAATAGTTTAATCAGCTGTCGAGAAATGAACCATATCAGTTGATTGAACACATTTATATTTTCAGCAGTGCTCATATGCTGGTAATGATTTAGTCTTGATTTCTCTTGCGTTCTTGTAAGTTTTTAAAGGTCAGTAATTCCACCGATTTTAGCGATTTTACTTACTTTTAAAATGTTGTGAACTACACCCAACGTATTTCAACTGTGGCCAGTCAATTTACAATGATGTAAGAAGGACCTTCAGGCCTTTTAATAAGTAGCAAAACTTAAAACTGAGGTCAAGATATGTACTGAGTGGAACATTTTACAGCTGAAAAATAACCTCTGGTAGACAAAAGACACCATTTCTAATTTACTTCACATTTAGGTACTTTAGATGGTTAGATTCTTATCATGGTGTAGTACCATCAGGGAGGTGTCTGATGGGTCCCAAATTCATTCTGCACCTTGACAAAGAGCCCAAACACACAGCCAGAGTCCTGCAACAAGAACCCCACAGAACCCTGATCTCCAAAGATGCTTGGAACAACCTAACTGAAAAACCGGTGTTGTTGTGCTCGCCATACCAAATATTGATTTGATTTATTAAAGTGACAGAACACGGAATATAGTAAAAGGACACAGATTTTTTTGGTGTTAACCAAATATATATAACACACGTACAAACGAAATAAGAAAACCAAACCAAAAACATTGATTCAATCCAAAATGGGACAAAAAATAAAAATAAAAGGGTCTTAGAGAACGTTGTGATATACAGATTTAATTAAACGTATTTCTGATGAAACGGTACATACTACCACATCTCCTCTTTCCTTTAATAAAAAGCTTTAACTATGTAATTAAAAACTCTCATGGACTCGGAGTATCTCATGTACGAAATGTTGGCCCCCACATCCTGAAATGACTGAGATCCAAAAGAACCAGATTTATGAATTTCAGCTTTATACTGGTGTCTATTGTGCTCAGATACCTGTAAATAGCCTGGTCCCGCATGTATACACATGTATACAAAAGCATAGAGGCTAATTTTGTATTATCATCATCATTATTATTATTATTAGTCAGACCCCCTGTCAAGTACATAACATTTTAACAGACTTTAGGACCTCAAAAGCTATTTTTGTACTGCCACTACAGGGAGTGTTCAGTAGGTGGTGGCCCCTTTCATTTTCACTGTGCTTCAACTATGGCAAATGGCAAAAAACAAATCTGTTGTTGTGAGTTTACATTCTCTGACCTCATATGGTATGACTCCAATATAACTCTGCACATTAATCTAACACGCACTCACACAAACTTGAAAGTTTTCTTTTTTATTTTTTTGCTTTCTGAGCAAAGAAAGTGTTGGTTTCATGTGAAGCAGCTTCATGCTTTCGGTGTTTAGTGTGACTTCACTTCCCATTTTAGAGAGTGCGAGAGAGAGAGAGAGAGAGAGAGAGAGAGAGAGAGAGAGAGAGAGAGAGAGGAAAAAAAATCTTGCCATCCGGTTATGGTCTGTGAGCAAAAAATTGTAACTGCAATGGTTTGCGCCATAGAGCCAATGCACCCCTGCATGAATTGAAGTGAGGTTAGAAGGCTAAATTATCTGTTACATTTACAAAAACGACTAAATGACAAAGACTGCGAGGCTGCTGCAATGGACTGTACGATAAAGGTAAGTGTGTGATTTGTTTCTAACGCGGTTGCTGGTAGTGAAAATGACAGGCGGCCACCCACACCAGCCCTGAGTCTGCTGAGTGAGAGAGTCAAGGCGGTGATGCGAGCTCCCCACTCTTTCCTTCTTGTACAAAATTTCCTCTTCCTTCCCGTTCGTGGTTGTATGTCAGCTCTATAATAACACAACTAACCACTACATCTTTACACTCAGATAAAAACACAAATTGGTGGCCGGTTAGACGCGTAAAAGAGGATTTGCACACGCACGCCTTTCGGGTTTTTTTTCTAATTGGTGCGTTTAATCGAGCTCATCTAGCACAAGCAACGGAACCGAAAAACAACAACAAAAATAAGGCACGGAGAGTGAAATCACTCAACACTTAGCGGGCTGACGAACTCTTATTTTTTTCTCTGATGAAGAATAAGTGAATGAGGGGATGCGGGACTTTATTGGTGCGCACAAGGCAGGTGTCCCTGAAGGCGCCATGGATCAATTTGGATACATTGAGAGCCCCTTTCAGAGAGCAGGAGGATCCATTTCCATCAGATGACTGGTATTTCACATTTCATACTATTACAGCTACAACTGTTTATCTTCTCCTGACGACCACAACGCCGTTAATTGTTTTCATATCTTATCTTCCAAGAAACGCAAAAAATAAAGGCCTTCATGTCAGCAACTCAAATCGACGAACACTCTTTTTTTTATTAACACTGAAAACCGATTATTGCGCAATGAGGTGAAAAGTAAACATATTTATCCGCTGATGTAGGCCATAAACATGGAAATTCATACTGTTTTTAACGAATGTGCGTCGACTATGCAACACTGGGCCTGTAGGCTTTTATTTTTATTTCTGCAACAAAATGTTCTTGCAGCATTTGGAGTAATTTGTCCTAGCTTCGGTGCAGTAGTAATATCGACATTGTAAACGTGTTGAAAACGATTTATTACGGATTTTTTCTCCACTCCAAACCCATGTTTTATTCAGCCTATTGTAAAACTAGATAAAAAGGCATTTGAAAAAATGGGGCCTCCGTAGATTGAGGAACTTGGCTAATAATTGTACTCATTTCTCTCTTGTTTCGCTTCCAACAAATAGATTATATACCGATTCACTTTGGACGCTAAATACCATTGAGTTGCATTATTTTTGTCATAAACAGGAATGAGTAATTGAAAGGGCCAGTATGGATTGGAAATGAGGACATCTTGAAACAAACGTAATAAACATAGTGGTAAATGCAGTTCTTTAAAACATGTTTTTACATTATATCTTTGTTTAAATGCTCGCACAGACAGACCTGTGGGATTCTTCGTTGCTAAAACGTACTTATTATTATTCAAACAATTATTCTCTTGAACGCCGTTGCAGCAGATTGTGTGTTTGAGGTTATTTTAGGCATAATTTATAGCTGCAAACGGGAGCGCTTGTCAGGTGTCGTTATCTGAACTGAACAGGCTTCCTGTCTCAAACCTCAGACTTTCCGCACACATTTCCGTTCCCTGGACCAAAAAAAAAAAAAAAGTCAAAAAGGCAACAAAGCCTCGCCAGAAAGAAACGAAGTGGACAAAGTGAGGCACTCAAGTTTTAACTCTACAATGTCCGCTCATACAGGCTGCGAGGTGAGGGAGAAACGGGCCTGACTTTGTGTTTGCGGCCTGCAGAGGCCTGCGTGCTGCCAGTCTCCGAGCTGTGAAAACCACATTGTTGTTTGTGTAGCAGAAAGCGCAGCTGCTCAGGCCTTTGCAAAATCAGCTTGCCTTAACTTTTACTTCTGCTTTCTGGCACTTGCTTCAGACATGGCGAGGACAAGAGGGATGTGCCTTTGCACAACTTGATCTCTGGTCTGTTATTGCAAGGCTACACCTAATTTTGAGTGGATTTTTTTTAAATGCGTTTAAATGTCCTCCCGTATAGCTTTGAGGTGCTGACACACTTTAGACACGTTTATTAAAATATACCTTGCATCTTGAAGCCTTTTGTGATAGAGCCAAATTTAAACAGGAGCTCAGTAAAACAAAACACCTTTGGGTGCTTTGTTTTACTTGAATTGAAGTGTTGATCTACTACCCAAAAGATGTAATAAAATAATAAAAAATAAAAACTTATTTTATATAAATCATATTAATTGAGCATGCAAGAAAGTTGTTAACCACATCCTTGGTTGCAGTTTAGGGCACTGGCTCCCAGCTTGTTTGGTTTGTAATCAACCAAAAAATCCCTTCAAACAAAGCAATGTCTTGTTTGCTTGTGGTGACTAGTTGATTCTAAAAAGTACTCAAATGCTTTTTTATCTAAAATGATCCATTAAGTTGCATAAAAAGCAAAGATCAGATGAAAAAGATAAACAACAAAAATCTTGTCTGGCAGAAATATTTTGTCCTTTTTCCCATCTTGCTTCTCATTTTTCAGCTCCTCAGATTTATCTTGCAATGCCCAGGTTGGGAACCACTGGTTTAAGGTTAACTGTAGAGTTTAAATGATTAGCCATTAAATCAATCACCAGCAAATTTTGGAACTTTTTAAATAAAGATTTATAAAGATTTTAAAGCAAAAACAACAAACATTTGATGGATCCAGCTACTCAAATGTGAGAATGGCTTCTTCCCCTTGTCTTAAATCATAGTAAACTGAATGGGTTTCTGAATGTGAATGGGTAAACCAAACAACTGATCAGTTAACTGAGAAGTATCATCAGATTAATCGATAATGAAAATAACCATTAGTTGCAGCTGCAGCCACCAGATGTGGCCCTGAATGTGGGCTTCAGCCAAGCAACACTGACAAAATAATGAAAGTTAGATAACGGATGACTGGGAGTGAAAAACTAGAACAATCACCCAAAAAAAAAAAGCTAAAAAAAAAAAAAAAAAAAAAAAAACATGTTTTGTTGGAGCAAAATTTCTTATCTAATTTAATGCTAAGTCCCTGGCATTAAAAATGGAGAGCCTTTGAACAGTGCCCACTCCCTCCATGTGTGATTCATAACATGACTACCACCTAATATCTCATTCAGGCTGTGTTGTAATACCGTTTTTAAAATTCTACCAAAAAAGACTTTAAGAAAGGTAGAAATATAAAATTGGAGCTGGAGCTTTTAAACTAGATCAGGTTAGGGAATCAAAGTCAAACGTGGTGTCATTGTACTCAGACTGTGTATTTTCCTGTGTTTAAAATGTTATTTTAACAAAAGATATAACAGGCATGAGCCTCACTGCCGTAAACAAGCTCTTGGTTTGAGCAAGACAGAATGATGCAACCTGCAGAGCTGCTGACTTAAAGCCATGTCAAAAGTTTCCATACAGGACTTCACATTTGTGCTCTCACTGCAAGTGAAGAGGTCGAAGCGTTTTCTGTCTACTAAACCAAACATAACCCGTGTAAATTTTAGGACACTGAGGTAGCATCACGTCAAGAAGGTCATGTTTTTAAAAGTTGTTTTGTGTCACTGAGCAACAGGCTGAAACACACTGAGCAGGAAGTCAGTTGTGGCATTAGCGGTCAGGCCACATTTTAGTATATTTGTATCAGTGTGCAAAAGGGGGAGAGAGAGAGAGAGAGAGAGAGAGAGAGAGAGATAGCACAAGGGGAAGATAAAGAAAGAGCGGGAGTGTGTGTTTGTGGTTGTGAAAGCATGAGCTTGTCACTGAATGTACTGTGCCTAAAATTCAATGTAATGAGAAGCTGCAAGTCAAAATATCAACAATTTTGAGTGTTGAGCAGCAAAAAAAAAAAAAAAAAAAGACTTAGAAAATCATCTTTAACCACGGGATACAACTGTTCGCTGTCTTGCATTCTCATGAGATTTTGCTGTCGGCAGCCTGTTTTATCCCACTTTCAGCCAACTGTTTCACTTCTGCACAGAGTGAAGGGCCTCTGTGTGAGAGGAAGACAATCAGCTGAAGAAGAAAACAAGGAGTGCGGTCAACAGAGAACAGAGCAGGGACAATATGACGTCCCCGCTAAACACTTCTGGCACAAGCAAAATGCATGCTTTTTTAAATAGCTTTCAGTTAGCATGCAAAATCTGATACTCGTCACTTCAAACTGTGACGCCTACTTCAAGCTTCGGAGCCTCTAATCTACTAAATAAAATTTTATGTTCCTATTGATTTACAGCATTTAACATTTAAAGAAGAACTCTGCCTATTTTACACACCAAAGTCTGTTTACAGGCGTTGGGGGCAATACAGCACGTATGTGGGTAAAAAAAGATGTCTAAGCACATCTGTGGCTGCAGAGGGAGCTGTGGTGAGGTCTGATTAATCGGCTCAAATGATGTCAACTTGGGTGAATCTTCCACAGAACTGTTGACAGTCAAGTTGTATTATGGGTAATGTAGGCACCAGGCTAACATCAATTTGGAAATTAGCAGTTAGCAAGAGCTCAATTCAAAATCTTGTAATTCACCACTAAACTGTAACATTTTATATGTTTATATTATCTGTGTTTTTAAATCTTGAGCAACTTTTGTCAGGTAATATTAATTTGATGTGAAATCAATCTTTTTTTTCTTTTTTCTTCTTAACTAAAACTTTTTGCTTGTGCTTTCTTCAAAAACTGGGCGTCTATTACACATCAGCAAATGCTCCATGCAACAACAGCAGCAGCAGCAGCAGCAACAGCAGCAGCGGCATCAGCGGCAGCTTTCTGAAATCCCACACGCACTGCTGACTTCTGTCTCAGTTTCACTGCAGACTCAAGGAAATGCCAAACTGTGTGCCATGCATTAAGATGCAGTTAACAATGCTCAGGCAGCAATTGAGCTAAAAAAAAACACACACAGGCAGAAAAAAAAGAAAAGAAAAACAATGCAAAGGCGGCACTTCAATCAAGGCTATACTCTCCTTGCTGTCCAATGAACCCGACCCCCTCTCCACAGGCCTTTAGTGTTGTTTTCCAGCTTTAAAATGACCCATATTTTTACATTGTGCCCCCCCACCCCACCCCCGCCTCCTCCACCATTTCCTCTCTCTTGGCCTGTGCCAAAAGGTTCCTCTGCACATGGCGGCCAGGTTTCCTGTAGGCCACTGACAAAGCACGGCACTGACGTACAAAGCTCGAAGACAATGCTCAACTCCTCCAAACAAACACGCACTTACACCCCCCTAGACTGCTGTGGTCGCATCACACATGCACACGCTTAATTTGAGCAACAGACAGAACAACACGTCCAGTGTTTGCCCTCCTAAATGCGTGAGATGAAAGTGCCATCTCTGGGTAGTTTTGAGGCCTCGTTGAAGGTGCTGAACACAGGAAGAAGGACTAAAGTCTCGATTAGACTCCACCTTGAGCTAACACCCCCCCTCCCCCGCAACCCCAATCCTAACGACAAAATAAAACTGTGAGTAAAGTTACTGATGCTCTTTAAGATTAGGCAGCCTCCTGACTGCCTTCACACTATTTCTAAACAGTTCACTTGAGTTTCACTCCTGAGCGTTCTTCCTAGTGGTTTGATAACCTCCCGCCTCTGTGGTTGCTTAGATTAAAGATGCATTTAAAGTTTTAATCAATCACAGGGGAATACCATTGAATTTTATGCATTTCAAAATGCAATTATTAAATGTGGTTGAGAAAATTGAAAAAAGAAATGGTCCCAACTCTCAAAATCCACTGTGGCAGTATTTTTCAGCAAGAGGACTGGTTGAATTCAAGAGTTTATCCAGTAACATTTACATCTGACTAAAAGAAAATAAAAATAAAAAGAACAGTCGTATCCATAAATCTAAGACTGCTCATCTTTATGTAGCTCTGCATATCTGTAATATTCCATGAATAGCAACACATACAGCAGAAAAAATGAACTTGGAAAAGAAGGTGATTCATTCTACAAAAGAACAAAAATCCACTGCAGATTTCTGAAGACAGATAATTGCTCAGTCTAAGTATCAAAGTCCATCTTTATATTTCATAGATCTCTTTGTCTACAGTTTGTGAATAATTCTGCAATCGTTTACAAAAGATACAGGAGATATGATTTCCTGTAATTTGTTTAGTATATGATTTTATGATTCACGACCAAGTTTCATCAGAAAAGGGACAAAATGTTGTCCTTTACTGGAAGTTTTCTTTTCTACTAAGAATGAGTTTTAAAAAATGGAAATCTGTATCTGTGGCCCCACTGTGAAAAAACTAAATTTTTTGAAAGTTCAGATAAAAGTGTCCTCGCCTCAGAGGTTTTACTTATGTTCATGTCTACTGAAGCATCTTGGGTGGAATAAACTAAGTCTGTATACAAAAGGAAAAAAAAAAGTTTCCACAGGTTGTGACCTGGGACATTAACGGCAGACGCTGACCGCTATGGCTCTGTTTGACAGGAAGCGCTGTCCGTGGTGAGTGAGGATCAGCCCATTTTCGAGCAGACCTACCCCGCAGCCCCAGCCATGCACATGAAGACTGAGATGACGTCGCCCGGCGGGTACAGCCAGGCCTCCAAGCAGAGTCCCGAGCCCACCGATCCAGAGTGGGTGGGGTCAGCGGCGCAAAACCCTGGGAAAAGAGGCGAACACGTCAACGGAACCAGGTGAGTCAGGATCAGCCGGTGCCACTGGGGACTACGGGTTCCTGGATTATCTGACTGTGCCTTTGTTACGGCCCATGTCAACATTCAGGATTTTCCCATTTGTTTATTACTCCAAGTTAAATCCGAAAAATTCCCATATTTGGAATTAAAACATTTTCAACTGAAGCATTACACATGGTCAATGGTGGAAAGTAACTGAATATGTTTACTCAAGTATTTTACTTAAGTAAAAACATTTTAGGTACTTGTACTTTATTTTATTTCCATTCTCTGCTTTATACTTCTTCTCCACTACATTTTAAAGATAAATGTACTTTTTACTTTTCATTCATTCATCTTTTTGACTAATGAAAAAAAAAAAAAAAAAAAAAAAATCAGTGTGTAGTTGGGGCCACTTGTCATGTTTTAGATGAGTTGTTAACGGTTCCAGGGTGTGAATGTGTGAATCTCCATTTACTTTACTAACTAGGCTAAGCTCGTGCTTAAAAACAGCCACTGCACCAGGCTTTTTAGTGGAATTATGTTGCTGACATACAGTTTGGGGCTAGATTTATAACCTGTCAGCTACAGATATTACCAAATACTGCAAGAGGAAATATACTTGCACCCAGCTGAAACTGAAATCTGTGGTCTATTGCCAGAGATTAGCAGCCACAGTAATAAACATTTTTGTCACTATTTGAATTGATAGTAGTTCTTCCATCTAGAAAAACAGAAGTATGCCAATACTGAGTAACGAGTACAAGCTTTATAAGACATGTCAATGATCTGCACAATGCCTTCTCCTCTCTGTTTCAGCCGTGAGTCCCCTGTGGACTGCAGTATCACCAAACGCTCCAGACACATGAGTAACGACGGAGCCCCGATGCCGTACCAGGCCTCATACACAGAGCCTCGCGTCAGTCCCCAGACCACCACCCCACCCAGCAGCACCACAGAGGAGAAGAGGGTCATCGTGCCCGCAGGTGAGCTGACTCACGCACATGAGCTGACTCACGCACATGAGCTGGCAGTCACCATCACCATCACACAAGACTGACCCCGTCACAAGACTGTTTCCCAAGAGCTGGCACACACTGGGCTTGTGCAATATCAATAACTGAATCAGAGATGGGCACAGCGTGTGTTTGTGCATCTAACTGTTCTTCCCCAAAGTACTACTGCCACCACCAGCTACCACTACTACTGCTGCTGCCCAGTGCCGCAGCTGAACAACAGCAGGTGTCTGGTTCATTTTAAACCCTGGTTCAGGGTTTAAAAAAGTGTGAAGTCTAGTATAAATCAGTATTAAGAACTGTTAACAAAAGAGAGAGCAAGCAGGAACACATGTGTGATGAGCTGGTGTGGGCATTTGAATTATTATCCGTCCTGCTTTCCTTTTCAGCTCTATATTGCAAAAAGGATAAATAACTGGCCGTCACATCTCAAATCACATTATTTACATTTTTATAGAATCTGAAAAGGATTTTCATTAGCTCAAATGGACAATAAGATGATGTGTTTCTCAAAGGATTAACTGTATCTTTTCCCCTAACAAGACCAAAAGCTATTAAAAACACATCAGTGCAACCGTTGCACTGGGTGACATGTTCCTGCACTACAATGAAAGTGGGTTCCGTAGTTTATTTTGACTCAATACCACATACATCCTACTGCTGCTCACAAATGCATCTTAAGCCATGGCTGAAAATAGTCACTAACCAAAAGAAGTATTTGCTTTTTTTTTTTTTTTTTTTAATGAAACTATATATTTATGAGCCATTTTTAGAGATTTACGTCTTCAGTAGAAACAAGTGGGCTTGGGGCTGGGGAAGTCGGGAGGAACTGAGAGATGGAGTAACACGTTATTTGTTTTGGTCTTTTCTTGCAATTTGTTTATTTGTTTCATTTACAGTTTGCATAATGCAGAACAAAGCCAGCCTTTGTCTTTACAACAAAGAAGACTAATATCCTTCAGCTGAATTTGAACATAATAAAACAGGAAGGATGAGTCATGGCTTTACAGACATTTGAGGATAATTTTAACATAACACCATGACACTCAAGTTAAAACGTCATTAAAGTTACAAAGCCTTAATTTCCATAGTGTTGGTGCCTGTGTGTTTCAGCTGAGAAATATGTAAACTTGAGTTGACTCATACTTGATCTAAAAATTTTGTTTAATGTCCAACCTGAAAGACTCGGCGGTCTGCCAAGTCTAAATACAGGCAGCAGATTTCCCTGTTTCTTTGCAGAGGAAAAGTACTGACATACAGTATATGACTTGGAGTAAAGATAGTGACGTGTCATCACTATCCGAGTAGTCATAACGAAGGTTTGGACCACCAACTGTACCGAGTCCATTTCTTTGTCACTATGAATCACTGGTCCCGCCATCTGAAAAAACGAACCCGATGACTTGTTTTACATTCTCCATCTTGCAGTTACTGTACTGTTATCGTCCCATGACACTCTTTAAATGAGCAATTCAAAGAAACATGTTTCAGTGAGTCAGTCTGAGGGGATGCCACTTCTGAGAGCTGTGGTGGACAATTTAAAACTCAGCTCGTTGGAATCCGACAAGATTCGTCAATGAGTCACCAGCGCCGAGTTTTTCTGCTCTATAATTCAAGGATATTGCATCACGGTAGCATGTGCTAACCGAGGACAATCAGGACCTGAGGGTGCGGTGGCCTCTATTCACGGCTAAAGCTCCTGCCTAATATTACGGGCAATTCACAGCCCAGTCATTGTTTGCTACTGGAAATGAGCTTACCTTCCTGAATCAGACAAGTGACATATTTTAGTGCCATTTCAACCTAAAAATTTCTGGTTATTAGAAGTTTACAAATGTCTAGGATAAGTTAGACAGCAAGATTCAGAGATGGATGGTTAAGATAAAACTACACTGTATTTTTTTTTCTTTTTTTTGACCAAGAGTGCAGATTCATAATGTACCAAAGTCACACAGTGCCTTAGATTTAGTACTGAAGAAGAATCCTCTCATATTCTAATAAAGAGGAATCTAGAAAGTCTTCCAGTGTAGAAATTATTCAACATCAATACCAGAATTTTTATTTACTTATGTAGTAATACATTTCTTCTAAATCTTAACCAATTGCTGAGTTGCCTTAACATAAAAAAACCCCAAACATTAATTGTTCTTTAACTGCTATGCGAAGATACTGTACTGCAAGAATGGAGATTGCAGATAAATCAAATTAACTATCTTGCTGTTTTATGGTTTTAAACTTTAAAAATCAAATTCAAGGCTTTTTTCTGCAGATATCCTGAAAATACAGCTCAGCAAACAAAAGAGTGTCAAACAGCTAAGAGATTTTTTTAAAACTAAAAATATGAACAGCAGACGTCAAAAAAAAAGTAAAACCCAGTGACTATGTTTTGAGTTTGACTAAACCAGGCATCAGTTTCCACACAGTAGTTATACCTGCTCCTCCACCCATTTTACAATCAGCACCAAAATCACAACTGGTGCTGATATCAGAGTAGTTTCCTCTGTGGTTTGGCTCTTTCAAGTCCTACAAAACAAACCATGTTTAACCAAGGACTCTCAACACTACTTGTGTTTGACATCTCTCCATCCATCCACTAATTTGAGCAGAATCTGTGACTTTAAGAGTCCATTTGCAGTGGGTGTGCTGAAGGCTTCAAGTTGTAGACTGAACCACGACTGGCTTCAAAACTAGTTGACATATCGCAAAACCATGCACAACACATGCACCTTTTAAACTCACAATCAAGCTAATTAAAGAGAAACTTTCCTCCTTCAGCAGATGAATGTGAAAACAGCCTTCTGCTGTCAAACTCTGCACATACATCAGGCTACACACTGAAGCTCAGGCCTCCAAGTGAAGCAACAATGAGCAAAACACATTTCTGAGTGGAAGATTAGGTTTTTGCACAGGAAATTCATTATGTAAATGCTATCAGTTTGACCACAGTCATTTATGATCCTCTCTGTATGACTCCTCTACCTGTAACGTCTACAACTTCCTGTTTGTGACATTTTTTGAAGATAGAAAAACAGAACAGCATTTATCTCAAATTCAGATTGTTCTGATAGTATGTATAAACTCTACCCAGCTAAAAGACAGCTTTATTCTTTAAAGAAAAAAACAAACAAACAAAAAAAAACAGCCTTCAAGAAAGCGAGTCACCATGTTAGAAATTAGCGTCTCCAGAGTATTTTCTGATCATTTCTGTGCAACTCTATTCCTTCCACCATCTGATGCCAGATCCTGAGGTTTGGACACAGGACCACGTGCGGCAGTGGCTGGACTGGGCCATCAAGGAGTACGTCCTGGAGGAGGTGGACGTCATGCTCTTCCAATCAATGGACGGCAAGGCCCTGTGCAAGATGACCAAGGACGACATGATGCGTCTCACGTCGGCCTACAACGCAGACATCCTGCTCTCACACCTCAATTACCTCCGGCAGAGTAAGGCTCGCCTTGTGTCTGAGATATCCCTCTCTCCAGCTGATAACATTGTTTGGTTCTCGTCGTCCGTCAAAATATAAAAAGGTTTTCATTGTTCTGTGGCGCAAACTATTTTACCTGCATGTAAGCAGGAACAGA